>NC_059128.1:223681823-223987051 GCF_020740605.2 Lemur catta | reverse complement strand
GGAACCGGGAAGTGTCCACTAGGACCAGTCCGTCCCCTGCCCAGGGCAGACCCAGCACTGCAGAGTTCGAAATGTTTTCCGCTCCTGTCTCTACACCACACAGCCTGTCGGCCCTTGCTACAACTTCACACTGACTTCAGGCACTTCCCTGCCCGCATGGATGTGGAGGTCGTCGGTGGAGGAAGAGTCCTCCTCCCCGGCCAGCCAACGGCGCGGCCATCCCATGCTCTATTCCCTATCATGTATCTCGCACTCTCCAGACTTTGTGGTCGATTCTCCGATTCACCTTTTTTTCCCCAGCGCTGCTCGTCCCGCGCTGCTTCTCTGCAGATTCACGATGCTGATCCTGTGGGAGAGCGATCCACTCGCGTGTACCTGTCGCCGTTCTTCACCTCCTACTCTGGTAGCAGAGAGCCAGGAGGTCACCCCTAGTCTGCCATTTTCGGGTTCTCTAGTGTCCAGTTTGGGATATATAAAGCAAAAAACAAAAAGAAAATCCAAGAAATTTGCAATAGTGTAGTTTTTTGGGTCCCCAAGTCCTTAGCGAGCCTGCTTTCCTTCTACCTTTCATAATCTTCTTATGTTTGTTTGCATATAACGTTCAGGGTTTTTAATTGTACTTAGCAAGAAGAATAGAAAAAAGCATATCTACATCTTCTCAGAAGCAAAAGTCTCACTTTTTACCCTTTTAACGATCTTTTTTTACAAGCAGACATTTATAGTATATAATGTTGCTCTTCCAAGATCCCTTTCACTGAGTGAGTGACCCAATTCCCAGCTGCTAGAAGTGTTGGCTAATAACTCACAGCTGCCCCATCCCAGGGGTGGGGCACCTGTGAACTTAAAATGAAATGTGGCCTTCTCAGTCCTTAAGTGTGGCCTTTTGACTGAATTCAAATTTTGCAGAATAAATCTTTTTATTAAAAGAGGTACAGCAGAGAAAAATGAAGCTTTTCTTGCCTCCTTTGGTGTTTAAAAAAGAAGAATCTTGAAATCAGAAGGCTGCAGTTTCCCCACACCTCTGGCCTATGTGCTGCCATCCACCCTTCCTGCATGGGGTCAGACTGCTATCAATGCTGCAAATTTGTGCTCTAGAGCTTCCCCCTGAAATATAATAAAATGGAAGCTAGTCTAAAGCTAAGACCAGTCTCTTGACATTTATGTTGCTGAATTTATTCATCTTTTCTTTTATGGTTAATGCTGTTTGTGCATTTGTTATCTCCTAACCATCCTCTTAATCTTCCCACTACCTTTTTCTCTTTGACCAGTTCTGATTCTCATCTTTTACTTCTTCTATTTTTCTAAATTTGTTTCTGTGATGTCAAGGTAGACAAAGCTAATCTCAACTCACTTCACCTCTCTGTTTCAATGATCTCATTAGCTAAGTGGGGGTAATTTACCTACTTCATACATTAGTAAGGGTTCCATAAGAACATGCATTTACAGGCACTGGGCCAGGGTTTGGAACATGATGAGAAATAATAGACAGGGGCCATTTTTATCTGTAATTCCTTTGTCCCTGGCTCTTCAATGTTATCTATTCTCTCTCTCTCTCTCTATTTTATGCTCTAATTTTTTAAATTATGTATTGTTTTCTTTGTGTAAAGACTACCCAGAGCACAGGCAGGCACTGTCTGCTCTCCTTTGGTACCTCAGCCCCTCCATCTTACCTTGCTCCTCTCCTCTTGTTCTATCTCAGGCCAGAATACAATTCACTGTCCTCTGTCTCTCATATTTCTCTGCCACACCGTGTGGTCCTTTTTGTCAGCAGCATCTTTGCCCCTGTCCTGGGCTCCTATGGAAAAATTCTCAAATCCTCTTGACTGGAGAACTCTCACAGACCAAATATGAATTAGAGAAAAACTGGAGAGAGAGTTGAGGGGGACGTGAAGAGAAACAATGCAAGCCCCTCTTAGGAAATATCTTGACCCATAAATGGACTGGGAGCTTTATGATTTTACCAAAGATTTACTCATAAATCTAAGAAGATTATATTTGTCCATTTTACAGATGAATAAACTGAGATTCAAGGAGGTGAATTGACTTACCCAAGGTCATACAGCCAGTAACTGGGGGAGCTAGCATTCACAACTCATTCTGCCTGGATCCAGAACTCAGGCACTTAACTTATGGGTAATATTAGTTTATATATTGAGAGTAAAGAAAGAGGGGAGAAAAAAATTCAGGGTAGAAGAGACAGTCTCCTCACATTTCCAAACCTTTTGAGAGCTTTTCTGTAAAAATTCTGGCTCAGTGGTGCCTATGGTGATTTCTGGATCTTCAGATGATTCATGGTATTCCAGAGTGATTTTGACCATGGTGCCATTTTCAGACTCATGATCTCAGCAATATGATACCATAGGGAAAAAAAAAAAGCACTGTGCCTGTTTTCCATAAGATAAACAATTTTCACGCTTAATTCTGTTTGTTCTGGATGTTCTGTGGTAGAGATGGCAATGATGTGTACAGAAATGTCTTTGCCTTAGAAGACTTAGAAGGTAAAGAGAAAGTTCGAGCTAAGCTGATAAGCAATTAATTTCAAAAAGCAAAGTTGTTCATATTGATATTTAAGCGAACAAAGTGGCTTGCAAAATTTAATGAGAAGCATGATACAAATTTCGTAGAAAAACACAAACACAGACATACTCCACAGAAATAAGTACATGAAAAAATGAGTCCAGGCACAGTTGTTCGCATCAGTAATCCAAGCACTCTAGGAGGCCAAGGCAGGAGGATTGCTTGAGGTCAGGAGTTCAAGACCAGCCTGAGTAAGAGCAAGACCCCATCTCTACCAAAAATAGAAAAATTAGCTGAGTGCGATGGCAAGCACCTGTAGTCCCAGCTACTTGGGAGGCTGAGGAAGGAGGATAGCTGGAGCCCAGGAGTTTTAGTTTGGAGTGAGCTATGATGATGCCACTGCACTCTAGCCAAAAAAAAAAAAAAAGAAAGAAAGAAAAGAAAACTATGTATTAGAAAAAAAGTATAAATCCATGGACACACATAAAACAATTGTCCATTGTGTACTAAGAAAGAAAAGTTTAGGGTCATGTATATGAGTGCATATAACTGAGGAACCTATCAATAAAGGCTTCTATGATGAAGTATTTAAACTGAAACCTGAAGGATTAGTATAAATTAATCAGAGGAGATTGGAGGAGAAAAAGCATTCCCAGCAGAGGCCCAGTGTGGGCAAAGGCCCTGAGTTTAGAAGGACCTTGGAGAATTCTAGAGACTTAAATGAGGCCAACATACTGGAGTACGGTGGGAGACATTGCCAAAAGATGACATAAGAGGAAGGAAAGACCCATCATGCACAGCATCACCAGCCATGGTGTTTGGCCTTTATTGGAAAAACTGAAGAGTGGGGGAAAAATATGTTTCAATCTATGTTTTTAAAATATGACCTTGATCTTATGTGGGAAAAAAAGGAATGCAAAAAAGCAGAAGGAAGAAAATGAGTTATGACACTATGGCCATCCTTACTTTAAAAAATATTGGTGGCTTTTTGGTAACAGTGGAAATGGTGATAATTATTCAGATTGTGCATCTATATCAAAAGTAGATTCTATAGGACTTGTTTATGGATTAGTTTACTTTTTAAAAATTAATTAATTTTTTTTGAGAGATGGAGTCTTCCTCCACACCCAGGCTAGAGTGCAGTGGCACAAGCATAGCTCACTGCAGGCTTAAACTCCTGCACTCAAGCAATCCTCCCTCCTAAGCCTCCCAAGAAGGTGGAACTACAGGTTCACATCACCACACCAGGTTAATTTTGTATTACTTTTTTAGAGATGGGGTCTTGCTATGTTACCCAGGCTGATCTCTCAAATTGCCGGCCTCAAGCAATCCTCCCACCTCAGTCTCTCAAGTAGCTGAGATTATAGGTGTGAGCCACCACGCCCAGCCTATTTATTGATTAGATACAGAATGCAAGAGAAAGAGTCAGGGATGACAAAAAAAAAAAAAAAAAGCTGGAAGACCCTTGCAATAATTCAGCTGACCATAGCATTTCAATCTTATTATTAATACATCTGCATAGCTATTATGTTTTACATTAATATGTTCATATTTTAAAATTCCTAGGCCTATAAGGACCAGAAAAGTAAGAAATGAATAAAGTGCAATAGGCGAGGACTAGGAAAATCTCTTTACACTTGTCTTCCTTAGAAACTTCACATGGCAAAGACCACTAATAGTTGACCCATAAGGCCTATTCACCTCTTCTTGTACAGTAACAAAACAATTTAGGAGCTCTGTACCGGGAAACAGGGAGGAAGACCAAATACATATATATATTAATACATATATTTATCTTATTCTATATCACAATATCACAGGTAGCCACTGTTCTATTTACTTTAGTGATATTAACTGCTTTAACCTTGTGAAAGTTGTCAGAATCAAAATGGAGTCACTAATGTTAGAAAAACAAAACAAAACAAAAACCTTACTGATAAATCCAGAATAGGTCATGAAGAGAGAGTTCTCCTGTTTGTATGCCTGGTAACATCTGCCTGGTGTTACTCTTGTTATTGATCTTGGTTGCCAAGGATAATTATTCCAAAACAATTATGTAATACTCCTCATTTTTCCTTTAACCGTCTTTGTCTTCCTTTACCTCCCTTAATACGCACATAGTTTACTATGGCATGTGTATTCCCATTGCAATGCTCTATTCCCAAATAAATATCTTTTGCTTTTAGAGAGCCTGTCTCTGTTTGTTATTTAGGTTGACATATGTGTTCTTAGAAACAGGACCTAAAAGAGATCACTATTGGAACCAGCAATTCTTAGAACCAGTGCACAACACTCACTTGAGCCCTTTGAGGCTCTGTTTCCCAGCTTGCCTTTTCTGCCCTGGTGAGTCTTCTCTTAGGCTTAGCCTCCCTCTTTCCAGTAGAGGCTTTTTGATATTATTTGGGATCTGGTTTGGATAAGGTCACCTTAATAAAGAACCATGTATTCTACCTGGGATCATAAAAGCCATTTTGTCCTTTCTGGTAAGTCCCTTCTGCTATGAAGACATGTCTTTTTGGGTTGAGTATTCTGATCTCTACAGAATTTACATTCTGTCTATAAGGCATATCTTTCCTAGTAAATTTACTTTCAGTGTGGTCTGAGCAGCCAGTGTAATATTTTTGTGAGCAGCATGCCTGAGAACACACTTACCTTGGTTTCTTTTGATGTGGTTTGACTCTTTTCCCTTGCTTGTTTCTGAAAATCTTCCAAGAGCAAAAATAAACATTCTAAATGCTAGGTGCAAGTAGCTAGTTAAAACCTACTAGGTTGGTCACAACCATCTACAACATCTAGACTCCCAATATTCCCTGACAGGATTTCTAGAATTTTCTTTGATCTTGAGAGATTAATAAGAAATGGAATGGGATCTCAAACATTAAGGCATAACAGGTTTTCTGGGACTGCTGCCAACTACATATTATGTCCTGTTCTTGTGCACATTTCTAAACTGATGGGCAAAATTATATCAAAGAAAATTCAGAGCTTACATAGTCATTATTTGAAAACCTGCAACTATAGAATTAATACGTGGAGTCTTCTAAGCTCTCTATCTCACCACGCTTTTCTGCCCACTTTGAATCTGCTGGCTTTTCTACTGGTGCTGAGATAAAACTCATTGACTGCTATGGCACTCCAACCAAGATTATAAAATTTAAAACACAAAAAGTTTTAAAAGGCTTTCAGATTAATGGCTTTACAAATTACAACACCTCCATAGTAACCAACAACCTATACATATTTTAGAAATATAAATTTAGCTTTGCCTAACCAATAATTGCATACAGGGATGGAACACTTAATTGAAAAATTAATCTAAAAGAAAAAAAACTAGAGAAATATTTATAACATTTAGGCTCTAAGATCAAACAGGTCAAAATCTTGAGCTCAGAGCAATAATATAAGGTATCAATGTCCAGCATAAAAAGTTGCTTTTTCTGCCATGCAAAAGCCAAAAAGAAAAAGCTAGGAAAGAAAAACCTGCTAAGTTCTTCCCTACCTCCATTTGCTAACCAAGCAAACCAGACCATCAAACAAAAGATAAATTTGTTACTAGTTCAAGGCTACTTGGAGATTTTGTTTTTCTTATATAATTCAGCCATTCCTAGCTAAAAGGTAAACATCAAAAATTTAACCCTAAACTCACTTGAAATTGAAAAAAAGGAAAAAAAAATGGGTGAAAAAGGTTTTGTTTTGTGTTTTTATATCAAACAGCCATGGAAACTGTTTCACCCAAAATTTCGATCCATTGCCTTCATTAGATTACCTAGGGGGATCACATAAGTTTTCAGAAGTAATCTAGGTAAACTGTTAATAAATAAACAAATTAGGAAAATGTAAATGAGATAAAGGTGAGCCACGTAAATAGATCACAATTTTGTCAGAAATATAATTTGGATCTAACTGTCCTTTATAAACCAATGAGTCTGTATTTCTATCTTATGATTAAAATTCTAAAATGAAAGCTATAAAATCTTTATTTGTGTATGTATATATGTGTTTATATTCAAATATGCATATATATGCATTGTACATGTACTATGTTGTTTGTTGTGTCTACATAGTAAAATCTGGTATACTTGACTAGAAATCCCTTAAGGAATTCTATTTAGAGAAATGGGCACTCATATAAAATGTAAACCATAAATTAATTAACCAAAATGCTTTTTAGTTCACATGACTTAAGTATATCTTTAATAAATAAGCTAGTTTTAAAATTATTGGTAAAATAAAAATAGAAGTATTTTCAAAATTGTTTGTATATATTTTTGCCTGAGTTTACTGGTCAGACATAATTATATTTGTTTCTGCTAGATGTTTTAAGGTGTCAGGGTTTGACACAAAAGCTATAAAACTGTAAACCAGCCTAAAACAGAATGATCTTTGTTTTTGTAATTTTTTGATAAGTAAGACTAATTTAATATTGTTAATTTAAAAAAACAGCTATATCTCTTGAGTTATCAGCAAAATACCCATATACTTAATTTTAAGGTTCTTATGGAGGCGAACACCTGACATTCACAAGCTATAAAAATGGTTAATAGGTAAATAATTTGAAATGATGACTACCTTTGTCTAATATCTCAGTTTTCATAAGTAATCTAGGTAAAGTGTTAATAAACAAATTAGGAAAATATAAATGGGATAAATGTCTATAAATAAAATTTTCATGTAATTTGACTTAAAGTTATGTTAAATTAAATAATAGATACTCATTAAATGTCTAGGTCATTTCAAAATAAGATTAAAAATCTGAAACAAATTACTGAACATAGATATGTTTGTTCTTGGCTTCTTAAATTTTATAGAAAGACTAAATATATTTGGGTCTATTAATATACATAAAAATTATGTTATGGGGAAACATGTTTCTAAAATTATAAAATTGTTCTAATCTATAAAATAAATACTCATATGTGACAGATAGTCAAAATTGCTTGCTAAAAATTCAAGTTACTAAGAGTTCAAATTTTAGTTAATATATATAATTCTGTATATAAAGTATGCTCCAAATAGGTAAGATGTATTTTTAATAAGAAAAAATTATTAAAAAGGCATAAAAATGTGTTATAAGAAAAGAGAATAGTTTTGTCTAATTTGGAGGTTATTTAAAGGGTGTTTCAAATATGGATTTAGGAAGGAAACAGCAACAAGATAGAAAGGTATGAGTAAGAGGGATATGTGAGGAGAATTATGGATATGAAAATATATTTTTGATAAGAAAGATTAAAAAGAAAAGAGAATAATTTTGTATGAGAAAGAATCTTTTATGGTAAATTTTTATCCTAAAGTAAAATTACTGGTTATTTAAGAAAGAGGAAGAACAGGACAAAGCAGAAAGTCCAAGCATGTTGTCAATAGTCTGAGTAAGTTGTGATAAGGTTCATGAAAGAGGATTTATGAGAGAAATTTTGTGTGTGATCAAGTTGGCTATAAGAGAAGTATTTATAAATCTTTCTAAAGATTGAGATTTTATATTAAAAATACACTAACAAAACAAAAAACTTTGGTGCCCTATGTTAGAACAACAAGGTTTTCTTAAAATATTTATTTGCTCTTAGTAAAACTGCAAGAGGTTTTGATTTTTAATTCTGAAATCTTTCTTTAGCAGCCATCTCCTACACTATAGTTTTTATACATGCCACGTTTCTTCCTGAGATCTACTTAATTTCCCTAGTTGCAGGTTGGAAATTTTGTCTGTTTCATTCAGAGTGGTACTTTCATTCTTGAGGTAAAATTTTTCTTTTTGAAGCTTCTCAGATTTATATCTCAGAAGTTCAACTTTTGGAGAGATGCTTGGCGGCTGGAGCGTGGCGCCTTTTCCTGAGCTCTCCAGGGAAGCTCTCCAGGGCTGCTTAGCTCTCCAAGGGAAGGGAAGACGAGAGGAAGGAAACAATCCACGGCGTTGCGTTCTGGGTACTCCCTTTAGTCCAGGGGCTGAAGAGATTGAGGAGAGAACACCATGTGTCGCAACAATCGTGGTGGGGTCGGGTGACTAGGTGACGCCATCACATGGCAGAAGCTCGTGAGAATTTCCTCCTTACGTGAAGCAGAGCCCCGTGTGGGAATTTTCTGGGCCTTTCTTCTCATGAAGCGTGAAGCCGTGTGCACAATCTCTTCCAAACTCTGACACGCAACTGCATTCTACACATAAAACCGAGACCTGGAAGACCCCCTAGTGCGCCAACGAGAAGCTTCCGGACCTTCTCACTCTAAAGGAACAGCGAATCTTCACTTTCAACTTCGTATGAGACGATGTGGAGGGAGAGCCCCAGTGCAAAATTATCTAGGCTTGTGAAGTATCCTTGCTTTATAAAAATGGGCCCAATAGAAAGGCAGCGGTGCAAGATCTGCTTTTCCTGTGGGGATGGGTGATTAGTCAAGATCAGAGAGCTCCAAATGAGATCATTCTTGCGGCTTTCATAGCTGCTTCTTGGCTACTCGTTTGGTGGCCTGAAAGGCCCTGGGGTTGTCTATTTCTTAGCAGTGGGACACTACCCGCAGTAGTAGTTTTGAGTAGGCTGGTAAGTAGGAGAGCCCAAGTTTCAGGCAGGGTGCAGAATGGTTATTTTGGGTGGGATCAAGAGTTTACAGTTTTTTTTCCTTTGAGCCGAGTCAGTACTTGGGCTATCTCAGATGGTCCAGGAGCAACCTTTGTCAGTAATTTCATTTTTAGTCACTGTTAATTTTACTTCTGTATCATATGCCATAAAATGTGATTCCATGAATTGGACCCACCCATTTTTGGTTACCATGTCTAGATTCATGGTGTAATTTTAACTGTTCCCTTCTTAAGGGGATGATAATGAAGACAGATTTAGGCATTATCTCTGATCTCCTACAAGTTTATCATTCCAGTGTTAGTCAAAGTACATTAGAAATCCAGTGTGTTTTATTGGATTCCCAGTTATAAGTAATTGATTCTTGTAAATCCTGTGTGATAAACTTCAAATCCTATGAAAGGAGACTCATCAAAATGAGTAGTAATCTGTTGAAAGTATCAATCTACTCTTTTTAAGTGAACTTTTTATTTTAGAAAAGTTTTAGATTTATAGAAAAATCCTGGCCAGGTGCAGTGGCTCATACCTGTAATCCTAGCACTGCGGGAAGATCGCTTGAGGTCAGGGAAGACCAGCCTGAGCAAGAGCGAGACCCCGTCTCTACTAAACAAAATAGAAAGAAATTATCTGGACAACTAAAAATATACAGAAAAAATTAGCTAGGCATGGGGGCACATGCCAGTAGTCCCAGCTACTCGGAAGGCTGAGGCAGGAGGATTGCTTAAGCCCAGGAGTTTGAGGTTGCTGTGAGCAAGGCTGATGCCACGGCACTCTAGCCAGGACAACAGAGCACGACTCTGTTTCAAAAAAACAAGGAAAAATCCCAAACATCATACAGAGAATTCTCATTTACCACCCCCACCCAGATTTCCCTATTATTGTCATCTTACATTGGGATGGTACACCTCTTGCAATTAATGAATCAGTATTGATACATTACTATTAACGAAAGTGTATATTTTGTTCAGATTTCCTTAGTTTTTATGTAATGTCCTTTTTCTGCTCCAGGATCCCATCTGGGATCCCACATTATATTCACTTGTCATGTCTCCTTAGAGTACTTTTGGTTGTATCAGTTTTTCAGGCTTTTCTTGTTTTTGATGACCTTGAGCTGGCATTAATGGGTCAGGTATTTTGTAGAATGACTCTCTACTGGAATTTGTTGTGTTTTCTCATTATTTGACTATGGTTAAGGGTTTTTGAGAGAACGACCACAGAGGTAAAGTGGCATTCTCATCACATTGTATCAAGGGTACATACTATCAACGTGCTTTATCACCGTTGACAATAACCTTGGTCATCTGGCTGAGGTAATGTGTTTGCCAGGTTTCTCCGCTGTAAACTTACTCAACCCCTCCTTCATACTGTACTCTTTGGAAGTCACTATGTGCAGCCCACACTTAAAGAGTGAAGATTTATGCTCCACCTCCTTGAGGGTAGAGTAGCTACATAAATTATTTTACCCATCTACTTTTTATCTATCCCTTTAGTTGTTGCTCTCTGGAGTCTGCAATACTCAGTATTGAACTATATACAAACTAGCAACATGTTCCACTGTTAAGCATAAAGAACACTGTAATAGAAGATAATAAATGTTCTTCGCAACTTTTTAATAACCAAAAAAAAAAAATAGAAGTTCAACTTCTGCTGCCCCTTGTTGCACATGATTTTCAGGTCACACATTGTTGCCTTCTGTTCTTTCTTCTCTTAAAAAGATATATCTTTTTGCTTGGCTAACTCTCAACCTTTTTGTCAACTCCTATAACATTTTTTAATTTTTATTTTTGGCCACCAACACCACCTATATCTGTAACTTTTTTCCCTCTGGTTCTAACTCTGTTTTTATGGCCTGACACTAAAATATCCAGTATAACTTAATTGTGTACTCTTGGCTTTTCTTGATGTGTCTTCATGTTTGAACAAGGACCCTAACAGGTAGGTGTTAGGGAGGAGTCTTAGACCCCTGCCAAGCCCAGGAGGGAGAGCTGGATGAGAGGCAAACTGAGAGTAAGCAAGAATGAGCCAATCAGACTTTCAGACACAGAACTAGCTCCTGGGATAGGGGTTCTTTCTTTGGAGCACCAGCCTTCTAGAACGAACAAGTAGATTAGCTAGAATGAAGGCACAATATACCCAACAACCATAATCTGTGCCATGTAACTTGCATAGGATCTTCTCTTGGTGAAAGTGGAGATCAACACAGCCCCTACACCCCTTATTGCTCCTTCGAGACAATTTCCCTCCCTCTCAACAGAAGCCATGGGCTTATACTCCTGCTGACAGTTTTCTCCTTGCTCATTTCTGAAGCTGGGAATCTTTGCTATCATCCACCAGGAAGCCCTCGCCCAGTACATTTTCTTCCCCTCGATGCTACAGGGCAATCCTATGGCCCTGCCTCTTCATAAACTGGCCACTATATACAAGGGAGGATTCTGCATTTCCTGCCCAGTTAAGAAAGCAGGTAGGCAGAGAAAAAGAAGATGGAGCTGCCTGAGGGGAAAGCTGGGATGACCTTTGCTCTGGGTCCACTCAAAGTAAAACTCAACACACAACCAGGCAGACTGAAAATGGAGGAGACATGGAGAAAGGATTCAACAAATCTGATTTTTTTGGCTAGGCACAGTGGTTCACGCCTGTAATCCTAGCACTTTCGGAGGCTGAGGTAGGAGGATCCCTTGAGGCCAGGAGTTCGAGGCCAGCCTGAGCATGACCAAGACCTTGTCTCTACTGCAATTAGAAAAATTAGCTGGGTATGGTGGCACATGCCTATAGTCCCAGCTACTCAGGAGGCTGTGGTAGGAGAATCGCTTGCGCCCAAGAGTTTGAGGTTGCTGTGAGCTGTGATGATGCCACAGTACTCTAGCCCAGGTGACAGAGTAAGACTCTGTCTCAAAAAAAAAAAAAAAAAAAAAAAAAAACTGATTTTTTTTTCATTTTTTTCCTTAGTCTTATAAAAACTAAAAGTAATGGACAAAGTCAATGTTCAAAGGCATCCCAATCCCTGTTAATAGCTTGCATCATCTCTTTAAATTTTTTCCTTTACTGGCCTTTTTGCTTACAAGTATAATACATTTTCTTGTTAAAAAAAAAATAATCTTCCCATGTTAGTACCTGTTAACTCATCCATCTATCATCCATCCATGTATCCATCCATGAAACAACTGTTTTTTAACTTTGTTCTAAACCGATTGCTTGGCTCTAGGGATATAGCAGTAAACAATTACTACATACAAGGTTCCTGACCTCAAGGAATTTGCATTCACTTGAAGGAGATAAGGAAACATAAATATATTAATTTATTATATTTTAAAATATGTTTTCCAAGCCCATTTTTATTGTTGTAGAGTAATTCATATAATGAATGTATTATTTCATATTTGCCTAGTCTACTATTTATAGACATTTAGTTTTACTCCAAATTTTTTTTTAATTTAATTTAATTTGTGCATACTTTTACCTTAGAATGTGACCTTAACTCCAAAATTTTGACAATAAAACAAATACTATAATGAATATTATTGCATAGTTATCCTTTAAAGCATATTTTACATCGTTTTGTAAATTCCTTTGGATACAAATAATGGGTCAAAAGTTTCTATGAACCTATAAAATGTTAATGACGGTCACCTAAAATAAGTGAATGAATGTGCCAACAATACCTACCCTTGCATCATATTTTAAACAAGAGAAGAAAAAGAAAAAGATGATTTAATTATTGGATTAAGTGGGATTTTCTTTTGATTACCTTTCCATGTGCCTATTGGCCAAATTGCTAGATCCCAAGTTCTGTGTGGGCAGAGACCTTTTCATTCTTATTTATCATTGTGTCACCAGCATTCAGCACACTCTATGCAACAAATAGTGTATAGAAAGCAAATGTTAACTGACTTGTAATTCGCTCGAATTTTTAGATACTAAGTAGATCCATTTCTGGGAGACTGGACTCAAAAAACCAAACTTGAAAGACTGAAATGTAAATGACATGTCAATCTATTAAACTCATCATTTAATGGCAAGCTCTGGGGGAAGGAAGTGGGTGTATGTTCGTGGTTGGGAGATGGGCTGGTCAGGGATGGCTAAGAACAGAGGCAGTGAGACCAGTGAGGAAGCCATTATAGTCACCGGGGAAAGACATGATGGCTTGGATCAGTCTGTTGTTTGTTTTGAACTTCATTTATGGTGACCTTTGTACTACAGACATTATGGTTTTGAGCTTCTTTATTAATATATCAACATTTACCTTCATACTTTTTATTTTAACCTTTATGCTTTTTAAACTTTTATATTTTTGTGAAAGAGAAAAAAGGAGAGTTTGAATAAGAGTTCAAGGGAGCTATTTTGACAAAAATATTTTGGAGAAAAATTGAGAAAGATTGAGGGATCAACAAAATTGAGATCTCAAGAGAAAAGTCCCAAAAGAAATATAGAAATACCAAGAAATGCAATGGAATGATCTCTACCAGGGAAAAAAAGAAAAAGAAATACCAAGAAAAAGAGGGAGCATGTATATGACAGAAGAAATTGTATAGGTAAAATAAGTAAAAGAGATCATGAAAGAGCAAGATTATGACTGACAGAAATAAACACAAATCTATACAGATTTTGAGGAAAATGTTGAGAAATAGATATTGGTGGGAGACGTTGTTACAGTCTGAGTTTCGTGCCGAAAAAATCATTAATCTGCCATTCTGCTTCTGTAAAACCTGCTTGCTCCTGCTTGCTACCCCAAACACAGAAATTCCTAAGTGACTACAACACCCATGTTCTGCATAAAATGATTACAGCCCCCACATTTTGCATGAAGCGCTTACAACACTCACGTTTTGCATGAACAAGATATGGCCCAGAGCCCAAACTGCCCAGATCCTGTTACACCAAAGATAAGAAAATGATATAATGCTTACTCAAGGCTTTTTGTATACATGCTTCCTCAATCTTAATAATTTTCCACCCACAAACTTACAACATAAAAACTTTCCTTTTCAAAGCCTTGCTGCTGCACTCTGTGCCGCCTTTGGGCGGTGCAGAGCATAGTCGCTGGCCGGCTAATAAAGACTCCTGATTTGTCTCAATTTCATCGTTTTTCTTGCATCTCAGACCATAACAATTGTCAGAGATTTGGAGAGAGTGAATGAGAGACTTAGAGTGAGAGAGAAACTGAGAAAATATTTAGTCAATATGAGAGAGATAAATTGAGTTCTGAAAGAGATTCAGAGAGAGGAAGGGGGAAAAAGAATAAATAGAAGAGAAAGGAAGGAAAGGAGGAAGGAGGAGACAGGTAAAGAGGAGTGCAACAGACATGGAGTAACAGAAATCAGTAGGCATAGATAGCTAAGGGACATTTAAAAAGAGTGAGATACTGAGGGAGAATAAGAGAGATTCTGAGAGAGATGTTGGGCTAAATTGTGAGGTTTCTCTGTATGTATTGTGTTATTTTTCTGGAATACTTGTCAATTGTCATCCCATTTCCTGGATTGATCCTTTAATGCTGAAATCTTTTCTATTGTCTGTAGTTTTATATATTTT
This sequence comes from Lemur catta, assembly GCF_020740605.2. Classification (NCBI taxonomy): domain Eukaryota; kingdom Metazoa; phylum Chordata; class Mammalia; order Primates; family Lemuridae; genus Lemur; species Lemur catta. The sequence continues at coordinate 223,972,448 of NC_059128.1, read as the reverse complement.
TTTACTTTGGGTACATTTCTCACTCTTGTCACTCTTCTTTCTTTGGTAGGATGCAGAGCATGAGCTCTTTTTTTTTTTTTGGTTTTTAATATTAACTTTAATTTTTTTCTTTTTTTTTTTTTTAATTTTTCTTCTGGTGTTTTGTTTCTGGATTTTATACCTTAGTCTAAGACTTGTGCCCTCTGGGTTAGCTGGCAGAGAAGCAGATAGGGCTAGTAGTCAGAGACCCCTCCCTAGTCCAGAGAAGCCCAGGCCAGCAAGCTGATGGTGCTACCATAGCATGAAGCAGGAGTCAAGTCTATGATGGTCAAAATTGATCCCTCTTCAGTCCCAGAGTAGTGCTTGCCAACGGTATGCACTCAATAAATAAGTGATGAATGAATGAATACAACAAAAGAACAGATGGGTGAATGAGAAAGACTTCAGTCAGTTTGAGGAAGATGGTGGCAGGGGCGAGTGGACAAGGCATTACAGAGAAAATAAAATTAAAGGTCAAGAAAAAGCATGAGCCAGATGCTTAGATACTTCATTTAATATTTTTGGAAGGCAGTTGACTGGGGGTAACTGAAACCTCAGAAAGCAAAACCATGGATAAGGGACTCCTTTATATCACTAATCATTATCCTCTCAAACATGAATGGATTAAATCACCTACATTAAAATTTTCAGATTAGATTACTATTTTGAAGATAACACACTTAAAACTTTAAACAAGTGTAAAAGTGAAGAGGTGGTTGCATCAAAAGGACACAAGAGCTAGCCTGAAGGGTTGTCAAAGGTAGGAAGTTTGAGAATAAAAAGAATAATGACTCTGTTTCCAGCAACAGTTGTACTAAGCTGTCAGCGCACTTTTACTGACTGAACGAATGAATGAATGAATGAAGGGCGGGACATCAGGGTGTGTCTGGGTGGTACAGGGAGGGTTCTGATTGAATCAAAACTTACATTTAAATGCACGGTCTTTCTCCATGAGGCCATACTAAAGAGACTGCATGTTCAGAGAGACGCACCAATCAGAACTGAAAATGGGTACTCCAAGGGAATTCATGACAGGTAAGCAGGGGGAGATGGGGAAGCAGGGGGGAGATAGGAGGGGACAGGATGTGGGGCTTTAACTGGTCAAAGAGGATTCAAAGGATCAAAAGAGCAAGATTGAAGGAAGCAGATCACTCACAGGTTCACATTGGAGGGAGATAATAGAGAAAGGGTTGTAGGTTGAGGACAAAAGGAAGGTCAGAAGGTCTGATTGCCTCGTGAAAATCAGGGAGTGAATGTGAGACTCCTGTTACTGAGGGCGGGTGTTGGTTCTGCAGGGCTCCCAAACTTTCCCAGTCTGTGCTAGCCTTGCCTTTGCAAAATCTCACTAGAGTATAAGCTCCATCACAGCAACTATTTGCGTGCTTCATTCATTGCAGAATCAACAGACCTACCTAAGTACCCACTTGTGGGAGGCAGACAATAAATATTTGCTGAGTAAATGCAGTACTCCTGCTAGAAATTGTGTCTTATGCTCTCCATATCCTTGATCAGGAAAAACACTAGTCCAGTTGAATCCTTGCTTCTTTGTTTAGTGTGCTAATTTAAGCTGCAGACTCTCAACACCCTTCTTGGGAAAGTGGGCTGAGGTTTAGATTATGTGTACAAGAGTCAGTAAGCCCTGATTCACTCTCAGCTATGCTTTTCCTCCAGCTCCCCAAATGTTAAGACCTTACCTCTCTTCCTTTATAAGAGGTTGATAATAATTATACTTTACCCCGTGTCTTTTTCAAGGATCAAATGAATCATGTATATGAAACACTTGGATACCTGACACATGGAAAGCATCTCCGAATGTTATTTCATTTAATTTTTTTTGTTTTTTGAGGCACTTGATTTGGGAACCAAATGTTATTAACATTTTATATACTGTATTAATACATCATGCAATATTGTAATGTTGCTATTGTATGTTATTACATCATTTTGTTACATTTACTCTGCAGATTGTATTGAAGAACAGATGCTTTGTTAAGTTTAATTTCCTTTTCTTCTTCTTCTTTTTCTTTCTTTTTTTTTTTTTTTTTGTTGTTCTTTTTTGAGACAGGGTCTCACTCTGTTGCCTGGGATAGAGTGCAGTGGTATCATCATAGCTCACTGTAACCTCAAACTCCTGGGCTCCAGTGATCCTCCTGCCACACCTGGGACTATAGGTGTGTGCCACCATGCCCAGCTAATTTTTTCTCTATTTTTTGTACAGACAGGGTCTTGCTATGTTGCCCAGGCTTGTGTCGAACTCCTGGCCTCAAGCAATCTTCCAGACTTGGCCTCCCAAAGTGCTGGGATTACAGGCATGGGCCACAGTGCCCAGCTGAATTTCTTTTCAATCAAATGTTAAGCCCTGGCCCATCCCTTGTTCTTTCAAACTTTTTGATCTCAGAACCTCTTTACATTCTCAAATTATTGAGGACCCCAAAGAACTTTTGTTTCTGTAGTTTACATCTATAGATATTTACCACATTCAAAATGAAAATTGAGAAATTAAAATCTATTTATTAATTCATTTCAAAATAAAATGATAAATGCATTACATATTAACTATATTTTCCACAAAAATATAATGAGGCCAATGGCATTGTTTTACATTATAGTAAATTTGGCTTAATAGAAGACAGAATTCTCTTCTGCTTTTGCATTCATCTTTTATGATATATTTTTTTTTTGAAGTGGAAGAAGGAAATCTGACCATAGGTAGATATATGATGTTAGAAAAGCAAGGAATGTTCTAATAGCTTTTGGGATAATTGTGGACAGCCTTTGAAACTATAACACAAAATCAACAAGTGGTAGTTTCTTAAAGATTCGTTGCAATGTGGAATTTGAAATTGTATCAGTGGACCTTTCATACTCTGTCACATTAAAATCCATTGGTCTACACTGAACTTTGAGTAAACCTTGTACCCATGCATGATATTGTAACATTACACACTGGTCCTTTGCAAGATATTGGTCTATGAGTTATGAAGCTCTTCTAAATGTATTCCACTGTAAAATTGTGAAATAAAATGAGAGTGAAACAGTAACAATATTATTATGAAAATAACTTTGACCCTGAAGAACTGAAAAAACCTCAGGGACCCTCAAGGCCTCCAAAGCACACTTTGAGAATTTCAGCTCTAGGTCATCTGAACTTTCATAGTAATTGCCTCTCCCTCTTCCTCTCCCACTTCCCTTCTCCTCCCCACCTCTTCTGTAAATTCTTTCCAAGCAGAAACAAAAATAATCTATGTTCCCGTTCCACTGACACGTTACCTCCTCATAGCTAATTGTTTCCAAAGGTGAAATAAAGGTACAATGAAGCAGGAGCCAAAAAATAAATGGGTAAAAAAAATCGTAATTGCTTTTGGAAGGCAAAGCACACAATGCTAAGAAAGAGCTAAGGGGACATTGTGAAGTGATAGCTTCTACAAGTTAGTGCTGTTTAAACTGAGAAATTACAGGTGAGTGTTGACTTGGTATTAAGCGGGAGACAGTAGTGGGGAAGAACATCTGCAAATACCTGGAAAACAGGAGAAAAACAGGAGAATCTTGATGTTTCAAAGATTGAAGGGAGTCCAGTGCGGCCAGAACACAACCAAGGAAAACAGGGGAGAGCTCAGCCAGTGTCTAACATTTGCAGGGCCAAGACAGAATACAACTGGAGGCCCACATACCATGTATCTATTTAAAAGTTATAAATCAAGGTAGCAAACTTTTAAGTAAAATATGTTCTCCCTGCCTACCTTGACAAACATATCTTCCTGGAAGTCAAGATTCAAATTTTGAATTCTTGGTTTCCTTGAAGTTCTACACAGAACATGACAATGGAGGAAGAGCTGGCCGCAGCCTCAACCCCTTCACCCTCATCCTCACCTCTGTATGTCCAAGATCCAGGCTCTGTTTATACCACTTGACCAACAGTCGCTCCCTGAGCCAGGGGAGTGCATGCTGACTGCATATTCTCCCCTCAGGAGGATGAATTCAGGAAAGATACTGTGCAGTCCGCAGCAAAAAATCCTGTGGGCCGTGATACGCGGAGTGTGATTAAGAAGCAGGCAAGTATCCCAGGTCATAATACTTTTTTCCTGCAGACCTCATGCCCACACAGAAAAAGGCCCTTTTAAAGCTATTCTAAGTCTTGTTTGAAGACCAGTAATATTGGCATCACCTGGGAGCTTGTAAAAAGGAAGGCTCTCAAGCTCCACCAGAGACCTATTGAATCAGAATCTATTTTAACAAGATTCCTAGGTGGTTTGTATACCTATCAACATCTGAGAGATATAGAATTCAATGAAGGGATTCAAGACAAGGACTGTTTTGCCCAGGTCAAAGGGTAGCACTGCCTGTTCCTATAAGGCTCCCTAGGCCAGGATCAGAGAGGATGTGGGATATATCCCACTTGCATTGGGGAGTCAATAAAGACTCTGAAGAGTACAGTTACATGGTCTGATTTACTTTTCTAAATAACAATAGATCCCATCCCTTGAGCATTACATTGCATCAGACCTTGTGATTTACAGATAGACTCTTAGTGATTCTTCATTTTCCTGGTTTTGATAGTGTGCTACATTTACCCAAGATGTCACCACTGGGGGTGGCTGTGTGAATGGTACACAGCATCTCCCTGTACATTTTTTTTTTTTTTTGCAATTTCCTGTGAGTCTGCAATTAGTTTAAAATTAAAAGAAAACCAGACAAAACCACTAGGTAATTTTGCTTTCAATATTCATATACATTTAAAATAACTTAAAGAGAAACTTATCCTATTATATTTAATGAGATATTTGCCATATGTGTGGCTTTTTCTTCATTCCTGAAGTTCTAATTTTCCCTCTTACATAATTTCTCTCCAGCCTGAAGAACTTCCTTTAACAGATTACTGGCCATGGATTCTCATAGTTCTGAGAAGGACTTCATTTCATCTTCGTTCTTGGAAGATATTTTCCCTGGATATAGAATTCTGAGTTGGTCATTCTTTTCTTTCAGCACTACAAAGATTTTGTTCCACTGTCTGTCTGCCTTCGTTTCTGATGGGAACTCTGTGGTCATCTGATCTCTAATTTATCTTTTCATGTGTAAATTGTAACAATCTCAAAGAAATATCCCCTACTCTGAGTCACAAAGATATTCACACACAATTTGTTTTAATATTTCCAAAGTTTAATTTTTTGACAAATACATCTGGAGTATTTCTCTATGATATAAAAATGAATTATTTTCCAGCTGAGGCAGAAGCTTTGGGGGTTAACCCCTCTTGCCTGAGGTCATAGAGCAAACCCAGGCGCCTTGAGAACATTGCTGTCCAGTTAATGAATTAGCTCATCAGCATTCCCTATGTCTTATAGGCCTCCCATCTCAGATTTCAGAAACCCCGATGAACAGAACAACCCCAGAGAATCCCCAGCCAGGCTCTTCTAGCAACACGAATGATTCCAGCATGAACTTAATGTCACCACAGGATCCAGCTAGGCCCAGTGAGTATAATTTTCTTTTTCCTCCCTCTCCTTCTATTGCCTTCTTCTCATGAGGCCCTGTAATTGCATTTTGCATTTGTTTTAAAGCAGCTATTATCTGTTGTATTTTATTTTTAAAAATTCACCTAAAAAATCTTCCCATCATAAAAGGGGAAGCTATACATTTCAAATCAAATGAGCTTTTGGTCCATGGTCGATTGAAATTATGATAGATAAGTTAAGAACACATGATACAGAGCAAGTGAGAATGTTTTTGCAGGAGAGAAAGTCTGAAGCATATGCAGATAGAAATAAAGAAAGCTCCTTTTTCAAGGCAGGAATATTGTGGCCCAATATTGTGGGAAACTGAGAAAAAAGAAGCTCATTATGTAGAGTAGTAGTATATAAATGTATACAGAAATTTATTTACAATTGGATCTTATTAAGAGTTATTCTGAAACATATATCCTGGAGACTTTCCTGTACTTGCACATATTGTCTACTTTTTAAAAAATATATAACTATATAAAACTTAGTTGTATCTCTATTCACTAATAATAAACAAAAAAATGAAATTGTAGAAACAATTCTATTTACAGTAGCATCAAAAATAATAACATACTAAGAAACAAACTTAACCAAGAATGTAAAAGACTTATACATTAAAAACTACAAAATGTTGCCAAAGAAATTAAAGAAGGAACAAATAAATGAAATGATATCCCATGTGCATGGGAAGACTTCTTATTATGAAAATTTCAATACTACCCAAGTGATATACAGATTTAATGCAATCCCTATAAAAATCTAAATGGTGATTTTTAGAGAAATAAAAAAAAATCCATCCAAAACTTCACACTAAATCTCAGGGGATCCCAAATTGCCAAAACTATCTTGTAAATGATAAACAAAGTTAGGAGTCTCATACTTCCTAATTTCAAAACTTATTATAAATTATAGTAATCAAATACAGTGTGGTGCTAACATAAAGACAGACATATGACCAATGAAAAAGAACAGGGTTCAGAAATACATTTTTTTTTTAAAAAAAGGTCATGGGAAAATCTCAAGCACTATGCTTATCTTATCTATTTAATTAACTGATTGATTGATTGATTTGAAATGGGGGTCTTGCTATGCTGCCCAGGCCGGTCTTGAACTCCTGGCCTGAAGTGATCATTCCACCTCAGCCTCCTGAGTAGCTGGGATTATAGGCATGTGTCACTGTTCCCAGCCAGAAACACATTCTTGAACATACATGGTCAAATGATTTTTGACAAGGGTGCTAAATCATTCAATGGGGAAAAGACAGTCTCTTTAACAAATGGTGCTGGGAAAACTGATAAACAAATGCAAATAAATGGAGTTGCATGCTTACCATATACAAAAATTAACTCAAAACGGATCAAAGACCTAAATGTAAAAGCTAAAACTATAAAAGTCGTAGAAAAAACATAGGGAAAAAGCTTTATGACACTGGATTTGGCAATGATTTCTTGAATATGACACCAAAAGCACGGGCAAAAAAATAAAAATTGATAAATTGGGCTACATTAAAATTTAAAAACTGCATCAAAGGACAAAATCAATGGGGTGAAATGGCAACCTGTGGAATAGGAGAAAATTTTTGTGAATCATATATCTGATAAGGGGTTAATATCTACAACATATAAACTCATAACTCAACAACTAAAACCAATTAAAAGATGGGCAAAGATCTTGAATAGATATTTGCCCAAAGAATATATTCAAATGGATAATAAGCCCATTACCACTTCACACCCATTGGGATGACAACTATCAAAGAAACAAAAAAACAAATGTTGGCAAGAATATGGAGAAATTGTAACCCTTGTGGGAATGTAAAATGTTGTAGCCACTATGAAAAATAGTAGGGTAGTACCCCAAAAATTAAAACTAGAATTATCATATGACCCATCAATTCCACTTCAGGGTCTATACCCAAAAGAATATGAACCAGTGTCTCAAGGAGATATCTGCACACCCATGTTCATGGAAGCATTATTCACAATAGACAAGAGGTAGAAGCAACCCAAATATCCATCAGTGGATGAATGTATAAGTAAAAGTGGTATATACATACAATGGAATATTACCTTAAAAAGGAAGGAAATCCCGTCATACACTACAACATGGATGAGCCTTGAGGAAATTATGCCAAGTAAAATAAGCTAGTCACAAAAGGGCAAATACTATATGGTTGCATTTATGAGGTACCTAAAGTACTCAAATTGACAGACAGAAAGTAGAATGGTGGTTTTCAGAAACTATGGGGAGAAGGCAGTGGAGAGTTTAATGGGTATAGAGTTTTCAGTTTCGCAAGATGAAAAGAGTTCTGGAGATTGATTGGACAATAATGTGAATGTACTTAACACTACTGAACTATATACAAAAATATGATCAGGATGGTAACTTTTGTTATGTATACTTTACCACATTTGAAAAATATATAAGTAACAACGGAAATGAATGACTAAGACAATGATCTCAATCAATCATTAAGCCCACTTTAAGGCACACAAGCCACAAATCCTCCTGGGGCTATTTTTCCAAAGAGGTTTTCAGGAGGTTTAGTATTTATGCATTTCATTAAAGGGGGGGAAAGGCATGTAGGAAGAGAGGCAGGTAGGCAAATAAGGTAAATGGCTACATTCTTGTGAGACTTTAGTTAGTGCCCAAGAAATCTACGTTTTACATAAGATAAGGTGAATGAAGAGAAAAAGAAAATGAAAGAAGAATCAATTATGCAGACATCTCAGGGTAAGCGGAGGAACCACTGATCTTGTCTCTGTACCGTACCTGGAAGATAAGCTTGTAATCAACATTTTCAGTGTGGAATTGAAAAGACTTTAGTTTTAGGAGCTAGACTAAACACTGCAGACCTAAAGTTACAAATAACATGTCCTTGTTTATGGGAGGCCAGCAAAGAATTTACCTATGAATAATCTGTAGGAGGCCTTTCACTTTTCTGTGGGAATATGGCTAATGCACAATGTTAGTAACAGCTATTTATTTGGAAGAGGATGTTACATAACTCAGCCTCTAGGCTTGACCTTCTCTTTTGCATAAGGAGTTGGGCAGGGTGTGTCCTGAGATTTTAAATTTTCCTTCACATAAATATATATATGACTGTGTACTATTCCAAGCTATGGATGTATGAAAGGTTATTTTACCTATTGATAAATGCTTTAACTTCCTAAAAGTAAATATTCTCAGTTAAATGGTATAAAGTATATTAAAATAAAATATATTAAATTCTTCTTGACTCTTGTATCAGGTTATATACTCACTAATAATAAATGAGGATATGTGTCAGCCACGTTATTAAAAAGTCTTGATTTATAACTACTACTAATAAACACTTACGTGTTTATTTTGGCCAGTCTGGTGACTATGTGTCATGGTGTTTGCCTCTTGTGATGAATCTCCCAGGAGTCCTTTGAGGTTCTTGTACCTGGATATCTAGATTTCTAGCAAAGCCAGGGAAATTTTCCTCCATTATATCCTCAAATAGTTGATCCAACCCTCATGTATTTTGTTCTTCACCCTCAGGGATGACTATGATTCTTACATTAGGCCTCTTTACATAATCCCACATTTCTTGTAGGCTTTGCTCTTTTCTCTTATTTCTTTGCTCTATTTCTGCAACTGACTTGTTGAATTGAAAGGTGTTATCTTCAATCCCTGAGATTCTTTCTTCTGCTTGATCTACCCTATTCTTGAGGCTTTCCACTGTGTTTTGTAATTCCTTGAATAAATTCTTCATTTCTAGAAGTTCTGTTTGATTTTTCTTTAATGTTTCAATTTCTTTAGCAAATTTTTCATTCGTTTCCTGGATTTTTTTGGTGTTTTCTTTGTGTTGGGCATACATTTTTTTTCTTGCATTTCATTGAGTTTTCTTACAATCCATGTTTGAAATTCTTCATCTGTCATTTCAGTGTTCTGATTTTGGTTGGTATCCATTGCTAGAGAGCTGGTGTTCTCTTTTGGGGGTGTCCTTTCACTTTGATTCTTCATACATCTAGAGTTCTTTCACTGATTCCTCCCCATCTGGAGCAGCCATTGCTTCTTACCTTTGGATTTTTGTTTAGATAATGACCGGCCCAGTTTAGTCTCTGAGCCAGTAGGTGGTGCTTGTTGGTGGGAATTGACCACAGCCTATGTGATGAGTCAGTAAAAGCATATGCAGATTGATCTCCTTGTCAGTAGATGGTGCTTGGCCAGGAGGAGCAAGCTGCAATGTTGTTTTTGGGTCCTGGGACCAGCTCTAGTTCCTCTGGAGGAGCACTCTAGTGCCCCAGGTGGTGGGTGGCACTCTGGGACTTCCAGGTGTGTCCTTATTCTCCACCTCAGCAGGGGCAGGTGGGTGAGTGAGGCTGGTCGGGGCTGGGTTGGGTGAGCCTGCCTTCAAGCTCCACAAATGCCTTTAGGAAGGGTTAAAGGTCTGTTCCCCATCTCTGGGCAAAGCTGTCAGGGAGGGGCTGAAGTGGCCCCACTCAGGTAAAAATTCTGCACGCAGAGGTGGAGTTGTCTGAGACCTGAAGTCTGGCAGTCTGGAGCAGGCCTTGTTCCTTTCTACCCTGCCCTATTCCGTGGTTTCTCCTGGACTTCTGTTCAAGCCAGCTGAGCTCCCCTATGACTATGATGTGGGCTGGGAAGTTCCCTGCCCAGGATCCCGGCCTGAGTTGGGAGTGTGGCCTTCCCGTGGGAAAGGTACCCCTCCAGCACACTGCAGCTAGGCCCCACTCTGATCTACCCGTGAAGGCACACACACCTCAGTAGACTAATTCACGTATATCCCCTCTGTGCCACTGGGCAATGTGATCAAGACCTGGGAGTGTGGGATCTGGCCTGCAGGCCTGTCCCCCAGGCCCAAGAGATCAATCCCTGACCATGCCAGGGAGAAGAATGCTGGTCTCAAGTCACCCATAGGGTGCTCAAGCTGCATCAATGTCCTTCTGCCTTGGGGTTTGCCCTGCTCTGCAGGAGTCACTAGACAAGTAGCACCAGGAAGGGCCGGCGGGTAGGGAGTTCATAGTCTGAGCACCCCTCAGTCCACTGCAGGGCCCCAAAAGCAAAGGTCCAAGCCCTGTTCCCTGTGGATGCCTCCAAGTGGCGGCTAAATTGTCTCTCTCGGCAGCCGTGGGTAGGAGAGGCAAGGGGAGAATGAAGGACTAGGTGGCGGAAGGATTGCACACTGGTAGTTACCAACCCTCTCTCAGGGAGGTAGTCCTCCCAGAATGACCAGGCTCTAGAGTCCCACAGATCTCCCAGGACCCACTGGACCCCTGTGGCTCCTGCAATCTGGGCCAGAGTTGGGAAACGTCTGTATGGAGATAAGCAAGATGGATCCTGAGGAGTTGAGGCCCACAGGAAGGGCAAAGGTGCCCAGTGGGTAGAGAAGCAATATGGCACCTGCCAACTGGCCAGGCTCTGTGGGGCAAGAGGCACCCAGAGGGAGCTGGGAGCCTGATGCCCCATCTGCAAGATGCTCTCTGCTCACTGGCAACAGTAGTCTGTTGGCTGGTGTCAGCAGCAGCTTGGGAGCCCACCAGCAGTCCAAGATGCAAGGGAGGGGAATTTTAACCACTTCACCTACCCTTTTCACTGATCTCCAAGCTTCTCAGTTTAATCCCTGCTGTTGCCTTTCTTCTTACAGTTCCTCTACATACACAACCTCTTCCTGTGGAGTCTCCAGTAGACTGAGGCACCCTTCCTTCCAACCCTCACCTGATCTATGTTTGGCTGTCTGATTTTTTTCTCGTTCATCTCTTTTCATTCTTGCAGAGATGCTCTGGCTGAAGGTGTTTCTTGTCTGCCATCTTGCCTCTCCTCCCCTGTAAATACATTTTTTTCTAGCAGCTCTTTCCAACTTCATGCTCTCTAACTAAATAGCATATAACTTAGTCTCATTTACTAAAAACTAAAGTCAGATAATGGAGATGAAGCTTAAGTACTGGATGACCATTCCTATCAGTTCTATTCCACTTCCTCTTCTCTGAGGTAGTCGCTAAAAACAGGTTTTGTGTAATTTTTGTGTTGTACTCCCCATATATTATATTAATATATTCATAAACTATAATTTTGTAAGATACAAGGAAAAGTGTATGTCTATATAATTATATCAGAAAAGAATAAGAATTAATAATATGTGTTTTTAAATTACATGTATTAATTGGTAACACTTTCCTAACTCCCAGTTGATATGCAGAATTTAACTGTTATAAGATCAGTAGGGTCATACGCAGTGAGTTAATCATCAGAAATGCGATAGGTTATTATACAACTAATGTTCAATATAGGGTATAACTTTAAAAAGACTTCATTTTCAGTGACAAATACTCTAAAATAAGATTAATAAAAGAAAACATTTATATTGTGCATACAATGTGCCCCACATTATTCTAGTGATTTGCATTAATGCCCTTACATTAATACTCATGTAATACATTTACAAACACTATTATAAAGTAGATACTCTTAGCCTTCCCTTTGTAAGCTTGATGGGACTGAGGTGAAGAATTTATGTAATGTGTTCACGATGACCTTCTTACAAAAGTATGGCTTAATTTTATTTCAAATGAGAATTTTTATTATTTTTATATACAGAAAACTCAACAGTGTACCTTTAACCCAGTTTAGTGGCAAGTTCTTTAGCCTTTACCTTTTACAGCATGGCAATGCAAGCCACAGATTTGGGATCCAGGATGTGGCCTCCCCAGTGACAGCAGATCCCTTCGTATCTCTTGTCATAATTGGTTCTGACAGTTTCCACTAGGTTAGCCAGAGATCCTTTGTCTTCAGTAAGAGACCCCCATCTTGCAACACAGGGCAGGCAGAAAGACAACCAGCTCGACAAATCCATGTCACGTGCAGTCACCATCAGCTGAGCCTTCTTGTTCTCCACCTAGGTGGTGACAGTATTAATCCCTGCTCAAAGGACATATAGTCCCTTAGTGGGGACATTCTCTTTGTTGGCAGCTTTCTTCTCAGCCTGGGACAACAGTCTCTGCTTCTTTTCTTGCTTTGTCTCTGGCCTGTACTCGTGGACCAGCTTAAGCAGTTGAGCAGCTGTTTGGCGGTCCAAGGCCTGGGTGAATTGGTTGAACGCAGGAGGCACTTTCAGCTGCTTATAGAGAATAGCTCTTTGTCACTGCAGCTGAGGTAGTGGGCCCACTTGACAAAGCAGGTGAGGTCACTTGGGGCTGGATGACACATCCAGTGCTAAAATTCTTAGGCCTTTTCTCAAACAACGGATTTACCACCTTCTTGGCCTCCTGCTTCTTCCTGATAGCAGGGGTCAAAGCTACCTTTTTCCCCTTAACCTTTCCTTTTGGCACCCTGGAGGAGAGCAGAAAAATGTAGTTTAAAAGAAAAATTTCTACTATTAAACATATATGATTCAGAGATTACTGGTTAAAAATTTTTCCATAGTACAACTTGCATACTATAGATTCCTTGAGCTTATTGAACGGAAAATAGGTTTAGGTTTAGAGAAGACACAGCATGTATATACACTTAAATCTCAAGAAGAAATTTGCCCATGTGAACATGAGTTTTCCTGGGGTATAATTGGGAGTTGTCCATATGTGATCATTCTGTAACCTAATTTTCCCTTTCATAGTGCCCTGAAAAACAATGTCCCTTGTGAGTTTTCAGCCTCACACTTTAATTAACAAGGGTGATTCCAGCAAGTACTCGATACCACAGGCTCAAGTCAGTTCCAGAAAGTACGGTTTCTCTGTGCCCTCTCTCTAGTTTGTCCCTCTTCTCTTGGGAGCCCCCTTGTCTTTTCCCTCATGGTGGGTAGTTACAAGGTTCAAATAAAAATAGACCACTTAGAAGGGATTAAATACCTTGTATGTTTATCATAATTGATTTTTTTTTTTTTGAGACAGGGTCTCACTCTGTCACCTGGGGTGGAATGCAATGGCATCATCATAGCTCACTACAACTTCAAACTCCTGGGCTCAAATGATCCTCCTGCCTCAGGCTCCTAAATAGCTGAGACTACAAGCGTGTGGTACCATGCCTGGCTAATTTTTTCTATTTTTGGTAGAGACGGGATCTCACTCTTGCTTAGGCTGGTCTTGAACTCCTGAACTCAAGTAATCCTCCTGCCTCAGCCTCCCAAACTGCTAGGATTACAGGCCTGAGCCAGCATATCCAGACTATCAGATTTGAGATGGTTTACTCTCCATTCTTGGTAGCTCAATGTCTCACTTGTCTGTTGCTGGAGTATTGTTACTACTACTACTACCGTGATCCTCTCTTTTGTGCATTTTATTTGTGAAACGAGTTTTCCTGTGCTTTAAAAAGTGAAGAGTGGGTTAGGAAGATTTTCAGCTCTAGAGTTTCCTTTTTTGTTGCTTTTTGAAGTTATCAGAAATCTGCCTCTTATCTGAACCGTTCCTTCCTTTTGTCTGTATTGTTTATTTTGTGTTCAGCAGTCCCTCCCAGCAGAATACAAATGCAGTTTTTCCCTTATTTCTACTAGTTTTGTACCTAGGTTCTTTGCACTCACTTACAAATTGGAGGCTGCAGAACTGCTCTCAGTTTCAGATGCTTTTCTCAGAATGGTCTGCTGATCTTTCCAGTGTGTACCTGTTAACGTTTGGGGGTTCTCCTCCTCTGCAGCCTTGGTGATGTCTTGCCGACTTCCTTCTGCGTCTTCATGCGCAGAGAAGTGGGAAGTGACAACCAACCAACAGCTCCCAGATCCATCTGAAAAAGCCAAAAAAGGAGTTGTCAGAAAAGACTGGTTATTACATCAAGATATGGGTATAACGCTTAGTGTAAAGTTGTTAGTTTTACTTAAAGGGATGATATTTTACAGAAGCAAGCTAACAATGATTCAAGAGAATGTAAAAATCTAAAAGCACACAAAAATTAATCTTTTCCTTTATCATTTATAAGCTTTTTGTTTATTTAATTTACTTTTATATGTTGTGTTTGGATATACACCAATAGGTAAGTTTAAAGCTTTTACCATTACTTTTGATACGTAATTAGACAATGTATATGTAATTGAATATAGCATACTAACAAACTGTAAACACTTTTTGTTAAACAGACAAAATATAGTCCAATGAGATGGTTTACATTATTTTGTTCAGATCGAGACTTTGGAATTCAGTGAATACATTACACTTAAGAGTATATCTCAATCTAGATGCTAATTTCATCAGAAATATTTGATCTGCATTTGGATTTCATAAAATTTACAGTTGAAAAAGTAGTTTCACATACCCAAGTTGTTGCAGGCATACTAAAATGCTTCCCCCAAACTGGATTACGTATCAGTTTATTAAATTTAAATTAATTAAAATTTAATAAAATGGTGGAACCAGCCCCATTTCTCATGCTTAATAGTCATTTGGAAAGACTATACTTTCAGGGATCATTTCTATAGTTCATTACTAGAGAAGTTTCTCTGAATGTGTAAAAAAAATATATATATGTATATATATATAAAAACAGTCATTTGGAGTAGTGGCTACTGTATTGAATAGAACAGCTCTAGAGAGTAGTTGGGTAGCTGAGGAATGGAGGTGGTGTCAATTTTGTACTGTTTGCATATATTTATCCAAAGAAATGAATAAATCAATTTGTTATTTTAAAACAAATTACAGTAAATAATTAGGCTGTGGAAATCACAAACCTACCCCTATAGGATGAATGTAAGGGAAAAACAGCTATCTTCATATTCTATAAATAAGTTTCTTGTGGCTTAGAACAAAATTCCCAGTAATAGCATTCCATAAACACATTCCAAAAGTACTTATTTTTTATCACAAACTACTCATCTGAAAGTAAAGATTATGTGCTTGGTAAAACCATGTTATTTATTAATAGTTAAAAGAATAGGCTCAGGGTACCAAAGATATAGCTATTTAAGGTAAACAGAGTTCGTACAGAATAGTTTTATTAAATGTGAACAGAAAAAGGTCAATATTTCTAAATTTTGTATATATTTGATTTCAAATACATATATATGAACTGCAAAAATAAGATGGTAAGTATAGAATTATGTGCATTTAAAATGGGATTAAATATACTTTATATAGGTTATTTCCATCTATGTTCATAAGTGGTATTAACCTATAGTTTTGGTTTTTCTTTTTTAGTATTTATGCTTGCCTGGTTTTGGCATTGGTATTATGAACTTTAAGTACAAGAAGTGAGGAAGTGAGGCTCAAGTGAAGATCCCTTTTCCTTTTATTGAAATGGAGTATATAACAGGAGAATAAGCACAGCATTGTCTTGAATTCCATAACTTACCTGTGTTTGTGTGTGGTTATCAGTCTATTCAGGATCCATAGTTCCTTTTTAGCTGATTTTGATAATTCCATTTTTTTTAAAGAAAAATTCCATGTCTTCTTCATTTCCATTTTTTAAAATATTCTATAATTTTTCAACATTTCCTACATTTTTAGTTATATTTCATTTCTTATGACCCCTTTCCCAAAAGAGTGGATAGAGCTTCAGAAATCTGTAAAAGAAAAAGCCCATTTTCCAGACAAGATGGACTGGGTTTCTGAATAAATAAATGAAGAGAGAAGACTCATTCTGAAGAGTGTGTTATACTCAGGTGCAGAGATATGAAGTTTATTCCTGGTTTCTAGAAGAAACAGTGTGTGAAAGAGAGGTTGAGAAGAGGGAAGCCGCTGTCAACTGTCCTGAGGTTAGGCAGACTAGAAAGACTGAGTACCAGAGAAAAAGTAAAACAGAAAACATTAAAGTACAGGCCAAACTGAAATTCAAGGGAGCCAGTTTCCAGAGTGAACAGACTGAGAATGGAGAAAATTGAAGAGGTAACCCATTTCCTAAACAGGACAAACTAAATTTCAGAAAACAGAGGACTGAACATTGTTACACAGGGCTCAGCTATTCAGAGTCGGGATCTGGGATCTCTATCTTCTGGATCCTAAGCCCAGTTGGAGGGAAGGTGTGGGAGGTTACAGCTGTGGGGTTTTTTTGGAGGGGGGTTGGGGGGCATCTGTAGTGTAAGTGTAATCACCCCGTTTCTATCTTTGCCCTACAGCAACATCAAAGCAACACCAGGGACGTACCACATTCACTCAAGAACAGTATGAAAAGTTAGAGGCTTTGTTTGCCCAGACCATGTTCCCCGATAAAAATCGCCAGAAGGAACTAGCTTTGGAACTCAACCTGCCAGAGACAACAGTGAAGGTCTGATCCCCTTGCTACCCCATCCAAACCACAGTCTACTGTTCAACCTACAAATTCCCTCCCTAACACAGTAACAGCATTTCATTTATTGAGCACCTACTGAACTGGTATTGGACTGGGTACATTGCATATATTGGCCTCACTATTATGCAGTTTGAACAATTAGAAAAAAATTGAGGTTGAGGCAAAATGACTGGGTCACAGAGATAATAAGTAGTATAACTAGAATTAAAACTCCAAAAATATTGTTTTTTTTAACACTTATACTATAGAGCTCAAATAGAGGAAGGGCTTTCATCCAGTTAAACTCCTTAGCCTTTTCAAGCAAAACCCTGTAATCTGTTTATTCATAACACTACCAAAACAGAAATAACTCCCTCTGACCTCTGAGTCTGCTAAAGCCCATAACATTTTTGTTGGAGTATTCCTCATGGTAGAGGCTGCCTAAAATAATCCTTGGAAATCCTTCAGTTCAAACTCCCCACCTCTGCTTGGATCCTTGAACTAACCTCTCTTCTCTAGAGTTCAGGACCCTGTCCTGACGCCCCAGCACAACCTCTGAAACACACTCCTTCCTTCCTTCCTTCCTGGGGTCCCAGTCCTGATCTTCATCATCCCTCCTATTCACTCCATTCTGCTCTTGCAGAAGCCACTGTCATGGTGACTTGGAGAGGAGGACATGAGGGTCATAATTTGTCTGTCAAATGAATTCTCCATAAATAGACCACAATTTCCCCTCTTCCCCAACTCCCAGG
This sequence comes from Lemur catta, assembly GCF_020740605.2. Lineage (NCBI taxonomy): Eukaryota > Metazoa > Chordata > Mammalia > Primates > Lemuridae > Lemur > Lemur catta. The sequence continues at coordinate 223,955,011 of NC_059128.1, read as the reverse complement.
TTTGGTTCAGGAACAGACGATTCAAATTGAAGAAGCAGCAGCAGAAGCAGCAACAGCAGCAGCAACAGCAATCATCAGAGCAACCAAACCAGATTCTTCCAATGATGAATATGCCCACTTCATCCAGAATAGTCACCAATCCTTACTCTTTTTTTCCTGTGGTTTCAGATTACTGCAGCTATTTTCCACCTCAGTCTTTTGATCCTTCCAATCGGGCATGTGGGTGTACCTTCACTGAGAGTCCCACAAGTGATTTCCAAATGCAGGATCTTCAGTTGGAGAGGCTGGTGGCCTCTGTTCCTGCTTTGTACCCTGATGCTTATGACATAGACCAAATCATGGAAATGTACAGTTTTCCTGATGAGGATGAGATATCCTGTTCCTTCCACTGTCTGTGTCAGTATCTCTCACCCACAGGGTCCCAGATACAAGGATAGGGTTCTTCTATCAGCACCCTTGCTGTTCCAGCTGTAGGTCTATCTCCTAGGCAAGCCTGGTCCAGTATGATGAGCCAAAGCTTTGAAGTCTAAGAGACGGCTTGGAATTCCAGAATACCTCCAATATGGTAGACTTTGGACCTCTCTGATCAAAGTACTAATAAATACCAGACCATTTAGAAGAGAGATCTTCTCGCATCTTATATATTACTCTTTTCTTTCCTTTGGTTTTTAACCCAAATGTCTGGGTCTTTGTCTCTTTGATTTCCGTGAAAATGTTGTAATAACTAGAGTTTTCCACATATAGCTCAGCACTATACAATCAGCCTCACAATCCTCTCTGGGGAGATGTCTTCCTAGTCCTTTAGCCAATAAGACTCCAAAATTCCCTCTTCCCAAAGCTGTCTTGGACTTTTTAAAAGAGGGACAGTGGCTTTTGGGGTCATCCACTGTTGATGACAGAAGGTTATAAACTTACATTTTATTTCCAGTCTTTATGTTTGGGGGGTTTAAAAAGGGATTTTCAGTCCAAATTTGAGGAGAAATCATCATCACCATTAGTTTTAACATAGTTCAACAGTCCAGACATAGTAAGAGGTATAAAAACAGGCACAGAACAGGGTAAAACAGATTTTTGAAGATGGGATGATTATCTAGGAAAATTAACAAAATCAAACTTTTAGAATGACATTTTAGCACATTTTCCAGCTACATAACCAACAAAATTAATAGCATTTCTCAACACCAATAATAAAGAAAATTAATAAAACAAGTATCTCTCAATAAAAAATTTAAGATATCTAGGAATTAACAAAGAAAACTAAGACCTGTGGAGAAAATTTTAAAACTTAAAAAATGACATTGAAAATGTTTTTGATAAAAGGCATTTGAGGCCATAAAATAATAAACTTGTTTTTTAATTTTTTTTCCTTTTTTTTACTGTGTCTGAACAAAAATAATAAATTTAAAAGGATGGAAAGCATACAAAATGTCTTCTCCAAACATAGTGGAGAAGGAGCCAGGCATGATGGCTCCCGCCTGTAGTCCCAGCTACCTGGGAGGCTGAGCTGGGAGGCTCACTTGAGCCCAGGAGCTCAAGGCTGCATTGAGCTATGATCAAGCCACTGCACTCCAGCCAGGGCAACAAAGTGAAACTCCATCTCTAAACATAAAATAAAATTTTAAAAAAATGTAAAAGGAAGGTTTCAAATCAATAATTTTTTTAAAAAGGAAAGAAGATGGCATAGTTTTATTAATATCTACCAAAATAAACTTTAAAGCAAAACCCTTTGTTAGAAATAAAGTATAACAAAAGAAACAATCTGAAAGATCTAATTCTGAACTTGTATACATTTAATAACATATACTCAAAATATATGAAATAGAAATTAACAAGATTCTTTGGGAAACTTGACAAATACATAATAATCATTATGTGAGATAGATAATAACTAAGTCCAAAGAAAGCAGAAAGAAGGAAATAAAGCCTAGAGCAGAAATGAAAGAACAGAAGAAAAGCAATAGAGAAAAATCAATAAAACCAAAATCTGGTTCTTTGAAAAGATCAACAAAATGACAAAACTAGCTAAATTGACCAAAAGAAAACAGAAATTGTTAGACTAAAAGGGTATTTCACTACCAAAAGCATTATAAAGAAATATTGTGAATAATTGAATGCCAACAAATTAGATGAAATGGACAATTCCAAGGAAGACACAAAGTACCAAATCTCAACAAGGAATAGAAATGCTGTGAATAGAGCTTATGAATGTGTCCCCCACAGTTCATGTGTTCAAACTTAATCCCCAATGCAGCAGCGTTGAGAGGTGAGACTTTAAGAGATGATCATTAATAAATAGAGCCCTCATGAATAGATTAATGTCATTGCTTTGGGAGTGGGTTAGTTATCTCAGGAGTTAGTTCCTGCTAAAAGATGAGTTTGAGTCTTTTCTTCCACTCCTTTCCTTTCTCCCTCTTCCCTCTCTTTCCTCCTCCTCCTCTGCCCTCCCTCCCCGCCACTGCTCTGTCATTCTTTTGCCCTTCCACCAGGGATGACAAAGCACAAAGGCGCTCCCCAGATTCAAGCCCCTCCATCTTGGGCTCCCCAGCCTTCAGAACTGTAAGAAATCAATCTCTGTTTAAAAATTACCCAGTCTCAGGTATTCTGTTATGCCAAAACTGAACAAAGACATCACAAGCAAACTACAGACTACAGATGGGTATTCCTTATGCAAAATGCCTGGGACCAGGATGGGACCCAAGTAACATGAAATTCTTGTTTCCTTGTGTCGAGGGGAAAAAAATAAAATAAAATGAACATGAAATTCATGTATGTTTCATATATACCTTATACACATAGCCTGAGGTAATTTTATACAGTATTTAAAATAATTTTGCCCATGAAACAAAGTTTTGATTACATTTTGACTATGATCGGTCCCATGAGGTCAAGTGTGAAATTTTCCTCTTGTGGTGTCTAGTTGGTGCTCAAAAAGTTTTGAATTTTAAAGCATTTCGGATTTTAGATTAGAGGTATTCAACCTATCTCTTCTGAATATAGATGTAACCCAACAACATGTAAAAAGAATTATGTACCATGACTAAGTGGGGTTTATCCACAGGAATGGAAGATTGAGTCAACATACAAAAATCCATCAATGTAATACACAATATTAATAAAGGACAAAAATCACACGATCATCTTGATAGGCACAGAAAAAGCATTTGACAACACTGCACACCTTTCGTAACAGAGACACTCAACAAACTAGGACAAACTAAAAACTCCTCTCCTTCAACTTGATAAACGCCATCTATAAAAATCCACGGGTACTATCATACTTATTGGTGAAGGACTAAATGCTTTCTCCCTGAGATCAGGAACAAGTCAAGTATGGTCACTCGCACCACCCTTGTTAAACACAGTGTTAGAAGTTCCAGGCAAGGCAGTACAGCAAGAAAAGGAAGTAAGAGGCATCCAAACTGGAAAGAAGTAAAAATACTTCTATTCACAGATAGCATGATCTTCTATGTAGAAAATCCTAAGGGATCCACAAGAAAACTATTAGAACTAATAAATGAGTTCATCAAAGTTTTGAAATACAAGATCAATACAGAAAATTTTTACAATTTCCAACTGTCAGTTGCTTACTTCAAATAAGTGTACCTACATGGACTTACAGGCATCGAAGAATCCGGGGGAAAGGGGAATTCAGTGACTGTTAATTACAACAGGATTTAGCATATCTTGTTTTAGTCAGAATACATTCAAATACATTCAGATAACAGCTAACATTATGGAGCACTTGGTATGGGATAGACATTCATGTGCTTTATGTATTTAACATATTATTGCATTAATTAATATGTTAACACAGATCCATGTAGTCACACCAAGTGTTATCATTTCCATTTCATAACTGGGAAAACTGAGAGACTGGTTAAGTAACTTGGTCAAAATCACACTCTTAGAAATTAATAAATTCAGGATTCTATATTTTCTTTCCTCAGAAGATAGCTGAATGAGTTTATTTGAAGAAGATAAGATAAAGAACACTAGACTGGGAGTTCGAAGAACTGATTGGGTCTTTCTTTCCTCTGGCTCTTCCGCTAGCGAACTGTGTGACCTTGGATGCACAATTTACCGTCTCTGAACCTCTGTCTCCTTGTCTGTAAAAAGAGGAAGTTGGGCTAAATGATAGCTAAGCCTTCTACCACCTCTAATTCTCTCTCACTGGACTTACATCCCTGCCCAATTTCTGAATTACAAACTCTCCCTTTCCCAGCCACCTGGAAAAGACAAGGACTAAGAGAGGACAGCCACTTACTTGTCATGACAAGAAATAGGAGATACAGAAGCAGGACAGCTTGTCACTTGCACAAGTTGCTGCTTCAGCCAGTGATGGGTTTGGGTGAGAAGCATGGTTATAATTAGAGCAGCGGCCGGTCCTGAATTCTCCACCAGCCTCCTCCAGCACAGTTGGACCTGCCTACTGCACATGCAGGAGTCTGAGAGGCTGCTTTGGCCCTGAAAAATGATCCTTCTTAAAAGGATTTTCCTCCTTCCTCGAGGGAAAGAAAACCCATTGATATAAAACCACACTTCCCATCTGGTTTCCCCTGCTAAATGCCACTCCAGTAAAGACCGAGTGTTGATAAATACGGAGGAAGGAAAAAGTCGTAAGCTGAGCCTGGTCACATTGCCCCTTGTGATATAGTTTTATTTTTAACTGCGAAACACTTGAACTATTTGTGTTGAAGATTTCTCTCCTTTCCCTGCCTTCCCCACAGAGCTCTGTCCTCTGCTGCAGCGGGTGCACCCCAGCCACCTCCCCACGATCTGCTTGCGCACAATCAGGGACACAGGTGGAGCAGATGCTGACTCAGCCCGTTCCATTCAGGTAAGCTTTGCAAACATGAGCAGGTGCAGTAAGGGGACATTCGGAGGGTGAACATGCAAACAAGGCTGAGGTGCACATCACCTTTGTGCCCTGAGGAAGAGGGTTGTTAAGCAAATTAGTTATGTATAGGGGGAAAAGGGCTAGCACTGAGAATGAGACCCAGCCATGCGTAAACTCTTGTTTCAAATTTAAAATCTTAGAAGAAGAGATCACCTGCTTTCTGACAGCTTCGTTTTTTTTCTTCTACAATCAATCAGGATAGTTATGTGATATCTTTAGTTACATCGTGGTGATGGGGGTAAGGTTGGGGGACAGAGAAGATGATGAGGAAATAGGTGGAAGGACCAGAACCCAGAACTCTTATTTTCTAAAGTCCAAGTGCTGTGATCTTTTCTCCCATCAACATTTGCATGTAGCTTAATTTCCACTTCCTGTGTCACACTACCAGTTAATGTAGCACAACTGTATTTACTGCATGCACTACTGAAACTCTGCCTGCAGAGTTTAAAACCATTTTTCCTCCAACAATATTCCCTAAATGTGGCTCTCTCCTCCCCAGCTCTCTTGAATCCAAAATGCATCCATGGAACATAAGTGCAAGTATTTTACAAGTTGAAAAACTTATATAGGCTTATGCACTCAAATAAAAAATTGTTATAAACCTGGAATTTGCAAATCCAGAGGAACAAAAGTAAAATGACTAATGTTACTTGGGGTATCAAAAGTTATAAAATGTAGACAGATTATTTCTAGCTTCTGGAATAACTGTATAGTGTTGCATGCACAAAAAAATTGGCAGGGGTAAAGAAGCAGTGTTTATTTCCTTGTTTTTCTTTGGTTCAAAGTTCAGCTAAGGACATCCTGGGAAGTGGCCTATGCAGCAAAAGGGATTATGTACCCTGTGAACTTTGAAGTGTACAGACTAAAGCCAGCAACCAAGTAAAAACAGGACTAAAGCAACTACTCAGACACCCTAATCCTGGTTCCTTTCTGCTTGCCTCTGAAACCCCCATATGTACCCCATGACTCTGCTATAGGTGTCTGGGTTATAATTATACCTGTTTGCTGGGCACAATCAAATTCACTGTGTATAACTGCCTAACTTCATTTAATTTTTCCAGGGTTTTCATGGCACGGAGGTCTCCAAGGTGCATGCTAGGGTGCTGTCCCAGTGACTCTAGTTTTTGTTGGCCTATGAGTAACTGAGCAAACTGTTTGTGTTAAAATTTCAAGAGGGAAGGTGGGCATGGTGGCTCATGCTTGTAATCCTAACACTTTGGGAGCTGGAGGTGGGAGGATTGCTTGAGGCTAGGAGTTCAAAGAGACCACATCTCTATAAAAAAAAGAAAACTTAGCCAGGCATGGTGGCCAATGTCTATAGTCCCAGTTACTTGGGAGGCTGAGGCAGGAAGATCACATGAGTCCAGGAATCTGAGGTTGCTGTGAGCTATGATGGTACCACTGCACTCTAGCCTGGGCGACAGAGCAAGACTGTTTCTCAAAAAAACAAAAAAAACCAAGAGGCAAAGGGATTGCTTTGTTAACTTTATACATTTTATTTTCCTGGAATTAAATATCTCCATAGCAGAGAAATAGGTCAACAATGTATAATTAAAGTAACTAATTCGATGGCTGGTTAATAAGTTAAAAGTTAAAGAATATCTTTGCCCTTTAACTTTTAATCTTGTCACCTTCACTGCAGTTAAAGTTCACAAAAAAAATCATTATTGCCAGGGCTAGCCACATGAGGAGGCACAATAGTTAGTCACTGACATCATGTCAGGTGCTGAGAGGGCCCCTTGCCTAAAAATATCTCCCTGACATCAACCCTGGCTGCCTACTAACTTTAAAATTACAGTAAAGAATGTTAAAAACTATTATCTGTTAATCCCATTCTCTTTTGCTTGAGTCAGTGATTTAAATACAACCTGCTATATGTGTTATCATGACTTGGTTGGCCAGCCACACCGGTCACCACCTCCTCCTCCTCATTCTTCCAGGCCCCGTCCTAGTCTGCCCTTGGCACCATCTAAATTGCCAGCACACCCTTGGCCACCACCATGCTGGTAGCTCTGTGTGGCGCTATGGTTTCTACACTCTCTCAAGAAACATCACGGTACAGTAGGAAAAAAGTATGTGAGTAGAGCCATAGGCCCTGGGAACATGGGCAAGACACTTTACTTCTCTGGGCCTGCGTTTCTCCACTAGGAAACACAGAGTTAATTAATCTAGACCTTTTCCCCTCAAAGTGAGGTCCTTGGACCTTCAGCACTGCCTGGAGCTGGTTATCAGGGAAGAATCTCAGGTCTCAGCCCAGTCCTACTGGATCTGAATCTGCATTCTAAAAACATTGCCTAGGTGATTTCTGTGCACTTTGAAGTTTGAGAAGCTCCTGAATAGTGGGTTTCTGGTTATCAGCCTAATCCAAATTCCTGATTCTATGACTCCAAGTGTTTAAAAGAATGTGTTGTTCTTTTTTAATCCTCTGGAAGCAATTCTGGCAGCACTCAGAGTGTCTGTTTTAACTTGAGCCCACTGAAGTCTTCTCCATTCAGTGAAGGCTACATTAATCTAACATGAAAAGATTTCTTTTTCTGCCTTAAAACAAAAACACCCCCAATTAGCATACATCTGACATCACTACACTCTCCTAAAGTTGTTTCAAATTGCTCTCACAGCTCCTTCTTTATGCTGCCTTCTTTAGGGTTCTATTCAATTTAATTCAATTCAGTCCCATTCAAAGAACATTGATTGAGTGCTGGGGACAGTGTCAGCTGCACTCACTCTCCAGTCCCTAGGAGCCCATTCCCACGGGTCCTCGAGACCGTTGGCATTCCAGTCAGAGCTCCTTCCACTGCCTGCACATACCCGCTGGCCGCAGCACTTGGGCTCCCACGTGGCCTGTCGTCAGAACCTCTCACCACTCACAGCATCACAGCAGCTTCCAGCGGGTTGTGCCGACTCCCGCAGCCAATCACAGAGAGAAGCCAAGTCCAATCGGCACCCTCCATTTCTTCTTAATGACCAGAATAATGTAGGTGAACAATAAACATTACAAATTTGGGCCTAGGAAACAAAGATGCCCTCAAGTTGTTTTCGTGGCATCTAAAAGGTCCCAGCTCTGAAGCAGTACTATTTGAATGCCTAAGTGCTTAGGGGTCAAAAGGGGTTGGAAGAGGTAGGAGGATTTACATTCTTAAAAGAGTAAAATAAGATTTAAAAAAAAAAATAGGGTTTGGAGATTATTAAGCTGGTAATGGTGCATAAGATAGTTGGAGCAAGGAGGAATTGAAAATTGAAAGGTCAGCCAAGGGCTACAGGAGGATGTAACGGGAAGAAATGGAAGTCTGGACAAGGGAGGTGACCATGACAATGACCTTCCTCATGGAGGAAGGACTAACAGTTGAGTTACTCATATATTTGACACTTTCCCTATTTTATCTCATTTGATGCAGATACAATCCTATGGCTTATGATGAGCCCCATTTTATGAATGAATAAATTAACTTTGGGGAGATTAAATAACATCAAAAATTACTCAGTTAATTCACGAGAGTGCTCATTGATTTACCTTGTATTGGGGGTGTCAGGTGAGCCTCTGTGGAGGTAACATGGAAGCTGAAATCTATAATAAATACCAAAAAGGAGCCCACAGGGCAAATAAGGAGCAGAGGAAGGTCATCCTGGCAGGAAGAGCAAGTACAAAGGCCCTACGCTGGGATGAGTGACAAGGCTGGGGCAAAGTGCACGAGGGTACAAGGCCAGGTGCAAGCAGGAAACAGCTCCTGCAGGGCCTTGTGGGCCAAGGTAAGGACTTCACGGTTTAGCCCTTGTCATGGGAATCCTATTAAGTGGGAGAGTATAACCTAATTTTTAAAATCACTCTGCTGGTGAATATGGATTAGGTGGTGCAAGATGGGAGGGCTGGGACTGGTTATAAAGCCATTGCACTAGAACAGATGAGAGATGATGGTGCCTGGACTCCGGCAGTGGTGGTGGAGATAGAAGTGGATAGAATTTGCACACGGCTTTCCAGATCTTTTGTCAAGGCCTTCCCATCTAACTGGTAGTAGTTTCTTTTTGATTGGGATACAATACCAAGCTGCTTCTAGCTCAGTGGTTCTCAAATTTGAGCTTACATCAGAATCAGCTGGATTCATCAGGCAGATTCTGTAGGACTGGGCCCCGGCCCAGGAGTTTGCATTTCTAACTAGCTCACGGGTAATGCTGATGCTGGTAGTCCAGGGACCACACTTTGAGACCCACTGTTCTAGCAACCTTGCCTTTGCTTATCAATTTACTCCTTTCTGAGTGGTCCGCACAACACCACAACCTACATCAAATCAAGTCACTGCCCCCTTGCCTGGTTCTAAATGCTTCCCAAGTTCTTTAAAGAAACAGCCATGCCTCAAACTCACACACCTGTTTCTTCCACTGACTTACATTCCACTTAAAAAAACATCCAGTACAATCAGTAAAATCTAGTTCCATGTAAATCTTTGGACTATTAAAGCCTAAATTATATTATTTTGACTGCTGTCTCCTCTAAACAGAAGAACTTTAAAACTCATGTTCTGGGGAGAGTGTGTTGGCCATATACTTGACTAAAGTTCATTTTTAAGAGGATGGGATGTATTGCCTTCCCGGGTAGAAAGCAAGACTTTAAAGGTGAACATAGGGCATAGAAATGGTAGGGGAAAATGGCATCTGGATAACCATTCTCTGTCTCAGGCATAAGTTTTTGTCAACTTTCTCACAGTGAAGAGTTTCTATAATCTGTGTGCTTTGATTTAGTAGGTGTTTCATTTTAAATCTCAGAATCCATATTGTAGTGCAGATTTTTAATCCTAAACCCTTCCCTTTCACATTTATAGTCTCTGAAATGCAAAGCCATCAGCCTTATATGCTCCTCTTTTTCCCTCTACTCAAAGAGGGCACAGTATGGGATGTGGCCCAGAAGAGTCCAATCTGGAAAGAGTCTCCTGTGAACACTATTCTGTGCCTCAACTCTAGCCATGGGCTTGCACTCTCCCCAAATCATGAGGATGGACCACATACGTCTGTGAGTCTCTGAGGGACACAGTGTGATGTAGGAAAAGGTACAAAGTATGAAGCCAGAGAAATCTAGGCCTCTTCATGGCTTGGTATCCTTATCTCTAAACTGGGAATGGCAATATCCACCTCACACGGTTGCTGTGAAAATTAAATGAGATGTTGTATAAAAGTGCATAAAAGACACTAAAATTTTATTTCTCTTCCTCCCTGACACCCAAAACTCAGAGAAATCTGTCAGCCTAGGAAAGTCAGACAAACCCCATGGAGAATAAGGATCCAGTCACCCTGTCACTGTGTACTAGAACAGAGAAGATTAAGAGAACAGCGCATCTTGTATCACAAGGCAACCAATGATATATCTAATTTGATCAATTTCAGGCAACACCAATTGGCTCCAATTTAAGGTGACCAATCAACTGCCCACATTCACCTGGGACCTGGGGCTTTCAGTGCTAAACCAGGAGAGTCCCGGGCAAACCAAGATGATTGGTCACCCTACTCACCCAGCCATAATCATGCTATCAAGAATTCCGTATTGACCCTTATCTCAGTAGGAACAATTTCCCTCTGATATACAACAAAGGGTTCACATGTAATTTTTTATGCCCTTACACTATATTTATCTTTCTTCCTTCCACTGCCAAACTGCTTCAGAGTGGTCACTTGCCATGCCCTTCTACTCCACACACGTCCTCTCTCAAAGTCACTCACCTGGTGTAGCTCCAGAGCCTGGCAGAAGGTCTTTAAATAGCAACATTAAAAAAAGCATCTTTGTTATCCACTGTCATTGTTTTCTCTTAAAGGGATATTTCCAAATAACTTCAAAGAGGTGGAGAGCAATAAGGCTACACCACAAACACTTCCAGCTTCAGTAACACTGTTCCCTAGAACCATACTCCTTAATGCTGAAGGGTAAGAAATGACTGCGCTTAGAGTTCATCACAATGCACCTCTAGCCAGACGACATCCCCGCTGCTGGAGCAGAGTTCTCACTACACAGATGGAGCCCATAGACCTAGCCAGCCCTTCTTCTCTCTTCCCAGGGACTGAGCTCAAGTTCGTGGCAGAACGGGGGTGGCAAGTATGAAGTTAGACATTGCTGGTGCTGGTAGCTTTGTTCACATAGGCTTGTTCCATTTGTGATTGGCCTCTTCTTCCCCACCTACAAACTACCAGGAGACTCAGAATCAGCCAGACTCCATCCTTATTGATGAATTTCTCTTCTGAATAGAAAGTGGATGGTCACATTTCTCCCAAGCAAGACAAAGGCCCTGCCAACACTGGAGGGTGTGCTTAATAGCATTCTCCTCCCCTCCGTGCGAGCAACACATTTTGAATGGCCAAGGGTCCCACTGCACAGCTGAACTGTCACATTTGAGCTCTTTGGGAATCTCTCATAAGCAGTGGCATTGTCATCATTGCTCTTAACTCTGCAGTAGTATTTGAGGCTGATGATCTAATCACTTCCCAAAGGCCCCATCTCCAAATACCCTCACATTGGAGATTAGATTGCAACATATGAATTTTAAGGGGAACACAAATGTTCAGACCACAGCACAGTCCATCCCTCTCAGCCATCCCATTCTGCCCAGTTCCTTCTCTGGCTTTAACACCTTGGTTTAACTTCTACTAGGCCCTGAATCTCTTTGATGTTCTGGCTTGCAACTTCTTATCTGCCTCCTGATTCAGGCTATTAGCAGTATAAAGCATTCTAGCATGATCCCTTTTTCACACTTAATAGCTCCAGTGGGACGTAGAACAAGGGTTCTCATTTATTAATGTGCATAAGATTCAGACGGGGAGTATGTTAAGTATGTAAATTCCAGGAACACACCTTGGCTCAGGTCAGGGATGTGGCCAGCATCTATATCAGAACTGTCTATGAAGATGGAAATGTTCTATTCTGTATTGTTCACTAGAGCAGCTAATAACCACATGTGGCTTTTGAGCACGTGAAATGTGGCTAGCATGACTGAGGAATTATTTTATTTCATTTTTATTAATTTACATTTAAATAGCCACATGTGGCTGGTGACTACCATATTGAACAGTGCAGACTATAGGTTTGACAAGCATCACAGCTGATTCTAATGGACAATAGTCTTTAAGAATCACTATAACAAGCACTCCAGGTGACCCTTATGCTAACTTACTGGCACATGGTAGGTAATCAACAAATGTTTGTTGGATGGATGGATGGATGGATGGATAGGTGGATGAACAAATAAATAAATGAATGAAAAAGACTGCCGTTTCCTTGAGATTTAAGGCTGTCTCCCTGAAAAAGAAAAGCTAGGGGACTGTTCTAGATTAAAAGAAGCTGAAAAGTCTTAACACCCAAATGCAATAAATTGACCTTAAAAAGATCCTTCAAAAATTAAGAATTAAAAAAAAAACTACAATAGACACTTTTAGGACAACTGAAGAAATTTTAATATAGACAACATGTTACATGATATTAGAAAAATTATTTTTAGTTTTCTGAGATGAGATAATGCTATTGTGATTACAAAGGAAAATGTCCTTATTAGGAAACACATGCTGAAGTACTTAGGGATGAAGTATCATATCAGCAACTTATTTTCAAGTGGTTTGGCCAAAAATGTGTGTATGTGCGCATGTATGGGGACTTGAGAGGGAGTGCAGAGAGAAGAGAGACAGAGCACAAAAGTTGCAAAATGTTAAAAATTGTTGAATCTAGATAGAATATATTTGGGTGTTCATGGTATATATTACTTCACCTTTTCTGTGTGTTTGAAATATTTCCCAAAAAAAGTTGGGGAAAAATTAACCCACAATGAATTGGCAAATCCTAAAGTAAAATAACATTTTAAAATTCTGCATCTTCTGACTTTTGGATACTGACCTCCCTACCCCATTCCAGACTAACACAGTGCCAAAATTCTTACAAATTCTCTAGACCAGCTACTGCAAACTGGCAACCTGCTGATTTTATCTAGTCAGTGTTCACGTTTTTTTCTTGGCTCAAATAGAGTGTTGTTGTCTTTTTAAATTAGTTTCCAATATTTAAAATTCTGAGGATTTTTATTTTGATAAATTATACAATAAAATATTTTGCATTATGATGAAATATAAAACACTTATTTCATATAGCAAACATGTGTAGATCACTCCCTATGAGACAAGCACTCTTCTAAGACATTCATGTGTATTTTAACTGATTTACTCCTCACAACAGCACTGTGGGATAGGTACAATTATTATCCTCCCTTTACAGATGGGGAAACTGATGAACAAAGAGGTTAAACAACTTTCCCAAAGTCTCATAACTACTGAGTTGTAGCGTCACTGTTGAAACCTGTGCAGTCTGCCTCCTAACCACTACACTATACCACCACTCACAAAAGTCTGCCTCCCCGCTTTCTCTGGAAAAACCAGAAGATCTGGCAACACATTCCCACGTGAGACCAACTGACTAGAGCTGAGTAATTTCATTCCCCTGAAAGCAGGGTACCTTCTCTTCTACTTGGCAGAGTCTCCTCTCAGTCGGTTTCTGGGGCCTTTGGGGTTTTGTCCCCTGCTCCAGCCATAGCACAGCTGAATACACCAGGGCAAATGGCACGGGATGGATGGATATTTTACAGACACTGACATACTGCCCCAGACCAAGCTGGACATCAGGCTGACCTCTAAGTAGACAGGAAGCCCCCGAGGGAGAGAAGGTTAGAAGATAACTTGGTCCAGACTGGGGGTGGAAGGATGCCTGGAATGCCAGGATAATTGCAAGTAGATAATGGGGAGAAGTTACAGGAAGCAGAAGGTCCTCATGCCATGCTTGGTAACATGCCCTGTAGCAGGGCAGTGTGGGTCACTGAAAAGAGCATGGGCCAGTGTGGCCTGGGTGGCAAAACTGATTGTATCGCTGTGACCCTGGACAGGTTACTTAACTTCTTCAAGCTTCTGTTTCCTTGACTGCAAAATGGGGACAGGGACACCTCCAAGGTGGCAGAAAGAATTAAATGAGAGACAATGTGAAGTCTCTTTGGCCCCTGTGAATATAGATAACCACAATGCTTTTCTCACTAATCTTACTTATCATTCATACTCATATTTTCATATTTTCCCCTAGACTTAAGCAGTAAGAAGAAATTGGGAAGCTATGGTAAGTACCAGGTGCTTTACTGGAGTTTTGCCCTCCAGAGGTCCAGGTCTTGCTTTATTTAGCTTTTAGCCCAAGCATCTGGCAGACTTTTCCTTATGGTTTGATGGTATTTATCAGCTTTTTGCCAAACCAAAGATGCTGAACAGAACTTGGAAGAAGTTGACACAGTAAGGAGAAAGCAGAGAGTTGAGAAAGATCTGTGAGCAAAGATTTTTAGTGAAAACTTAAAAATAAAATAGCAAAAAAGCCAGCAATGATCTACATGGCTAACAATTCCTTCATTCCACAACCATGATTGAGTACAAAGACCTACGAAGGCCTAGTCCCCGCACCAGATGCTAGGGATGCAAACGTGAGCAGCACCAGACAGGACGGCTGTCCTCCCAGCGCGCCCTCTGGTGGTAATTGGTTGAATAACAGCACACCCATACTCTGGAACGTTACACTGCCATTATGCAGAAAGTATGCAAAGAATAATTAATAAGACAGTCCATTAGTCTCCTGTTCTAATACCAAGTTAAAAAGCAGGATGCAAAATTGTGTTCATAGTATTAACTGTGTAATGTAAGTCACCCATAATCCACAACTCAAAAATAACAGTTGTCAACAGTTACATTCAGCTTTTCTTTTTTTGTACTCTAAACATACTCCCCAATGAACTATTAGAAAAATTTTTAAAGAGTGTTTATAGTTGTTATTTCTGTATTGTGGGATTATGATTGACTTTTGCTTTCTTCTCTGTGATTCTCTATATAGTAAAAGGTTTCTACAGATAGTACATATAAACAGGAATTAAGTCAATTAAAACACACTCACAGACATGCCTAGAGCTTCTCTTCCAGCAGTCACTTGTTTTCTCTTTCCCCTTGCCCGTGATGTGTGCAGGGCAGGGCGCGCAGGCCCCTCCCGGGGCAGCACAGGCATTGTGAGGGATGCTTCAACCGCCACTGCCGTGCTCCGGTGGAGCCCAGCGTCTCCTGCCTGGTGATAAACTGCCACCTGCTCTGCGGCGCTGCCTTCCACATGTGCAAAGAGGCAGAGCACGCGCTCCTCTGCCCGCTGGAGCAGGTTCCGTGCCTCAATTCGGAATATGGCTGCCCCCTTTCCATGTCCCGCCACAAGCTGGCCAAGCACCTGCAGGTGTGCCCCGCCAGCGTGGTCTGCTGCTCCATGGAGTGGAACCGCTGGCCAAACGTGGACTCCGAAACCACCCTTCACGAGAACATCATGAAAGAGCCCCCCAGCGAGGAGTGTTTGGACACAGCCCTGGCCCTGCAGGACCAGAAAGTCCTCTTCAGATCCTTGAAAATGGTCGAACTTTTCCCAGAAACTAGAGATGCCAGCGAGGAGGAGCCAGCTGTGAATGGGGAAGCCAGCCCGGAGGACGGGGCAGGGGCGGCGGGTGGAGACGACTCCGGTTTGCTGCCGCGCGGCTGCCTGTCGGCTGCTAACGGGGAGGCGGCAGAGCTGAGTCAAGAAGAACGCGAGGCCTTGGCCAAAACCAAAGAAGGGATGGACCTGGACAAGTTTGGCAAGTGGGAAAATATGTTCAGCAAAGAGCATGCAGCCTCTGCTTTAGCAAAGTCCTCGGCAAGCTGTGAGAGCAAGAGCAGGAACGGCTCCGGGAAAGAACAGATTTCCGGTGGCAAGAACGCGGCGGAGGGAGAGGGCACTGCCAAAGAGGAAGAACCACAGGAAAACCAGAAGCAGCGGGACTTTCGCACAACCATGGAAACGACAGGGCTTGCTCCTTGGCAGGATGGCGTCCTGGAAAGATTGAAAACAGCTGTGGATGCAAAGGACTACAATATGTATCTAGTGCACAACGGGCGGATGCTTATTCACTTTGGCCAGATGCCGGCTTGTACGCCTAAGGAGAGAGACTTTGTTTATGGCAAGCTTGAGGCTCAGGAAGTTAAGACTGTTCACACCTTCAAAGTTCCTGTGAGCTACTGTGGAAAGCGAGCTCGACTTGGAGATGCCATGTTGAGCTGTAGGCCAAGTGAGCACAAGGCGGTGGATACTTCAGATTTGGGCATCACTGTGGAGGACCTGCCCAAAGCAGATCTCATCAAGACCACCCTCCAGTGTGCTTTGGAAAGAGAACTCAAAGGTCACGTCATCTCTGAATCCAGGAGCATTGATGGGCTGTTCATGGATTTTGCCACACAGACGTACAACTTTGAGGCAGAACAGTTTTCCTCTGGGACAGTGCTGGCTGACCTCGTAACCCCTGCCAGCCCCGGGGGACTCCACGTGGAGCTCCACAGCGAGTGTGTGACCAGGAGACACAACAAGAGCAGCTCTGCTTTCACTTTCACTTGCAACAAATTCTTCAGGAGGGATGAATTCCCCCTGCACTTCAAGAATGTTCACACAGACATTCAGTCATGTCTCAACGGCTGGTTCCAGCACCGATGCCCCCTCGCCTACTTGGGGTGCACATTTGTTCAAAACTATTTCCGTCCCCCGGGGCAAAAGGCAAAGGTGATCTATAGCCAGGAGCTCAAGACCTTTGCCATCAAGCCGGAGGTTGCTCCAGAGCTGAGTGAGGGAAGGAAAAACAACCATCTCTCAGGCCACAGAGGAAAAAGCCAGAATTCTCTAACCAGCCTACCCCTGGAGATTTTGCAGTACATTGCTGGGTTCTTAGACAGCATCAGCCTGTCCCAGCTCTCCCAGGTGTCCGTGCTGATGAGGAATATCTGCGCCACTTTGCTACAAGAGAGAGGGATGGTCCTGCTGCAATGGAAGAAGAAGAGGTATTCCCACGGAGGCGCCTCCTGGAGAGTCCACAGACAGGCAAGTAAACACTCATTTATTTATTCATTCATTCATTCCTCAAATATTTATTAAGAGCTTCTTATGTGCCAAGCACTGCACTAGGCATTGGAATAGCTGCTGGAAATAAAACTGACTCAAGGAGGCCAGTCTAGAACATACAAATAGCAACCCAGATGGTAGTGCCGTTTATCTCTAATGTGTCCTGAATATCTTCCGTTTGCTCACATGATCCATTCTCCTTCCTTCTCCACGCTGGTCTGTCCCCAGGAGGCTGATCTGTACAGATTGCCTCAGCTAGCTCCCTAGCCCTCCAGCTGCCAGGGGGCTAATCTAACGGAGTGTATCAGCAGGAGATGGGAGGCAGAGGAAGAGTGAGGGTGAAGTATCTTTTTCTCCCTGCATGCTTCCTCCCCTTCGTGACACTTTGAACTGGCCCTGTCCCTCCACGGAAGGTGGCACTCTCTACACAGTTACTCTCGGTCCCAATGACCTTCCTTCTACCTCCCCTCCAGGCCTAGAGCAGTAACTCTCTAGCCCTGAGTACACCGCCTACATGTTTGTAAAGCATTGCTTTTTAAAATCTTACTCAGATTACCCAGTTTGAGTGTGCCATCTTTTCCTGCTCAGACTCTGATTGATACAGTAGGCCAACAAACTCTCCTCAGTTCCATGTTAACTGATTTTTTAGAACAGTTTTTGCCTTTGAGAGAGGCATTTTGGAATTCTAAATGAATTTGGCCCACTGATCCCCTCTCCCCCCGGTTCAAATGCTAATATAATTTTTCCAAAAACTCTTCTGTATAAATCAACAAATCTCTCCCTTAGGAAAAACGTTACTCCTTTTTCCCTGTGAGTCATGTCTGTTTCACTGTGTTATCACTCCTACCAGCTTGGACCATACAGAAGTGAGACTCCTAATTCTTCATCTCCCAGGATGCTCATAGCATCCTTTCTCAGGGTAAATATGTTGGTAATATGATAAATGAATTTATGATGCCCACTTAGGCCAATAATTCCATAATCTCACTGTTTAGTTTCTTCCTAATATATGGGTATTTGCAAACTAGCATTGGAGAGTTAGAATTGTTGATTAACTATTTTTATTGATTATATCTAAAACATCTTGTGTATGTCACCTATTATTTAGTCCCTGAGCAGTCTTCTTCAAAAAATGATTATAAGGCTGTCCTTCATGTATCCATGCCTGCCTCCATGTGTTAAATAAACACTGACTACCTGTACTAGGGATAAACATGAATGAGACCAAGATACTGCCCTCAGGAATAGTATTGTCTAAAACTGCTAATATCTTCCTCTATAAAATCAGATGCAAATAATTTAATTTAAATACTAGAAATCTCATTCTTTGGCTCAAGCTTGTCCCCAATTCAATGATTGCTGACCATTCTTAGATATCATTTGGTACGAACTTATTTCCTTGCAGAAAGGAAGAGAATTTAGTTGGTACTAAAGGATACTTCTATTGACATGGCTTTTTAAAGTAAAAAAGGCAGGTAGTTCTAAGATCCCAGGAAATACTTTTCTTATACAGGAATAATGAAAAGAAACTGAGGGTGAAGTAGTCGGGTGGAAAGGGTATCAGGTTATATGCTTACTCTCCTAATTATATTTTAAAATTAGCGACTTTGCCACCACATCCCAGGTGGAAAGATCAGAGGGCGTTTTACTGAGTACCAGACTCATAGACTTCTCCTATGGGGTTCCTGGTCTAGTGAGACCCTTATTAGTTAGAATACTTTAATTTCAAGCAATAGAAACCAACCTAAAGTGGCATAAACAATAAAGGAATTTATTGGTTTATATAACTGAAAAGTCCAAAGGCAATGGCTTCAGGTAAGGTTTGATCTAGCAGCTCAAAAAAATGCCCCAACTGACCTTTTTTCTTTCTATTTTTTTTCCTTTACTTCCTCAATAATGGCTCCATTCTAAGACAGTTCTCCCTTGGTGGTCCCTGGTAGCTGCTGACAGCTCCTAGGACTGCAGCTTCCCAGTTCAAGTACAGAAGGAGATAGACATTCTGGTTTTTGATATCTCAAACACAAGTTCTGGAGTAGAGTCTCATGGGTACTAATTGTCCTTATTTGAACTGCTTGTCTACTCTAAAACTAATCACTGTTGCTGGAGGGAACGTGAGGTGGGTATATGTCAATACGCTGACTGCTGTTAGCCATTCCCTCACAACTACATGGCTGGCTGAGGAGACTATTAACCGGAAGGGCAAACTAGGAATTGAATGCTGGGGAAGGAACTAACAATGTCTGCAAGCAGCCACTAAACACGCCAGAGGCTAAGAACAGGAAGAAAAGAAAGGCCTTTCCTTATACTTTTCAAATAAAGCCAGCCCCAGGGTGTGGCCCCATTGTTCACCTGCGGGCTTCTCTCTTACCCAACAGATCTGGCAGTTCAGCAGCCTCTTCTCCAAAATCAAGAGCTGGGAGTTTAATGAAGTCACCTCCATGTCCGAGCACCTGAAGGCCTGTCCTTTCAACATTGTAGAGCGCAAAACTGACCCGATTCTTTTAACCAGCATGTGTGAGCCCCGTGAGCAGGCCCGAGAAAGCCTGGTCTCCACCTTTAGAGCCAGAGCACGAGGAAGATACACCTCCTAAAGATTCAGATGCCACCAGTCTTGGATTTCTCCTTGGAGTTGCTGAAAGCATTGGTAGGACAGAGTGTGGTTTTGAAGATTCCCTTCAGTAAACTGCATATTTGCTTATCAGGGCGTATTGGAACACGCGATGTTCAAACACAGAACCTCCGCAGTCACACCAGACCTTCAAAACCTCTGTGGTCGCACAAGACCTAAGAGCTTCCTAAGCTGTGGCTTGTAATCATAGTACCATATCGATGACTTAATTCCTTTCCTTTTTTTTCTTTTCCCTAAGATAGATCAGTCTGAGGATAAAATAAGTAACTTGAGGCCATTTGGAAGATGAACCCAACGCCTTAAGAGATGAGAGAGCAATGAAATTCCATAACTAGCACAGGCCTGTTGCTTTTACACAGGGCTTTTAGTTTACAAAGCACGTCCAGATGTGTGGAGCAGACAGCGCAGGGAGGGGCTGAGGTACAGAGAGTTACTTCCCCGGGCTCCCAGGGCGAAGGCACATGTTGAAGGTGCTGGGGCTGGATCTGTCCTGTCAGTCAAGTCCAGGGCTTCTTTTAGTCCCCTACTGCCTCTAAGCCCAGATAGTCCTAGCAGCCCAACAGAGTAGAGCCCCTGGCTGAGCTCAGCAGCCTGGAGGACACCACAGGCCAACAGATGAGGAGCCGACGTGAGGTCACTGTGTCTGTCATATAGCATCTTGGCAACATACAGGAGGAAAACCTTGAATAATGGAGAGTCCAAAGGAGACCCTATATTTATGGAGAAAATTAGGACAAAAAAGCCACAAGCCTACTTTTTAACATTTTAATGATGACTTAAAGCTGGGTGGAGTGGCGCATTCCTGTAATCCTAGCACTTTGGGAGGCTGAGGCAGGAGGATCACTTGAGGTCAGGAACTCAAGACCAGCTTGAGCATGAGCAAGACCTTGCCTCTGCTAAAATTAGAAAAATTAGGTGGGTATGGTGGCACATGCCTGTAGTCTCAGCTACTCAGGAGGCTGAGGCAGGAGGATCACTTGAGTCTAAAAGCTTGAGGTTGCAGTGAGCTATGATGACACTACTGTACTCTAGCCCAGACAACTAAGCAAGATCCTGTCTCAAAAAGAAAAAAAAAAAAAAAAAAAAAAGACTTAGTCAAAGTTTTTTTCTTCTGAAAATTATATTCTAAGTCTGGGTTAGGGAAATATAGGCAGGGGCCAGCACCACCTTATGCTATCTGAAATGACCTCAGTATACTAATGCCAACCTACTGTCATGCCAGAATGCACAGGGTAGCCCAAGCAGACCACACATTTGGCAAAGTCCAGACAAGGTCCACTGCAGCTCCTTTGGTACCAGTCACCAGGTCCTAGACACCACTTGGGTACCCCATTAGGGTCTTTGAGAGGAAGACATGTGCACATAATAGTTCCCTAAAATTTCTCCTACCTATTGCTGGTCATGCCTCTAGCCTGACAAAAATAGATGATACTGCTGTTTTTGGTAACAAACAGTGAATATGCACAAGAACAAAAGGAAAAGGAAAAAAATATACAACAGAACTTGGCATCCCCCAAAGCAGAGCTTCTCAACCTCAGAACTATGAATTGGACACTCCTTTGTCATAAGGGACTCTTCTGTATGTTACAGGATATATAGCAGCATCCTTGGCCTCTATCCATTAAATGCCAGTAGCACCCCCCCCCCCCGACAGTGGTAACCAAAAATGTCTCTGGATATTGCTGAATGTCACCTGCAGGCAAAATGGCTCCCAGTTGAGAACCACTGTACTAAAGGATGTCATGCTAGTGACAGAAAGTTGGGATAGGCTTATTTTTAGTACAGCAAAATCTTATTTCACATAGCTATCTGCAATGGTTATGCTTTAATGCAGCTCTTCTTTATTTTCTAAATAGGTGTTAGACACATGGTGATTTTAAGTTGGGAACCAGATAGAGCTGGTTCATTTGGTATGGCTCCATGTCTTGGGCCACATGCAAAACTATATCCTTTCAGTTCTTTTGGGGTATACCTGAAGCCAGGAAAGTTGAGTTGTCTTGTGTTTATATTCTTCTCACCTTAACCAGTGCCATTTTCCCAGAAGTCCTAGCAGTCCTCAGGCAAGTGAGAAATAGGGAAAGGGAAGGACAGGTATTGTAGGAAAGCAGAGAACAAAGAATTTAGCCAACAAAAAAAAAAGAGTCTAGTCAATTTGGGTGCTTGTTGCCACTGAGTCTCTCTCTCTGAACATGGTTCAGAGCTACTATAGATGACGTACACCTCTGAGAGGAGTCAAGAAGGCAGTAGAGCAAGTCTCAGATCAGAAATATGCTCATCTTTTCATTATAATGTGCCACTTGGTAATATTTGGCCATATAACTCAATTGTTCTTAATCCTGTTGTTTGGTTTATATTTCACATTTGTATATAAGGCACCATTTTCTAAAAAATATAACTAGAGTGTGACCTAAGGTTGTATTCAGTGAAGATGAGTGATTGGAAACCACTGAACACTGAAGTGGGAAAGAAGGGAGAGAGTTCCCCAGGTGTCAGTTCCATGTGCTTTGAATCTAGTCCTTCCTACATGGAGGGAGAAAACTCCTGAAGTTCACTCTGAGTTTCTTATTTTACTAGAAAAGAGAGAGAGGAGAACTACAAACCAATGGAGATGAAAATCTGGGGCTACAGTTGGACAGAGGAGAAGCAGGGTGCAGCACAGAGAAAGGAAGAGGGCAAAGGGCTTTCCCCTCACAGCCTGGGCGGGTGGGGCAGCCCAGGGTCGGGACAGCAGTGGCACTGCCCACACGGCTCTGGGGGCTGCGCACTTCCAGCTGCACTTTCCCCTCCCGAGTGCTGCCTGCAGAGCAGTACTGAAGCTTGGGCTTCAAGAACACAAGCACATTTTCTAGTGAGAAGGCAGATGGCACCATGGGTAAGCCTTTCAGAGAGACTAAAGATTAGACAAAGAGGATTTGACTAGAGGAATGAAGCTGTGGTGAGCAGCCCAAGTAGCAAGTGTCACCTGACAGAGGCAAGTGGGCCAGACATGGCTTCAGATTAAGAAGCAGCTGAGGGGAGCAGAGAGGGACGGTGCAGGCAGGAAGGGGCCGCCTATAAGCAGAGCCCTGGGTGAGCATCACTGCGAGAAGGGCAGTCCAGGGCGGGAGCGGGTGAGTGGGAGGAAGAGGCCGGTACAACTGAGGCAGAGAGGACCTTGCCGCCTTAGCAGCACAGGGCTCTGGAAAAGGAATTTCTGTCTTACAATAAAGGGCAAGGTGAAAAGCAAGGTGGATCTTGGAGATGTATCAGGAAAATCACCATCAAAGTCTGACTTATGTGTGATATCAAATCAAACTGAAATGAGGGATGAGATTGAGTATATCTGTGGTGACTTCTACATACTGGAAATCCCAATGTCTCTGTAAGAGGAAATAAATCTGCTTTGCACTCTGAAAGTCTAACTGGGTGAATCTTGTGAGTTAGGTCTAGAGACAGATTTGTGATTCACTGGCATAGACATCATTGTTGAAACCAAGGAGTGTGTGTCATTAAGAAAAGCCAAGAAACAAGCCCGAGGGACACAACACTTTAGACACTTGGGCAACTCACCTGCTCTGTGAGGTCCTGGAACAACTAACTGCATCTCAGCCACTAACCCCAGCTCCTTCTTGATCCCTATGCCTTCCCCGACTTTGAAAGCTGGACCCAACTTCCATACTGATAACAGCACAGACTTCTATGTCCTACCAACCAAAGATCCCCTGCACCAAATCTCTGCCTTTTCTTTTGATTTTGCCCCAGGATCTTCTAACTTGGACCTTGCTGAGGGTGAGCACAGGAGCCTGCAGCTGGGCCCATAGTGCCCTGGCCTCTCACTCTCCCCCTGTTGTGCTTGGTGATTCACCTTCTGCCTGTCACTGTCTGCCCAGTGTCCTCGCCCCTTTTCTTATCTGCCTCAGCCCCAGACCACACAGATGTGCTTCCTCCATCCACCCTCTCCTGACCACTGAGTTCAGTCCAGCTATAAGGAAGCCTGGACTCTCTTGAGCAGAGGTCACTGTCTCTGGCTTCAAATCCTCTTACACCTCACCTGAGTTTATTTCCTTTAGCTTCAGTCTTTTCTGTTCACCAAACCTCCCCTTTCCTTCTTCCTGTCCCCTAATTTGTGCTTCTTTCTCACAAATCCCCATGTCCTGAAAGAGTGTGGTCATTACTCGTAGGCCGAATGTAGCTGGCCTCCCACAACTGCTAAAGCCAGTAGAAGCTGAACTGCTTTAATACGGAAACCACCTGGCCCTCTCTTCCCCCACCTCACTGCTACTCCTCAGGCTGGTCTGTTTTGGACTGGGTCGAAAGTGCAGTCTAAGGACAAGGACTAGCCCTTGACATCCAGGCTGCAGGGGTGTAGGAAGGGGGAAGAGGGAGTCTTCTGCATGTTCCTGGAAGAAGGAAGGAGAATTGGAGCCAAGGAGAGTCAGGGCCCTTGAGGGCTGCACAAAAAGTACTATTTACCTCAGCAGAGGGTGAGCCATAGTCCCACTTTATTTCCAATTTTAAGACTCAGCAGAGAGAAGGTTCAGGGATATGTCTTCAAGGAAGGAAAGTGGGCAAACAGCATAACCAGGTAAACCAGGCAATCTAGACACACCTTCCCAGGTAAGCAAACCAGGAAGCCCAGAGTACAAGGTTGGAGAGCAGAGTGTGGGGGGTTAGGAGGCATTCGTGGGGAAGGAGGCAGGACCCCAAGACACATGTCCATGAGCTCATCCAGGGGAGAGAGGACACTGAGGGGAAGGACACCCCTTCTTCATGCTGTCTCTGCCCCAAGCCTTTAATGGAACGGGAGAGGGAAGCATGTCCAGAGCGTCAGGCAACCCATACATCTTGTTAGACACTTGCAGCGGGAATGGGGAGGGGGTGGAGGCAGAGCCACTTTGGACATGGGAAGTCACAGTTGCAGTAGACAGAGAGCGCCAGTCACTGGAGGAGCTTGACATAATTTGCAGGGAAGAGTCCAAAGTGGCCATGACAACGCCCCCGCCACCAGCCCTCATCCACCATCTCGATGTCAGTGATGACATCATCCGGATCAAAGGAAAGCTCGTCACTTCCCTCTGTGGAGGAAGTTGAGGGGATGTTAGGATGGCCAGATGTGAATCCCTCCTTCCCCATGTCCCCCCACTCCAGGAACCAGGCCCCTCAGGCCACGCCAACCTACCTCCTTGGTAGTCATACAGGGCCACAGCTGAGATGCCCATGGCCCCAGCTGGGCAGCCTGATGATCCTGTATAGTGAGAAATATGGTCTCACCACCATGGAGAAGGCAAATAGAGATAGATCCTGCTGCGCAATGGAGAAATTCTTCTTCCTCTTACCCACCTCCCCCAGACCTGTCCAAATTCAGGAGCTGATTCTCCCACCACTCACCAGCCTCAGGCTCGAGCACATCTTCATAGTCCCCTTCTGGGTCATCAACCTGCACGTGCCTGTCCATCTCTTCAACATCCTCATAGTCATTCTCAGGCTCAGGCTCGGGTGCTGTTTCATACACTGGCTCTTCCTCCACCTGGAGGCCTTCCGGAGTTCTTGGGGGGAGAGCTGGGGGCTCCTCATTGTCCTGGGAAGAGACAGTGTGGAGCAGGGTGACCTCCACTCACCAGGAGGACTCAAGGAGTCTCATTGCAGGACTGCTAGGGCCCTCCCTTCACACCCCTCCTCTACCCTCCACCCTAGCCTCCATCTACAGCCACTCCTAGGGAATGCAGTATCATCCATCCTCATTTCTCAACCTCCTCGACACTCACACTCTCAAAACACCTACCCAGAGATGGTGGGAGGGGAATGTAAGAGGTCAGGGTGGGGAAGAGTGGAAGGCAAGTCACATTTCTTGGAAGACCAGGAAGACACTGAAGCAAAAGCACATTGTTGAGATACCGCAGCGAGGGTAACCAACTGTCCTCATTTGCCGAGGACTGAAGGGTTTCCCAGAACATAGGACTTTCAGTGCTAAGACCAGAAGAGGTCCAGGCAAACCAGCATGGTTGGTCCCTCCATACAGTTCACCTTCCTAAGACCCGAGGAGATGGGGTAGGGACAGAGAATCTTTGGGGCTCTGCTTACCTCTGGAGGATTCTGCCTCATGGGTAGGGGAGGCATTGGTTGTTCCCTGGTGGTTCTCACAGGCTCAGGCTCTGATGATGGATGACTCTTCGCTGGAGGCCAGGCCTGCGGGGAATGAAGCATCTCCCAAGTAAGCAAACCTGCATCTTCACACTTACACTTACCAGCAACACCCTCTCCTGCTCTCTGCCAATTCACATGGAACTCAGCCCTCAAGAAATGGCTGTCCCGGCTGGTGACTGGTCTTCTGTTGTACTACATAAATCTTGGGGTTTTCCCCTGGAATATGAGGCCTAACTCCAGTCAGAATGAAACCTTCCTAAGGACAGAGATAGCAGACTGCCTAGCACAGGGGAGGCCTTTGCCTCATTTTCTGCCAGTGGTTTGGACCTCTTAGGCTCCTGTCTGGGCAAGAGATCCTGGCAGTGGATCCCAGAGGGCGAGGCACTCACCTCGGAGGAGATTTTCTTGGCCAGTGGGGCCGGCACCTCTGGCTCTTCCACAGGCACCACTGGTGGTGGCTGAGCCTCATGGCTCATCTTTACCACAGCCTTTCTCTCCTGCTGCCGCCTGGCCACCTGCTGTGCCTTCTCCTCTTCCTCCCGCTTCCTCTTCTCCTCAGCCATGGACTCAAATTTTGCCTTCAGTCCACGGGCACCACTAGAAGCTGCAGACACAAATAAGACAAATTGGGGTTGTCTTGGAATAGGGGCTGGGGGAAGGGGTGGAGATTGAGGAAAGAAGAGGAATCGGTTTAATATCCAGGAGGAGAGAAGATGGGAAGGGGACTCATGGAGGGAAGGTAGAGAGGTACTGATGGAGGAACAGGGGGATTAGAGGACAGTGGGGTAGCCCTGAAGCCTAGATTTCCGTATGGCCAGGCTGTGCAACCTCAACCTCTTGTCCTTTCTGAATTATCAGCCTTGGTCCCCTAACAAGCATCCTTCCCTGTCCACATTCCTTAAATCTGTATGCCTTTAGCCACCACCCACCCTGAACCTTTATTCCACACTCCCATCCCTGTGCACCCTTCCCAGGTGGTTTCCCAGCACCCCCTCCCCCGTTCCTCTCCCAGGGCCACTCCATCTCTCTATCCCCGAGACCTGGTTTTTCTAGGAGATGTAATCTGGGAATATGAGGGTAGAGATCGAGTCCACCTCAGCCAATCTCAGTGGCTAAAGGAATGGAAAGATCATGTGGGGAGGAAAAAGAATAGGAAGAAGGGGTTGAGGAGCACAGAGAGAGGGAATCATGGAGACTCACCAGCTTCTGTGGGTGTTGTCTTCTGATAAGCCGTGGTTGGGGCCTCCATTTCATTGAAGCTGGCAGCGCTCTGCAGTAGGAGAATGGTAGGTTGGGCAAGGGAAAGGGCAGTAGAGAGCTGAGGTAGTGTTGGGGGGGGCTGCTGTAGGAAGTACCCCCAACCATCTGACGCCCAACAGCTGGACAGGGTTTTTGTGGCAGAGAGAGGGGCTAAGAAGTTCTAAACTGGTGGGATCAGCTCCCCTTTTTGAAAGCTCAGTGTACTTAGAATCTCATGTCTCCAAGCCCAGTTGCCTAGAATATAGCAGGGACCCTGGCCAATGCATGAGGAGGACCGGGACACGGAGCAGGAAGAGACTGAGATTGGGTTAAGCAATGCCAAGCAATCAATGAAATTTTAAGTCTAACAGCACCTTTCCCTGAGTTTTACCTCTCTCTCTATCTCTCTCTGCCTCTCTCCACTCTCCTCAGGCAAGGCTCAGGCTTTGGAGGACGTACCCTTTAGATGCTGAGGGTAGTTAATGGGGAATGCAGGACACCATCAGGATGGGCTCAGGAAACCCACAAGGACTGTCCATTCCTTCTCCTAGCTGTGCCTTTCACTTTTCTCTGTGTACTTCTCTAAACTTAGGGAACTCTTCTCAGGACATTAGTGTTCAGTGCTTTACCTTATCCACTCGATCCTTCTGAATTCCATACTGGCCACCAAAGCCCTTGGCATAATCTGCAGGACAGAAAGTTCTGAGAGTCATAACAGGAGATTCAAATGCTGGGAATGGGTGGGGAGAAGGATCAGTGGGAAGAAAGACCAGAAGACAGGAATGTGGAAAGCAGAAAGGTGTAGGAGGAAATGTGAGAATCAGAGGATAAAGAGAGGAATGGATGGGAAGAGAAGGAAAAGGATGCGGAGAGGAAAAGTTGGGAGAGAATGGAGAAGAGAGATGGAAAGAGGGAAACAAAAAAGAGATGTGACAGACAAAGGGAAATGTAAAAGAAGAAATAGGAAAAAGGAGAGTCTTCCAGCCATCCCTATGTGTCCCAGGGAAGCAGTAGACCTCTCTGTCCTCTGTGAGGCACTGGGGCTCATAAGACTCATAGCCAAGCCACCCTCTGGCCACCACCCAGCCTGTCTGTCTTCATCCCTTTCTTAATGACCCCTTCGCACTGGCCTCCCTCCCCTGCCCTGCTCTTAATCCTGCTGTTTTCCTCTCCACCTCTCCTGGCCTCCCCTCCCCCACCGACCCCCCCCCTCCCCCGCCACACACACACTTGCCGTCCACTTCAGCACCTGCACTGCACATCTGCCCCTCTGTATTCTGGACCACTTGGCCAACTTCCAGAAAGGAAGAAGGAGAGCTCTATGCTAAGCAGCATCCTTTTCTGTCCACATACCTTAGATCTGTGACCTTCCTCTTCCCAGCCCCAACTCACCTCTCTGGGACTCGTGTTTCTCTGTCTCTCCCTTGTAGTCATATCCCAGAGCTGCTTTGTCCTGTTTATCCTTCTCAACCCCGTAACGGCCACCAAAGCCATGAGAGTAATCTACGGTTGAAGGAGCAATCATGAGAGCCCACCCTCAGCCTCCAGCCCACAGGGCAGTGCTGGAGAAGAGAGGTCAGGAGGAATGGTGCAGGGCGTTAGGGGCCTGAGAATAGAGCAGGGCTTGAATACAGGTTAATTAAAGAGAAGTTGTGTCCTAAGTCACCTTTTAATTGAACACTGCTCACTCTTCCTCTTTCTTTTCTCCCTCACTTCTATCCCAAGATGAAAAGATCATTTCAATTGTCTCCCTTCTTCTCCAAGGAAGGAGCAAGTAGGGAAAGTGTGGGGAGAGATTTTCAGAAAAAAAAAAGAGGCAGATACATATGAACTATATGCATTTTCTCTACTTCCATATAAGCACATAGAAATGTCAGCTAAAATATAACAATTTCTTTTGAAAACAGTAAAGCTCAAAAGAAAAGAAGAAAAAAAAATCCTGGCTCCAGAAACAAAGAAATGAATCAAAGCGCTGTGTATAAAGGTAATTATGAGCTGAAACCACAGAAAACCCAAGGGCTTTGTATTAGTAAGTTCCAAATGTAGTGAATAGTGATTAGGATCTAGGATCTGAGGTTCTAATTTCTATATAAGAACAAGGTAGGGGGCTAGGGAACTTGAGATTAATTTCTGCCCATTCCTATATAAGAGTTCTGAAAAATTTCTACTTACTTCTTCAGGGAAGTGGTGAGGAGGCTTATAGTCTGTTGAGCATTTTATAGGGGAAAATTTTGCCTATGAGACTTGGAAACTCCAAGGCTACACCTGAGTATGGAATGCAAATACCCAATTTTTTCCTACTTGTATGATGTGGGAATTCTATGCTGAGAAATTAACTTAAATGCCGATCCAGAAAAATATATATCATGGAAAGAGTAAGCATAAGAAAGATGGCATGGAGCCCGGGTGCAGTGGCTCACACCTGTAATCCAAGCACTTTGGGAGGTTGAGGCAGGAGGATTGCTTGAGCCCAGGAGTTGGGAGGCTACAGTGAATTAGGATGATACAACTGCACTCGAGCCCAGACAATAGAGCAAGACCCTGTCTCAAAAAAGAAAGAAAGAAAAAAGAAAAGAAAAAAAGAAAGAAAGAAACATAGCATGGATATGCGACAAAGTGACCTCAAAACAAAATTCACTGGCTGGGCGTGGTGGCTCATGCCTGTAATCCGAGCACTCTGGGAGGCTGAGGCAGGAGGATTGCTCAAGGTCAGGAGTTTGAGACCAGCCTGACCAAGAGCGAGACCCCATCTCTACTAAAAAAAGAAAGAAATGATCTGGACAGCTAAAAATATATATAGAAAAAAATTAGCTGGGCATGGTGGCACATTCCTGTAGTCCCAGCTACTCGGGAGGCTGAGGCAGAAGGATTGCTTAAGCCCAGGAGTTTGAGGTTGCTGTGAGCTTGACGCCATGGCACTCTAGCCTGGGCAACAGAGAGAGACTCTGTCTCAAAAAAAAAAAAAAAAATGCACTGAAGAGACAAGAGAGACATAACACAAGATAACACAAAGATAAAAGAATAATTCATCATTCATCAGGAATATATATGCTGGTATGAACCTATTAACAGAATCAAAATTCATGAAGCAAATACTGAGAGATTTAGAAAGAGTAATAGACAAATCCATAATCATTGTTGAACACTCTTCTCTCATTAATGGGTAGAGATTTTGGGCAAAAAGGAATAAGTAAAATTATAGAAGAGCCAAATATCACCAACTAATAAGACCTAACTGACTATTATAGAACGCTTACCTAAAAACTATAGGATATACTTTTTTATGCACATAGGACATTCACCAAAATAGACCATGTGCTGATCCATAAAGTCGAAATACATTTCAAAAGATTGAAATATTACAGATCTTATTCTGATCACAATAGAATTAAGTTAGAAGTCAATGGCAATAAAATTATCTAGAAAATTTCCCCAATACTTACAAAGTAAATAACACACTTTTAAATAACCCATGGGTCAAATAAGTAATTACAAAGCAAATTAGAAAATATTTTTAACTGAATGAAAATTAAAACACATATGACATTTATTGAATGTAACAAAAGCAGTGTTTACAGGGAAATGTGTAGTTTTGTAAGTGCCCACATAGGAAAAAAATGCTTAAAGTCAATTATCTAAGTTTCTACCTTACGAAGCTAGAAAAATTTTTTCATATGTTTGTTAGCCATTTGTATATCTTCTGAAAACTATCTGTTCATGTCTTTTGCCCACTTTTTAATGGGGTTATTTGGTTTTTTTCTTGCTGATTTGTTTGAGTTTCTTGTAGATTCCGAATATTAGTTTTTTGTCAGATGTATAGTTTGTGAATATTTTCTCCCATTCTGTAGGTTGTCTATTTACCCTGTTGATTATTTCTTTTACTGTGTAGAAACTTTTTAGTTAAGTCACATTTATTTACTTTTATTTTTATTGTATTATATTTGCTTTTGAGATCTTAGTCATAAATTCTTTCCCTAGGCCAATGTCCAGAAGAGTTTTTACTAAGTTTTCTTCTAGGGTTTTTATGGAGTCAGGTCTTACACTTAAGTCTTTAATCCATCTTGAGCTAATTTCTGTTTATGGTGGGAGATAGGGATCCAGTTTCATTCTGCATTTGGCTATCCAATTTTCCCAGCACCATTTATTGAACAGTGTGTCCTTTCCCCAGTGTATGTTTTTGTCTACTTTGTTGAAAATCAGTTGATTATAGCTATATGGTTTTATTTCTGGTTTCTCTATTCTGTGCCTTTGAGCTATGTATCTACTTTTGTACAAATGTCTAACAAACATCTGAAGAAATGTTCAGCATCACTAATAATCATGGGAATGCAAGTTAAAACCTCAATGAGATAACACCTTATCCCTGTCAAAATGGCCATTATAAAAAAATCAAAAAACTATAGATGTTAGTGTGGATACAGTGAAAAGGGAATGCTTATACACTGTTGGTGGGAATGTAAATTAGTATAACCTCTATGTAAAACAGTACGGCGATTCCTCAAAGAACTAAAAGTAGACCTACCATTCGATCCTGCAATCCCACTACTGGGTTATCTACCCAAAGGAAAAGAAGTCATTATATCAAAAAGACACATGCACTCATATGCAGAATTCACAATTGCAAACATATGGAATCAGCCTAAGTGCCCATCAACTGATGACTAGACAAAGAAAATATGGTACATATATACCATGGAGTACTACTCAGCCATTAAAAAGAATGAAAAAATGTCTTTCACAGCAACTTGGATGGAATTGGAGATCATTATCCTAAGTATTTCAGAAATGGAAGAACAAATACCACATGCATTTACTTATAAGTGGGAGCTGAGTAATGGGTATACATGGTCATATAGAGTGGCATAACAGTCTTTAGAGACTCAGAAGAGGGGAGGATGGGAGGAGGGTAAGGAATCAAAAAATTATCTGTCGAGTGCAATCCATACTATTCAGATGATGGGTACACTGAAAGCCCTGACTTTACCACTATACAATTAACCCATGTATCAAAAAAACCCACTTGTACCCCCTAAATCTATTGAGAAAAATAAATAAATAAATAAAACCATGGTAGAATCACACACTAAAAAAAATTTTAAAAAATGGTGGGATGGTGGGATGGGAAGGGGATCTCAAATGATTTGAGATGATAATAGAGATTATGTCAGGAAAATAAAATCACCTATATTTTTACTAAAAAATAAAAGCTAGAAAAAGAACAAATTTAACCAACATTAAGTAGGAGAAAAAATAATAAGCAGAAACTAATACATTTTTAAAAATAGGTAAATAATAGAGAAAATTAGCAATGCCAAAACCTAGTTCTTTGAAAAGAATAATAAATTTGATGAACTTCTAGTAAGAATAATCAATTAAAAGGAGAAAAAAACGCAAATAGACAATATCAGAAATGGAAGTGGGTATTTCATATTACCACAAATCTTAGAGGTTAAAAAGAAGAGAATACTATAAATGAATTTATGCCACTAAATTTGACAACATAAATAAAATGGACAAATTCCTTGAAAAGTACAACATACCATAAATAGTAACTTAAGGAAAAACATAAAGACTTGAACTCAGTGGGGGAAAAAACATAAAGGTTCATTTCTATTAAGACCTCTAGAACTCAGCCAGAAGTAAAGACAAAATTTCTCTCTATGGGGCACTTACTAAACCCAGGGCACATGAAACTCCCATGAAACAAATATCCTTCTTCCCCACTGAAATAAGTTTACAAACAAAAATTACAAACCATCAAGGAAATAAATAACCATAAGGGAAAGCAGATTAATCAAACAGAAGAACTGGCACGCCCCAAAGCTGCAAATCATATAAAATATGAAAGAAACAATAAAATAAATATTTTTAAAATAACTAAAGAGCTTAAGAAAGGGGGGCAGGGAACCATGATATAAGCAATAAGACATTATAGAAAAAGAATCAGCAGATTTGCAATAGAAACAAACTTTCAGAAATGAAATGTGTGAAAGAAAACTGAAAATGTAATGGACAGCTTAAACAATAATTGATATAGCTGAACGGAGAATTAGTGAACTTAGCATAGATCCAAAGGAATTGCCCAGAATGCAGCACAGGAAGATAAAGAGATAGGAATAGAGAAGAGAAATTAAGAGACATCAAGAAGAAAATGAGAAAGTCTAATACACACTTAATATAAGTTCAAGAAGAAGGAATTAAAGAGAAGAGAGGAGAGGCACAATTCAAAGAGAAAATATGTGAGAACTTTCTACAATGAACGTCATGTCTGAGGTTCAAGAGGAGCAATAAGTGTAATACAAGAGAATAAAATAGATGTAACACCTAGACACACCTTAATAATACTGCAGAACATCAGACCAAAAGAAAACCTTTAATAATAATAAAAAAAGATAAATGAGACATGTTACTTACAAAGGAATGATAATTAGTCTGACACAAGAGAGATGTTAGAGACAATGAAATAATACCTTTACAGTGATGAAGGGATAGCAACAATGAAGAATGGTGCAAAATAACGACATTGCTCAAAGACTGGGAGTTCTTTCACAGACTCGCTGAAAGAATTATCAAAGGATATATTTTAGTAAGAAAGAATTAGAAGCATCAAAGAGGAAACAATGAAATATAATAAACAATGTTGAGCTATGAAATTGATAAATATGTTGATCAATTTAAATATGTATTTACTAATAATAATGATTAATTTTGTGGGATTTAAGAATGAGATAGAACTAATATACTGAATAACAATAATATGGTTGGTAGAAAGAATGTAGTTAAAATAGTCTAAATTTCCCATATTATTCAGAAAGAGATAGTGATTAATTTTAAATTTAAGGCAAAGATGCATGCTAAAACTTAGAGATAACCTAAAATAAGGGAGTAGAAGGAGTAGAATACTTTATTTTCAATTCATTAGAGGAAAAAGAGGGATTTAAGAAAACTTGATCAATATCACAGAAAACAATAAAGGAGAAAGAAAGAAGCAACTACACAGTTGGATTAAAAAGTAAATAAAGTAGAGGGGAGCTGGGTCATGGGACTAAAGGGAGCTGACAGCAGCTGTTGGAAAATGAAATCTTAGCAGACGAGGTGGCCAGTCAGGTTGCTGAGGCGGAAGCACAGAGTCCTCACCTTTCTGAGATGTGTGTTTCTCCACTTCTCCTTTATAATCAAAGCCAACTGCTGACTACAGAGAGGAGGAGAGAGAATGGGTTAATTTGAGCTGACGATTTTTCCCCTCCCTGACTTGCTCTTACTCCCAGCTCTGCCCCAGAGGTAGTTTACAGCGCCTTGGGGCTGAGTATGGAGGTTTAATGTAGAACAGGCTGGTGTGGGTGGATGCCGTGTGCTATACAGAGCGAAGAACGTGGGCTCTGGACACAGACAGTTCTAGATTCAGACCCCACCTCCCCTACTTATAATTGTTAAACTTTAGGCATGTTCCTCGATAATTACTATGGCCCAGTCTTTTCAAATATAAAATGAAGAGAGGCATATCCACCTTACCTACCTTGACTATAAAATGAGAGAAATGATCCCTCTTCATTTGGGATATTAAGAGAACTAAAGGGGACAAGGTATATAAAGTGTCTGTATTAGGTCACTCACTAAAGTAGTGCTTTTCTTCCTAATGAATCCTCACAAAACTAAGGGATAATAGCTAGAAAAGTGCTTTGTAAACTATAAAGCACTATGTTCATGTAAGAAGAGATAATATCCTATTCCCAGTTGATTATACTGTGTCTCTTTCCTTACTCAGCAGTAGAAACACAAACGTGTGGATGTTGGAGGGAGGAGGGCAACCGGGAGGGTCTGGATCCTAGCTGACCCCAGGACTGGAGATGTTGGCCCAACACCGAACATCACCATGGAGCTTTGTGCCCATCTGCTCGTTAACTATGGGTCTCTAACCAAGTCTGGGTTTTGTATCTTAAGAGATAATTAGTATGCATTGTTTCTTGATTTACATGACACACTGTTTAGGTGATTCAGTTTGTGGCTTTGTGAGCAAAAGATATAACAATAAGAGATTAAGCAAAGGCAGGTAGGAGGGGGGCCAAGATGGAACCAGAAATTCCATCCTGATTATAAAATATTCCATGCGCCACATTCCATGGTTGCATTTAAAATTTACCTGCTGCATTTTTCCTTTCCTTTACAGTATATTTTGAACTTTCCTGGTCTTGCTTTTTTTCTGTTTTTTTTTTTCCCTACAATATAAACAATTAACATTCTAAAACTTAGCTTTAAGGACTCCTGCCCACCTAGTTAACAAGTGCTGGGTAAAAAAAGAAAGTCTCAGCTGGCTGTGAAGGAGATGTCCTCTCTCTATGTGCAGCTTCAGGAGAAGGGGCATCATTCTGCACCATAAAAAATGAGTTCAAAGAATCTGATCTAATAAGGTATGGAACTAAGAACATCAATGAGTTATCAGTCTTACTCTCCTGTCCACTGTATGATGCTGTAGTCATCGTGTCTTTTATTTCTCTTTAAAAATAACTTTTTTTTTTGTATAAAGGAGTCTTTAGAAATGCCCAGACTTCTAAGATTGATGCTAAATCTTGTGAAAAGTAACCATTACCTTTTAAAAACATTGTAATCCTAATAAGTTGTTTTACTCGATTTTTTGCTGCCATGGTAATAATATTTAAACTGACATCTCTGTTTTCCTGAAAGGCATGAATATTTATAAGGTTTTTATGTTAAGCCAAAAGAGGAGCTTTGAAATTCTCTTTTCTCTCTTCATGCATACAGGTATAATAAAAACCAATAGCTTGAGGAATTTCTTATTCAAACAGAGAGTTTGAGAGTCTCTGCCTTATTTAAATGAATGCCTTTCAGTTCAGCATGTGGGCGCCAACATTGATGCCAAGAATGACTAGCTGGGGGAGCTCATGGTGCTGGGTCCTCATAGCATCCACTTTCACAAAAGAAGCATCAGTGCTCACAAGGGTGAGTGTTGATAAGTCTCACATGATTTGAGGCAGATGGTGCAGGGGGAGTTGTCACTTACCTTGTCTGCCCTGTCCCTCTGAACTCCGTATTTGCCCCCAAAACCTTTGGCAGCATCGGTCTGAGAAGAGTGCTTCCCCACCTCAGCAACATACTCATGGCCCACAGCACTCTGAGAAAAATCAAGGATGGAATGAGTGAAAAGATAACAATGACCTTGAAAAAAATACAGAGATGGAATGAGATGTAAGAATATAAGAAATTCCATTTCGGGTCAGACCTATAGCCTCTGACAGTGGTGCCAATGAATACGTGATGGGAGAGCAAGATGACTTTTTTTTGCATATCCCTAATTCTTTTTTAATACCATTAGGCAGCCATCATACCCAACACTCATATAGGATGGGCTGGGAGCCAGAGGATAGAGACTGGGTAGACAGAGCAGTGTTTAAACGCGAAATAAACAGAAAGCTAAAACTAGGACATTGTGCAGCAAAACAGAAACAGGGGTAGTATCGAGGAGAGACCAAGGGGACTGACTGGCTACCATAGCCCAGATGAATATTTCACTAGAACAGCCAGATACTTTTGTTCTAGATCTTTGCTCCTGCATGGCCATCGAAGTTCGGAAGTGAATTCTGAACTTTTACACAACATATAATTTATAATATATACACAAAAAGATCACTAAATACAGAGTAATGAAAATAATAAGAGAAATTACAACATAACACACAAATATTTAAAAGCAGCAAATGATTTTAAAACATATTTTTCCCTTCTCCATTTGTGCTCCTTGGCTGCAACAGGCCAGCTGTTCTAATATTTGGACTTCCACTTTCTGCCATTTATAGATTATGCGTTGAGATCACAAAAATTGATATGAATAATATATGGACATTCTATTTTGAGCCCAAATGGATACCATGCTTTTGAACAAATTTTAAGACATAAAACCAATAAATGAGTCAATTTGTATTTTTTTTTTTAAAGAAAATCTCTCTTTTTTGACTTACCTTGTCCATTCGGTCTCTTTCTACTCCAAACCGACCTCCATAGCCATGGGAGGCTTTGGGCCCTGATTCCATCTCTTTCTTCTTGAGAACATCATGTTCCTCTGACACTTTGTTCCTGAGCTGGTGAATACTGGAAAAAACCACACGACCAAGACTCATCTAGCACAGGAGGTTAACAAACCCACCTTCTCCCAAAAATGGAAATCTTGAGGTTTGCTCTGTTTATTTTTAGCAAAAACCTGAGCCCCCAAAATATACTAATGATGGGTCTGGAAGTAAGAGATCAACCTAGCATGCATGCCAGAGCCTGATTTAAACTCTCCATAGGCCAATAGTATAACATTCCCTCTAGTCTGTTATTTTGCACACTAAAATGATCTTCTAATCTTCAGCCCCATTTTTCATGTTCCTACATATTAGAGGACAATGACACTAATAACTAGAAAGTTATTTTCCTCTTTGAATATATCTGCTTTCTACCAGTGATGAACTGTTTTCAAGAAGCATAAAAATATTCAAATACCATTGGATCTCTACATTCTAGTCTTAGAAGTCTACCCCAGGCAGGAAAATAATTTTAAATATGACAAAACTTAATATCTAATGATATTCATTGAAACATTGTATATAATAGCAAGAACCAAGAAACAACCTATATGACAAATAATTGGATAATAGGTAAATTGAAATATTACCTTTCATTTGCATATTAGGAAGTGGTTAAAAATGATGCTTATAAAAACATAGTACTGGGGAAATGCATTTATACACTAGTATTTTGTATACTTCTTGGTCAAGAATTAATATCCTCTTCCCACTCCCCCCAGCCTGATAATTCCTAAGAGACACCTAAATGACAACTCACCCACCTCAAATCATGTGAGACTTATCAACACTCACCCCTGAATGTAGGCCCATGCTTCTTTGGTGAAAGACAGGCAGTGGATGCTATGAATTCATATAACTAATGAAAACTGATAAAATTCACTCATCATTAGTTGCTATGACACTTTAAGCCTCCAATAACCTTGATTTGGACATTTCTATCCCTAAGTGAAAGTAACACCAAAAGGAGGCATTCTCTTCCTTACTTCACACTCACTCCCATCTTTACCATGAAGGTGACTGCAACACTTCAGAGGGTAGAGAGCCACCTCTGGCAGCCTGTGGGGCCTGAGGACGTGCAGTGATAGGTCAGCTCCAGCACCACTAAGGAGCAGTCTGGTCTGATACTTGAACACATATATTTGAAACTTTTGGGCAAGAGAACCCTCAGTAAGAAATTTGACTTCCTACAGTAAGCAATGAAGGTGTAGGGTACTGAGACAGTGATGCTGTGGGGACTTCACTAGCTCAGGACACCAGACATGTTGGGTACAGGTAGAAAGGCCAACTCACAGCAGAAATTCTCCTCTTTCATGGACGAATAGACCCATCTGGTGGCCTTGTAGGATAATTCCACTAAAGGTTTTTAAAAGCCTTCTCAGCTTTAGCCACTATTTATTTTAGAAAGCTGGCTATGAATCAAATGAAATTAAGCTGAGTGCTGGAAGAACTCTCTGTTCCCATGCCTCCTCTAAACCCCCTGGCAGCAGTGAAAGCAGAGATCCCGTGTTGCCAGTTCAACAACACCAACACTTCAGAACTGTCTGTGTCAAAAAATCTACTGGTACCAAGTACATGTAAATGACTGTCCAGTACTTTCCAACTGAAGTATTTAGATGAAGAATGGAGAAAACGAGGCCAAACATTACTTTCAAATGGGAAAAATCTGCAAAGTTTTAATGAGTACACTGATTGTTAAATGGTCAAATAGTTGAAACAAGTTTTTAAAAGGGATTAGAAAATGATATTCAGGCATATCTACCTAACGAATAACAGGAAGGCTAGAGGCTAGTCAGAGGATCATGCCAATAGATGATATAATTTGAATAAGGGGCCATGGAAAATGGCCAAAGAGAGCCATGGCTCTCACAGCACCCCTTTACAGTGAACAGGGCTGATACTATTATCTCCCGTCACCAGTAGGAAATAGGGGCAGAGTGGTGAAATAATCCTCTTCAGCACTGT
Source organism: Lemur catta (assembly GCF_020740605.2). NCBI lineage: Eukaryota > Metazoa > Chordata > Mammalia > Primates > Lemuridae > Lemur > Lemur catta. Next base: position 223,916,138 of record NC_059128.1, on the reverse strand, counting down.
GAGTCCTTTTATAGCAGAGCTGGAACCAATTCCTAGGGCTCCAGAATTCTATTTCAGTACTCTTGACACTGCAGCATTCTTCATTTCCACTTGGTATAAAATGCCAGGGCACAAGAAAGTGGCCAGAGCCACTGAGGCAGGTATCCTATGGTTCATCTCAGGAAGGATTTAATCTAAAGGCCAGACAGGTTTCAGGAAGTACTGAAAGCCTATTCTAGAGCAGTGCCATTCAACGTGTGGTCCACAAGATGAACTGTTTCTCTTCCACAAGGAAATTGGAATAAAAATTGATACAACGTGTTCAGAAACTTTTATAGCAATTTGACATAGTGATTTTATATCTATTGAATCTAAAAATAAAAATTGAGTTAGTATTTTCTGTCATTTTTTCCATTTTTCTAACAATTCAATTTTACTTTATTTTACAAAAGTATCAGTCGATGACACATTTGAAAATAAAGAGGCTTAAAAAAAAATCCCTGTTCCTATCCCATAGGCAGTTTAAGAAGTACTGTCATAGAATAATAAGACTTCTTACCTGGTCAAGGGAAAATACACCAAAGAGAATGAATGAGCAAGAGCAGGGAGAGGAAGGGGTAGAGAAGGGCAAATAGCCCTGGAAACCAGACAATTCCTTTACAGAATAGATGAGGGGTGGATAGGATCATTTGAGCTACTCACTGAATTACCAAATAACTTCTCAAACTAAATTTACTTAAGACAGACCTAAATAAAGACATTATGGTCTGGGGGAAGGTAGTGAGATTTATGAGAACTACAACCACTTCCTTTTCCTGCTTTGAGTCATCTCAGCTTTGTAGCTACTGTTCTCCTCTCCAATCTCTCCTCCTTTCCAGGGACCTTGGTGCTTCCCATCTGAACTGAAAGATTAGCTGAGCCCACACTAGCCAGAGAGAACCACTGAATATTGGAGACTTACTGCTGGAAGGTCTCTAGAGGTCTTTTTGATTCAGGTGGGAAAATTGAGAATCAGAGAGGAAAAGTGACCTGTTGAAGGTCACCTGGCCTGTTACCATCAGTGACCAGGCCTTTATACCTTGGTAGCTTGGGTAAATGGGAGGTGAATGAGCTTTTGTGTAAATATCTCCACCATCTGTTCTATCCCATATGGATTCAGTTAGGTTAACACAGAAATATGCAGGGTCACCACACTGTATGACTCCGAGGGGCACCAGTCAGTCATCTATTAATATACTGGGGCAGTCCAGGTGAACACCACTTACGAAGAAGAAAGGCTGTTATCTGCTTACATGTTTATGTTAGGTTTTCGAAAGGAAATCTGATTAAACTAATCTATACTAACAGGAAAGAGAAATAACACTATTGAGCTGCTAGGAAGTGCTAAGTACTGCACTAGACATTGACATGTGCTATCCCATTGACTCCTAACCATCTATCTGCCGGGTAGCTGTTATTATCCCCAGTTGATAAACAAGCTGAGATTCATAGTGGTTGTGTGTTCAAGTTCACATCTGTAATAGTGGCAGAGTTGAGAATTGAATCTAAATCTATCTGGTATCCAAACTCAAGCCCTTTCCATAAGATCATGGCAGGAATTTAGGAGTCTTCCTTAAAACATTCTACTCCTACCTCCTATACATGAGACAGGCACTGGGAGAGGAAAGGTGCCAAGAGAGTGTGTATCCTCATCTGAACAGTTCCCAGGACACTAGGGCTGGGTGACCTTTACTCAGAAAAGGAAAAGAGTCTTGATTTTTTTTTGACTGGGGGGGGGGGGCAGTGTGAGGTATCCACAAGCCCACAGAAGAGCATCAAAGAAGCTTTCTGAATGACCCTATGACCCTGTTTCATTCTTTTTGTCTCTCTGCTTCAAGAATTGCATGGTTTGTTTAAGAACAATATTCATTACAGCTGCTTGATTCAAACCATTTATGTCTAATTAGACAATATATTGTTGTCTAATTGAGTATTATCCAATTGCATAAACATCTGTCAGGTTTTTGTAGTCTGTTGCTTGTGCAATGTGGTCATCCATGGACAGTTTTTAAAATCTAGAGCTAAAAACACTGCTGTGTGGAGAAAAAAGTTAAAATGCATCTTAAAACTCTATTAATCTTGCCATTTTGTATATAGTTACTGATTTTTGCTCTTCTTATACTAGTTAGTGTGTCTACCTGGCTACTAATATTTGATATTCTGATACTATCCAAAGCCAGCTGTCCTGGTTAGATGACCCTGAATATTCTATGGAAGAGAGGAGGTGATCTCTCAATCCAAATATATGATAAATCCCACAGATATAATTAGATATGTCTATAAATTTCTTTTCTCTTCTGGTTTCAGAAGGTTTTGTTTGTTTGTTTCTGGTAAAATGAATATTGGGCTATAATCTTAAAGACACCGAAACGTTGTTGCCAAAGTAATTTTTATCAACAGGTTTTCAAAGCATCACATTTCTCCATGTTACCATTCATGGCTTCCAACTTCTGTCAAATAGCCAAGTACAAATTTGTATTTTAAAAGTCATTTGGTACTGAACTGCTGCTCCAGTATTAAAATAAAAAAACAGACAGAAAAAAAAAAAAAAGAGAAGAAAAAGTCATTTGGGCCAGGCATAGGAGATGGTAATATTGTTTTTTTTACAGCATTTATTCTGAGTTCTTCACCTTGACATTTTACTGAATTCTTCTTAACCTATCTGAAGTCCCCCTACATTCTAACCACACATTTACATTTCTGTGAAGAGACAGATGACAAATAGGTGATTGTTAGATAGATAGATAGATAGATAGATAGATATTAATAGATAGATAAAATCCCAGTATTTGAGCCACTTCCTCTCTGAATCCCTCATGGCTTACTGAAGGAAGGGAGGCAGTTGATACAACAGACCCATTTGGGGAAATAGCAGAGTTGTTAGACATAAAATACAGATAATGACAGTGTTGGGGGGATAAGAGGAGAGACATGAAATAGCGGTACATAGTGACACACATAGGGGCACACAAGGACAGACTGTGGAAAAAAACAAAGATACATAGAAATGAACTATCCTCTCCTTTTCCTTCCTTGTCTCCTCCTACGTCTCTGAGTTTTCTCTCAGTTCTTTCCATAACCCGGTCCCCTTTCCCCAGTCCTTCTGGCACCTACTTGATATGCTCTGTGCGTCCAGAACCCTCGATGGTCTTGGCCCCCCACCGTTGTTCCTTCTCAGAGATGTCATTCTGCAAAAAACAGACAGCACTGAGCAATAAGTAGTGGCAAGAAATGTGCCACACTGAGAGGGGCCACACAACGGACACATGCCTTTTATGTCCCCTGCATCCACTGCCTTCTTCAGTCAGAAGAAGTGTTTACTTATACTGCTTTTCTGTTTACCTGACCCTGACCTCGTGTACAAGTTAAACTGGTGAGCTCTGAAACCTCCATTCCTCCTCTATATCCTGCACACTTTTCCCCTCAGATCTCCTACAACTTCTCAACCCCCCCAGATTACACATGTCCAGCCCACGTCCTGGATCACAGGCCAAAGGAGACCCAGGTTCACCTGCTCCTCACCTTCAGCACAGCCTGCCATAGCCTGTCAACCACACTGGCAGACTCATCCATGCCTGTCTCCTTCCATCCTCGACACTAGCTGTCACGTATGTCCCACTCGTGACAGCCAACTGTCCTAGAAATCAGTCCCACCATGAGGGCTGTCTCAGTCCCAAAAGGTCATTCCCAAGCCTTCTCAAAGGCCATAGAGTGTCCCCGATGCCCTTGCCCCCCCAGCTACCCTCTTCACTGTGCAAGCAAAGCTACTTCCAAACTCACCACAAAGTCAGGATCTGTGTCCCAGTCATCACCCTGGGTCTCCACGGAAACAGACACATCATGCCCCACCACAGACTTCCACATCTGAGGGTGCCAGAGAATGGGAATAATTTAGGGCAGGAAAGAATCGATGGGAGAGAAACCAACAATGCTGAAATCAATGACATAGCAGCCCAATATTTTCTGACACTTTTTCTTTGAAGAAAATGTTATAGAAGATGAGGCAAAGCAAGTAAGAGTTTTAGGAAAGCTCTCCTGCTCAGTTGGAGGAGGAGTTGGCAGAGGTTTATTCAAGACAAACTGATGAGGCCTGGGCCCACCTGGGTCTGGAGAGAAGTCAGCATGGGTGTAGGTAACACTAAATAACCCGGGATTGTTCCCTCCTGTCCAGAGGCCAGCCAGGCAGTGGCTTGAAGTCGTAATCAATGAAAAGTGCTACAACATCCCTAAAATTATGGCCTCCTTTCACTCAGATTCTAACACATGACTTCTTTCATAGCTGTCAAAGTATAAATCAGCCCAGCTCCTGACAGAGTGAACATCTACACTCATTCTTACAACCTGCTTAACTATATCGCAGATTTTTTCCAACCCTCCGCTCAAGTTCTGTCCCATCTCCACTTCGAGACCGGTCACTGCACGGCTGTGTGAGGTCAGCAGGGACAGTCAGCTGAAATTCCTACACTGAACCTCTGCCGACTCCTCCTCCAACTGAGCAGGAGAGCTTTCCTAAAACTCTTCTCCAGTGCATGGAGAAGTATTATTTTCTGGGAATAAGTTATTTATTACTCAATTTTTAAAAACAGTTTAATTATATTTCTGAAGAAGATTAATGGTTCAAAAATAGCATCTAATATATCCCTTATTTGGAACATTAAGAGATATTTACTTTTTATCAACTAAATAAATGTTGAAGAAACATGTAGAGAACACCGGTTTGAAGGGATGCCAAATTGCTATTCCTCTGGGGCAGCTCCACTGCTCCCTCGGGCCTTGCCAACAGTGCGTGAGGAGAGCCGCGCCGTCGCTCGGCATCTGTGGGATCCCGGATCTTGGTGTGAAGAGGTGACAACAGACAATGCTCATCTGCTCTGGTGACCACTGAGACTTCTTGACCTGGGCACCACTTGCTAGCTGGCAATGTCCCCGCAACCTTTCCCTGCTCAGACCCCTCGTCCCCCTGGAGACCTTCCCCCAAGCGCTCCATCACCTCCCAAAGGAGATCCTTTTACAACCACTGCTAGGGCTCCCTGTCTCTCCACCTGGGCCGTCAATTTCTCCAGTTTTCTATGTCCACTTGAAAACTCCACCCTTATCCATACTCTTTGAACAACCCCTTGCACACCAGCCCAGGGGGACTTTGGGGTAGACTGGTTAGAGAGATGCTGAGGGGACGCTGGAGAAGTACTGACCAAGTCAGCCTAACCGTGAGATGAGGCCCTGCTGAGAGCAGCTCTGCCTTCCCTCAGGCCCGCTTGTGTGGGGGCAGCGACACAAGACCTATGGTCCTGCATCCTTACAACCCCTCTGTTTCTCATGCCCTGGCTCCTGGGCTGCTCTGCAGCAAACGGACTTCACACGGAAAACTGGAAAGGAGAAGTTTCTGAAATAGTCCTGAGCAATAAGGAAGCAATGAGACCCGATGGTCCTGTCCTCTTTCCTGCTGTTCCTCTGAGGCCACAGCTGGACTCTCCCATAAACCTCCCACCTTCACCCATTTTTGAAATGAAGAGTTTCTGAAACAGAGGCAATTTGATGTCCCTGACTTACTGACCAGAAATTGGCAAGGTGAGAGGTGCTACCCAGAGGTGGGGGCCAGACAATAATCTGTGAGGAGGCTGGGCTGTCAGGCACGATCAAGGGCCTCATCGTGACAACGGCTCACTGCATCAGTGAAGTACACGGACTGGGAGTCAGGGGACCTGGTGGCCTCTCCAGCTCTGGGACTAAGCCTGTGTGGGACCAGGGTAAAGGAATCAACACAGAGTGTGTCCTCGTTTGCCAGGTACCAGACTAGGCAATTCACAAATATTAACTTAAATAATTTGGCAAATCACTGATCACCTCTGATTTCCCCAGTGGAAAATAAATGAAGGGGTTAACCTAATCTATAAAGTCCCCTCCATTTCTGACATCCTGGGATTCTGTGATCCTACAACCACAGAAACTAGCCCCAGCTGAACAATCAAGCCTTCACTTGGCCTCCATCAGTACTTGGTTGTCAGCACTAGTGTGCATTAGCAACTACTTCCTGATCTGTCACAAGATGTCCTATGTGGGTTTTGTCTCCCTGCTAGACCATACACTTTTCAAGGGCACACTTTGTCTTCATCTGCTGTGGTTCTCCTCCCAACTCAGTGCCTAGGAGCAACAGGCCTTAGAGTGGGTTGCAGATGGTCAGCAGTAACCAGGCAACACTTCACTGGGTCTGGGGTCCTAGATGGCTGCTGAACCATGTTCCTTGGGCTCAAGCCTCTCCTCTGTTTCCATTGCCAGATCATTACTCTCCACAACCACTCACACTCCGGCCTTCTGGCCATAAAAGGTTAAAAGCCTACCAGTGGTGGCCTTGCCCCTCACCAAGGATTAAGAGCCAGTAGGTTCCTCTTCAGCTCTTGCCCCGTGCTCCCCAACTCTCCCACCACTCCGAGTACCCACCTCCACAAGCGCGAGCGTCTGCTCTAAGCTCCCAGCTCCTCACGTCCACACCCGGCTCCCTCTCTGACTGCCACTTCAGAGCAAGAAACTCTGAGCGGCTGCTTCAGTTCCGTATTCAGGTTTTCTGTCATTTCCTGCCACCCTGTCCTCAGAGCTACTTCCTGAAGTTCGAGTCAGTTCCTTCTGCTTTAGGCACTTAAATTAAAAAAGGATTAAACCTTCCCGGGGCTAGTCTTTTGCAAGGTTTTAGGGGTGAGGGTCATGACGCAGTCATAGGAAATACTGCTTCTACCCTGAGTTTGTAGTCTAGTCAGAGAAACAAACTTTCAACCAGAAAACACATTAAAGAATGCTGTAGAACAGCATTTGTGTCCTAAATAGGTGGGCAGTTGCATTTGTGATATAGTAAAGGAATTCAGAGCATTTGGTATGGGCTGTAGTAACCAAGAAAGGCTTAACAGGAAAGGCGATTTTAAAAAGGAAACTCACTCCTATGTTATCCACAGCATTTAAAAGTGGGTTTGCATACAGATGTTCAAATAAACATTGATCAATTGAATGTTGGAAGGGAAAAACTCAAAAGCGAAAAAGCAAGATGGCAGGGGAAAAAATTCATAGCTTGCCTGGGGACAGTGTGGAGTCTGAGCTAACCACTAGGAAGATTTGGCTCCAGATAGGAGGGAGAATTCTGGAAGAACCAGGTGGTAAACAGCCGATGGACAGTCTTTCTGCTATCCTGCACTACTTTTCATCAAGATTTGCTGCCCCTCCCTTCCCTCCTGAAGTCAGAGTTGCTCAGGTGACTTGTCCTGACCAGTGACAGACATCACTTTCTGGCGGAGACTTTGAGACAAACTTTACCACGCTTTTTCCCTCACTGCCCACCAAGGCAACCTGCAATTCTGCAGAGTGGCTCCTCTGGAGGCCTGGGTCCCTCCGTGAATGACAATACAAGGAGAGCCCCATTCATCACGTGAGGGACTTGGAGTCTTTGACTAAAAAATATCCTTTGTTGTTTTAGCTACTGAGAATTTAGGAGTGTTTTGTTATTGGCTCTGACCCAGCCTCTCCTAATCTTGATTGCCTGTGGAGTTCTGACCTGGTTTGCTCACAGCGGTGAGCTCCCCAAGCAGGACTGGATGACATCGTTCCATGATATGGAGGAGGGCATTTCTGTATTAGGAATAGGAAGCCTCTAAGGCTACTTCCAAATCTAAGGATTCTATGCCTGGGGGGAGTTTTATTTATCAATCCTACTCCCTGATCTATTAAATATTTATCATGGTGGCACAAAAGTTATTTTAAGGAAGAGTAAGTTTGTAGAAGGAGAAAAAAAGTCTTTTAGATCATTTGGAATCCAAATGCAATGTCAAAATAGATATTAGATCAGATATTGTGACACACCATGACATAATTCTCTAGAGAAACCATAGAATGTAATCGGAGATGACACCAAGAAACTACACCTCTCCCTAGCAAATGTCCCAAGTTCATTCCTGATGAGGTAGTGAAGTGTAGCACACAGAAATAGAATGGCCTTTGAAGCCAGACAGACTTGGTTCAATTAAGCCACTTATTGTACCTTGAGAAAATGAGCTACCTGTTCTCAAGAAGCAACTTAATATACAAATATAATAATGTTTATCTAACCTGCTATATGCTATTAAACTTCCCTTCTCTCATTCCCACTCAGAGGGACCCCTTGGGGCCTAATGTTTTTGATATATACCAGACAAGAGCTTACCCAAGACCACGCATGAACCTGCATGAATTTAATGCCCCAAGGCCCAGCTTGCTTGGTTCGGTATTAGGATAGAATTTCCTCACTACACTCATCACCCTGAGGACTAGTGGCTAGGCTAGAAAATGCATGTAGCCGTTACTGATGTCAGCCAGTGAGAAGGAAGCCTGAAGATGTAGTTTCTACCTCTGTAAGCGTCCCTGGCTACTCCATCCCCACGTTCACAACCTGCCTCCTCCCCACAGCATGCAAACACAGGTACATAAGCACCTGTGCACACAAACATTCACACACTGACCACAACTCTTCATTCGGAAAATAATTTTATTATTTTACAGTTATTCAGGAAAGTTCCTGGGAAGCTGTGACCAAGATTTAATCACCAGAGAACAAAGATTTAGAGCAGATCAGTCAGCCCACCAGTCTTCTCTCTTTGGGTGGTGAGACCAGGCACGGAACACATCATGTACGTAATAAGAAAATAACCAACTGGTAAGGGTGGGGGTGGGGAGGCAGGGAATAGGCACAAATGGAATGCAATCCTGGATGTCCTTTTCCGGTCTAGATTTAAATATTGTGTCTTCTCCATATTCTCCTTCCATTACCACAGAGGGCAGAGACTGCGGGGCTGAGAAAGTGAAATAATTGTCACCAAAGTAGCTTAGTACTTCAAGAGGCTAAGAGTTGCAGCGTGGTCATCAGACCAGTCAGACTTCTGGCTGGGAGTTAATGCCTCACCTAGGACTGGCCCTGGCCGGCTCAGGGCCACCTTCCAGGCATATCCAGATAACACAGGGATGACACTAATATGAACCCTGCTGTCTGTAGCCAGTTTTTCCTGCCTTTCAGTGAAAGACATGGGCCACTTAATACCTTAGTAGACATGTGATCAAGGGAAAGGCAATGGGAGCTTATCCTTTCAGTCCAGGCCCACAAATTCTCACTCCAGTTACGTCTGAACAGCCAGGGAAGAAGATGGTGTTCTCTCCTCTGATCCAATAGCTAAGACCTCTGGGGAGTTTTCAGCTCCCCCCCCTTATACTGCAAGAGACCTAACCAAATGTCCTATGAGGAGATGTGTTCATTCCCCTGGAAGCAGGAGAAAATACAGGTAAACAAGGCAAAGAAAGTTATTGATCAAAATGATACTGGACTTTAGATTATTAGGTTTATTGAAACCATCCTCTTGGTTTGGCTGAAAGACTTTCTTCAGTATCTTTTACAAGACTACAAAGGATCAGAGCCCTGTAATCTGAGCAAATATTGGGCTCAACACATCAACTGTGAGGCTTCTTGGATTAAGCAGAAGTGTTCCGGCCCAGGGCAGTAGAAGAAAGGAGACCAGACAGTCCCTGTAGCTCCAACCTGACCTCATATCCACCTCTGCTTTTTACAGGCACTTTCCGCGGAGAGTTGGAGAGTTGACCTGTAAATGGGAAGACTGTTCCGCTGGAATTGACAGTTCTGGCGTTAGAGGTGAGGGAATTCCAAGTTCTGAGGGGAGTGGTCCAAAAGGTGACGACTAAGTTTATAGATGGCCCGTGAAACATAGAATAAGAAGCACATGAACCATCAGAAAGTAGATGGCTGCCAGCAGCGGCACTCGGGTCCGGGAATGACAGAGCGAACGCAGGACTCGCTTCCATCCAGCACCACTCCGGGTCTGAAAGAAAAATCTGATAGTCAGAAAGTTTGCACCCTATAGGGATATGTCCCTTTCTCTCCCCTGTTGTCTTGCATTTAAGCAAAGTTGATCCAACCACTGCAGAAAAGAAATACCTGCTAAGAGGAAAGTCTTCCAGGGGTAACAACTTGGCAAATTCCACCAGGTTCCCCCAATCTTCCACACCCTTCCAGTGTTGGATCCATCAGTGGCTCAATAGCTGGATTTCCACATTCCTCCTCCTTTACTCTTCGCCCCCAACATAGCCAGCCCTGTCTGTCAGTAGAGCACCCTCTCATTATCCTTCTTCCCTTCTTACCCTTCGACAACTGTTGCTTGTAAGATCTATTAACAGTGCCTGCTCCTGAGTGCCACAGGAGCCAAGGATAGGAGTCCGGCCAGAGTCCCATTCACCATGCTCCAACCTGTGTTGAGAAAATAAAGGGGCAGGGCATTGGTTCACAGCATGACAGGCTGGTCAGGTGAACTCTTCCCAGTCATCCTGCCACAGGAGGTAGCACAGGGAACTTACAGCAAAGGTTGTTCCCACAGTCTCTGTCCTCATGCCAGGAGTAGATTGGCAGATGGGTTTCTTTTAGCAGCAGTAACAAGTGATAATAACTACCAGGAATTGACTGCCTGCTATGTATCAGGTGCTGGGTTAGGTGCTTTACATACATTTAATCCTCAGGTTTTGAGGTTGGTGTTATTATCTTCAAAGTGGTAAGCCTTAAAGAAGTTAAATGACTTGCCCATGTGGCACAACCAGTAAGCGGCAGAGCCAGATTCAATACCCAGGCTTGTCTTTAAGCCTCATGCTCTTTCTTGCCAGTATACCACACTTGAGTTGGAGAAACTCATTACATTTATTTTTTCATTTATAAAAGGCTAACTGGCAAAAGCAACCAAGAAAAATTTTTGTGGGGTTCTTAGAATTAAACCGAACTGGCAGCCTCTATTGCTTTTCACCTCATTTTTTGCTGATTTGCTTATTTTTTTAATACTGGAACTTCTCCATTTATGAAGAGGCTGCCATTCTTTACTCAATGGTTTCTGACAAACTGAAACAAAGGAGCTGCAGGTAACGGCACACGTGACCAAGCATTTGCCTCCAGGGATGCACTTTTTAATTGGGACAGGGAGGAGGGAACTCTTTCCTCTACTCATGTTTCCTCCTCATGAAGGGATATCCACTGGCCTAATATTCCTGGTCTCTTATTGCAGGTCACGCTCTTTTCTCCAGGTGAGAAGGAACATCTTAACTGATCTGTGAGTCTGGAAAGAGAAAGAGGGCATGCATGGCCTAGTTCCCTCCTGCCTGCTTCCCTCTTAAGAGCCAGGACTGCAGAGCACACCTTCTGTGTCTGTTCCTCCATGTGATAAGCCTTTCAGAGGTGGTCTTGATCTGGAACAGCAAGGTCTGTTACTATGAGGTCACTCTGTCAAATTCTGTAGGCTGAGGAAGGATGAGATGTCTGTAGGTACTGGTGAGGCAAACAGTACTGGCTGCTTTTAAACTTCAAGGGCACTGAGTTCCACATGCACTATAGGGTAAATGTAAAGTTCTAACACTAAAATGGCAGTACCTGGCCTGGATAGGCAGCACGTAATCAGCTACCCTAATTTCCATTCTGCATCAGGGCCAAAGAGGGAATTGCAGAGGGGCTAAGCTTGGATTAATGTGGAATGTCCACAGGCTTGGGAGTTACCTACAGTCTCAGTTGGTTTGGGACAGGTTAATCACACATGGAGGCAATTAACCTCTCCACAGGCCAGGGTTCACAGGTCTAAACAATTCCAAAGCAAGTGGAGGAGAAACAGCCATGGGTGCACAGGCGCGAAAATGCTTGGCAGAGACAGCAAGACACCACACGAGACTGTGCTGTGTTCCCACAGAGCCCATCCTCAAAGTTGCGTACCAAGGCCCAATGAACAATCATAAATACGCTGGAGAGAAAGAAAGGTATCTCAAATAAAACCTGCTCATTGGGGCTGCCACCTCTGACAACTAAACTTTGCAAGAAGGCATTAATATCACAAATGCCAATCCCTGAAAAAGAGACAATATACATAGTTGGCTCTTCCTCCCCAGATATAAGTGCCTGCTTCTAATGTTTCTTTCTGTGTAAAGGGACTTCCAGCAGCAAAACACTTGCAGCTACTCTCTACCCTCTCATGCATAGTGAGTCTCTTGACTTGGGTGAGTTGGGAAGGAAGAACTAGGGAGGTACAGCTCTAACCTTACAAATCGACCTTGGAGCAAACTGCCCACAGAAGTACAATTCACTGTTTGGCAAAAGCAGGTTCTTCTGCAAGGAAAGCCTGCCCAGGCCCAACATTGCCTGTGACTGGGAGGGGAAGTTCAGGGTTAGGAAGTGCATTTGTCAACAAATCAAAAGCTAATATCAGCTTTATAAAGTAGTCTTTTAGTCTTCCATATGTTTTTTTTTGTTTGTTTGTTTGTTTTTGAGACAGAGTCTCACTCTGTTGCCCAGGCTAGAATGCAGTGGCATCAGCCTAGCTCACAGCAACCTCAAACTCCTGGGCTCAAGCGATCCTCCTGCCTCAGCCTCCCGAGTAGCTGGGACTACAGGCATGTGCCACCATGTCCGGCTAATTTTTTCTATATATATTTTTAGCTGTCCATATAATTTCTTTCTATTTTTAGTAGAGATGGGGTCTTGCTCTTGCTCAGGCTGGTCTCGACCTCCTGAGCTCAAACGATCCGCCTGCCTCGGCCTCCCAGAGTGCTAGGATTACAGGCGTGAGCTACCGCGCCCAGCATGTTTTCATCTTTAAAGAAAGATTTCAATTAATTCAGATTTCAGATAGGGAATGAGGTTGTCATTTACTTGTCGTCCCTCTAAAGAACCCAACCCCTACCTCATATAGTTATTGTTGAGATGAAATAAGATATCTTTCATAGCTTATTTCATATTATATGAAGGAAGCTGTCAGTCAATGGTAGATATCATTGTTTGGGAAAGTACTGGCCCTCCAAGACTCCACAAGTACAGTGTTCTCTTAGGTGACCACGATGACCCTAAACTCACTGCAGCGCTCTTCTTAAGATGAGGAAAGCATCTTAATCCTAAGTCTGGCCCCTGAAAAGTACATGAAAGGATGAGAAGTGAACACAGGCTCTCTCCCTCAGTCTTTACCGCCTGATCTGCTCCTCAGCCACAGAGAGGGCATTCTCAGCAGCCACTCTTTGGTCTCGTTCTTCTTCCAGCAGCTTCCTTAATTCATTCACTTCCTGTTTAGTGTTGCACAGCTGCTGCTGGGCTTCAGAAAAGCTTCAGGATAAAAGGAAAACAAACAGCATCACTAGGTGAAGAACACAGTTGCTAATACAAGGGATTTTAAGTCTTTCTAAGGTTAGAAAGCAGAGAAATTTATAGAAGCTTGTGTGAACACGAAGAGTATCTTAAAAGCATAGCTGTGGAGAGATTAAATGAAGCTGTAGAAAATATCTTAAGAGGTTTTAGGAACTGACTACCTTCCATTTTAATACCAGAGTGTTCGTTAGTGGTGTACGTACGTTAGTGTTGCTGTTTTTGTTTTACAAACTTTTCCCACACGATTGCTAGTTATTGTTACTATTTAATCCCTACCTCACTTCTGTGACGTCAATAAGATAAGAAGACATAGTAAATCCACTCTATGAGGTTCAGGTCAATCTAGATTACCAACCCCATTTCTTTCTTTCTTTCTTTTTTTTTGTTCTTAAGAGACAGGGTCATGCTCTGTCACCCAGTGTCAGAGTGCAGTGGCATCATCATAGCTTACTGCAGCCCCAGTCTCCTGACCACCCAGTTTCTGTCCATGTAGTATATGCTCCAGGGTGGACGGTCCCACTCCCTACCTTTGCTGTGGCTCCCTCAGTTCCTCAGGATCATTCTGTCTGTGAGCTCCATTCTTTTCCTGGGGAGCTCCTGGAGCAACATCTGTATTGAGTGGCCCCTAGAAGAAGCATAAGCTTAGTAATTCAGTGATGAAAGCTCTTAAGAAAGTGTACTTGAGCAAAATAAGAATTTATTTAACATCAGAGACAATGAGAAATCATGGGGAGAAATATCCCCTCTTATAATTCTCCTCAAGTCCAAATTAGAAGTGAGAAACTTCTGCTCCAGCAGGTTAATCACTTATATAAAACTCTTCCCTTGATTAGATTTTTCTCCCCGATTCTCATTCTTAAATTTCTCCTCTTAAAAGTTTAAGTCTGCTTCTATCTAGCAGATGCTCATGGATTTTCCAGAAGCTACTCTGATCCTTTCCTGCTCCCCAGCCCCCCCCCCCCAACCCCTCTGTTCCTACCTGTCCTATTCATCTCCATATGAATTCTCAGGCTCCTCCTACTTTAACACTGCCCTCCTCACTGCTGTCAACAGTGCTGTCCGTTTTGTTTCTCAGGTCCAAATCTTCCTACAGTTTTCTCATTACTTAAAGCAAAATCAGTACTTTCTCAGAGTTCCAAAAGCCTCTGTCATCACTGTTTCTCACTCTTTGATTTCTCTCCCATCATCCCACTGATCTTTTTTCTTCTAATCCCTTGACTCTGTAATTTTTCTCAGACCTTTTTCCACCTCAGTTAACACTCTCTTTCTCTCCCACCTAACTGCGTTGGCCTCTTCCATAGCTCTTTACGCTTCATCACTCACACTCACTTTCATCACACTTCTTCCAGCCTCTCACCTTCTTCTTGCTCACTGCCTGCAGCTCTTGAACCTGCTTCTCCAAGACTGCACAGTGATTAAAAAGGTCACCGTAGTGCTGCTGATTCTCACGAAGACTCTGACTAGTATCACAGAGCTGAATGGAAAGGGTGTTTTTCTCTTCGAGTAGCTGAGAAAACTAAAACAGAGGAGAAGATAAGCACCATCCTAAGAACTCTTTCACTATAAGCAGTGCTTAGGCTAACTGTCCTGAGTTTTAAAGATCTAATCTTCTTATGTAAGACCTTATTTCAACAACAGCTACAATAGCACTGTATGTTCCTCCAAAGTGAGAAAGTGCATAATTGTTTTGAACAAGAAAGGAAAACAATTCTGGAGGAGTAGCAGGAAACTTTTGTTTTATGGTGTCTGGTATATTAAGTAAAAATCCATGAAGCAGAAACCCATAAGCAACCTAAGAGAATAGGCTATTCCAGGTACGTGAGAGGAGGAAGGCAGTAGCCTATAATCCTAGCTCTTTGGAAGGCTAAGGAAGGTGGATCACTTGAGGCCAGGAGTTTAAGACCAATCTGAACAACACACTAAGACCTTGTCTCTACAAAGAATAGAAAAATTAGCCAGACCTGGTGGCACATGCCTGTAGTCCTAGCTACTTGGGCAGATGGCTTGAGCCTAGGAATTTGAGGTGAGCTATGATGACGCCATTGCACTCTAGCCCAGGTAACAGAGCAAGACCCTGTCTCAAGAAAACAAAACTTTAAAGTTCGTCAAAGTAAGATATACTCTTTATTATATATTACATATATATTTTTTATCCTGTTTCTTTTGCTTTGTAAAAACACTGGTTGCACTATTTACAATAGCCCCAAACTGGAAAAACCCAAATGTCCTTCAACAGTAGAAAACAGAAATTATGGTATATGCCTATAATACACACAGCATGAGAATGGAAAAATCACACTATATCCAACATGTATGAATCTCACAAAATAAATGCAGTAATACAAAAGAGAAAATATGGCTCCATTTATATGTAGTTCTAAGGGGGTAGTAGTCAAAAGAAGATACAAGGGACTTCTGGGGTTCTGGTATGTTCTGATTTTTGATCTAAGTGGTGGTTATACAAGCATCTTCATTCTGTGAAAATATACCGTGCTATACTTATGATTTGTGTATTTTTCTGTATGTTTTACTTCAATAAAACATTTACATTTTTTTAGTTGCTACCCATCAAAATGATTTCATTATCTACTAATAATTCTGAATTTCAGTTTAAAACACTATCCTAGAGAGACAAATGTCCAGAGCGATTCACAGTCTACCTAATGTTTGGAGAGTAAATGTAACAGGGCTCAGACGGAACCCCGTTTATGGAAAGATGGGCTACAGAGCTATGAAGGGTGGAACTTCTGGAAATAGCTGACTAGCTGGAAGGCGAACTGGGTGGAAGCTACTCTGGAGTCCCTCCGAAAACTCCCAGACAAATCCCCCAACAAAGGGTCTGCAATTTTACCAATTTATTTGGATCTGCAAACTTAAAAAATGGAAATTTCTCTGCTAAAGTTAATAATGTTAGCCTCTGACACTTCATTCTCAATTAATTGAATTAAACATTTAGTAAGTACCTTCTACATATAGCAGGCACTGTGCTTTTCTAAACACATGATCACATTTATCTCAGATCTCCTCCTAACACTTTAGGCAAGTTACTTAATACCTCTGGGCCTTTTTCCTCATCTGTGAAAATAGGCTACTGATGTTTGCAATTTTTGGATCATTGACCCCTTGATGAACTGATGAGTTCTTGTGATGAGAAACACACACACACACCATTGTGCATACAATTTGAGGGCATTCATAGCTCTCCTCAAAGCTGATCTCTGAACACCAGATTCTGACTGGATCTCTTAAATCTCTTCTAGTTCTGTCATAGCTTACCTAGCTGGGTTCCTCGAAGGGGGCAGAACTAGGGGAGGGGTCACTGGAGAATACTTTGAATAGTCAGAGAACAATAGGAGGGTAGTGATTCGTGAGAGGGTAGAGTGGGGAGTAACCTCAACATTGCTAACAAGTGACACAGACGGGGAAAGAAAGCTTCCTTAAGTAGTTGGCTTCTTTATTCTTACTGTATGGATTTCTTCAAACCATTCCCAAGGGCCCTCCCAGGGCAACGCACAGGAAAGGGCCTTGTGTCCAGTGCTTTGGAACAAGCAGCCCAGCTTTTGAGAAAGATAAAACTTCTCCACCCTAAAATATACGACAGCTGGGAGCCTATGCTGAATCAGCTTCTACTTGCCTTCTTGCTTTCAGTCATGGAAAAAAGCAGCTGAATTCCAGTGTGGCAGGAAACATTTACCTTGCTGTTTAGTTGCTGAATTCTTAATTCCTTTTGGTGAATTTCCTTTAAGCTGTCATTGAGCTGGGTCCTAAGAAGTTCTGTCTCATGAACCAGGTTTTGTGACCCATCTAGGGAAGCTGCTGTCTCTGGGGATGCCTGCCAGGACACAAACATTGATGAAATTTTCTCCTAAGATTGCTCATGCTTAATCCTTTCCCTCTAGAAACCCTGTCCACCCCACAGGAAGTCATAATGGCTTGCCTACTAGTGACAAATGGGCACATATTAATAATTGTAGGAAGCTGATACTTTTTGGGTAGTGGTTACTTCTGAGTAGCAATCAGCATTGAAATTACTCACCTGCCTTTGGTATTGCACTTTGAGGGGCTGAGTCTGAGAGGAAGAAGACCTCATTTCCCTCATAAGATTCTGCAGATGACTGAGCTGCTGATCTTTCTCTGAGAGAGCCATAAGGTACTGCTCCTTCATTCTCCTCTCACGCATTTCCCAAGAACTCTTCTCCATCCTAGAAAAAACGTGACATAATCACAGGTAAAAATATACTTATGAGATAAAGGTGAATAGTTCCATATTTAAAACAGTGTTATGGGCTGTTAGAGATGTAGTAAAGAAAATACATAAACAGAGTGAAATTTATATTATAAACAATACTGTGCAGCAAGAATGATGCAGAACTAAAAAAAGAATTCCAATTGGCAGGACTGGAAAGATTCCATAGAAAAGCCGGCAGTTGGTCTGGAACCCAAACAATGAGTCCATATTCTATAATGGGAAAAGCATTCCATGTTCAGGGACAAATTGAGCAAGAGGCACAAGTATGAATGCACATAGTGAATTTTAGAATGGCTGTAGGAGACAGTGTGTAGAGCGGATGTGGTGAGAAATGAGGATGGGGAGGAATGAGGTCAGATTACGTGGACCATGGGAAACCACTTTTCAGAAGAGCAGTGCCCCGATGCAGTATAACATCACAGTTATGAGAATGCAACTGCAGATTCTGAAGGACCCAGGCTCAGATGCTGGCTCTATCACATACTAGGTGTGAGACACTGAGTAAAAGTTACTTAATCTCTCTGGGCCTCATCAATAAAATAGTAATAAACTATCTACTCCTTGGGATTGTTGTCAGGTAAAATGGCCCCGCCCCATCAATAGAGGCCATGTGGGGAGCCTGGATTTCCATTTCCCCCTGGTAGTATCAGGACTCCCTTTCCCTCTAGGGGTATCAACAGAGGCTGACTGGGGTCCCTGGACTTCACCCTTTATCTTGTGGTAATACGGTAATATCTCCCTTTCCCTGCTTGTGTGGTATCTGTGGAAGCTTGCTAAAGCAGAAAATTTAAATAATATTAACTGAAAATCATTCATCATACCAAGAACCAGGAAAATCATAACTTGATTAAGAAAAGGAAATCAACAGGTTACAACACTGAGGTGACACGGATGTTGGAATTATATGACAAGGATTTCACAACAGCCATCACAGAAATGCTTCAATAAGCAATTACTAACACACTGGAAAAGGTACAGAAATTCCAGCAAAGAAATAGAAGATATAAAGAAGAACTGAATGGAAATTTTAGAACCAAAAAATACAATATTCAAAATAAAAAGCTAACTCAATGGGCTCAGTAGCAGAATGGAGGTGATAGAGGAAAAAATCAGAGAAATTGAAGATAGAACAATAGAAAATACTGAATCTGAATGATAAAGAGAAAATAATCAACAAATTGGATTTCATCAAAATTAAAAGGACCTTTTTGTGGGAGATGAAAAGACAGGCTGCAAACTGGGAGAAAATACTTATAAACCACAAACCTAACAAAGAACTCATACATACAATATATAACAGTAAAATTTAACAGTAAAAAATTAACCCAATTAGAAAATGGATAAAACATATGGACAGATATTTCATCAAAGAGGACATATGAATGTCAAATAAACACATAAAAAGATATTCAGCCATTATGGAAAACAGTTTTGTAGTTTCTTAAAAAACAAAACATACACTTACCACATGACCTAGCATTTGCACCCCTGGGCAATTATCCCAGAGAAATGAAAACTTATGCTCACATAAAAATCTGTATTGAAATGTTCACAGTAGCTTTATTTATAATTGCTAAAAATTAAAAACAACGTGCATGTCCTTCAGTGGGTGAATGGTTAAAGTGGCACGTTCATACTAAGGAACAGTATTTATAATAAAAGGAATGAACTATTGATACACACAACAATGCTGATGGATTTCAGGGTATTATATTGCATGAAAAAAGCCAATTTCAAAAGGTTACACACTGCATGATTCTATTTATAAAAAATTCTCAAAATGACAAAATCATAGGAATGGAGAACAGATTAGTGGTTGCCGGACATTAGAGCTGTGATGAGGGTAGGGTAGGGGATGGTGGAATGTGACTATAAAGTGGTAGCACAAGGGAAATATTTGTCATGATGGAACAATTCTATATTTTGGTTGTGGTGATGCTTACATGAATCTACATGTGACAAAACTGCATAGAACTAAGAACACAAATACTCAAATGAGTGCATGTAAAACTGGTGAAATCTGAATATGGTCTGTGAATTGTACCAATGTCAGTTTCCTGGTTTTGATAATATACTATAGTTATGCAAGATGTTGCCACTGGAGGAAACTGGGGGAAGGGTACATAGAAGCTTTCTGCACTATTTTTATACTTTCTATAGACCTACAATTATTTCAAAATAAAAAGTTAAAATGAAAATAAAAGGGTTGAAAAGGAGGAATTATCATACCTGAGCTGATGTAGCTCATGCTGCCAGGAGACATTTTCCTGCCTGAGCTCTTCTTGCATAATCTGAAATGTTTTTGTCTTATCTTGATAGTCCTCAAGTTGAGCCTTCAGTGGACGTAACTCAGTGACCTCTTGATTAATCTGTAAGTATTGCTGCTGCAGATTCTTCAATTCCTTCAGCTTTAACAAAAGGGAGAATAAAAGGGTGATTCATCACACCTCATTCACCCAGCTTGAAGTCATCAGCAGCTCCCTACCAAGTAAGTCAGACACCACAACATACAACCAGCACCTAACAGTCTGCTGACATATCACTGCAGCACAAATCTCTAAAATGGTGAAATACATACAGTCAGAATGGTGGAAATCACCCATGGAGCTGCCATCAAGGCTGCAGGGCCCAATCATTCCTGCAACTTCTTCTTCTTCCCCTTGCCTCTGAGGCCCTAAGTTGATTATAGGGCTACACCTCTGATATGGGACAGACTTAATGGACCTACAGCTTCACTGTGGGTGGTAACATCCTAGAAGAAGAAGTATAAAGATAGACTGGCTTTCCATTTAATCATGTGCCCTGGTTAGGCATAACAGTCTTAACTCCAGCTTAGCTCATGTTGATTATAAAGAAGGCAGTGCTACCCAATGGTTAAGAGCACTTAGCCTCTGCAGTTAGATATCCTATTATTTCTTGGATGTGTGACCCTATGCATGTTCCCCATATCCTCTAAGTCTTAATTTCCCTCACCTATCAAGTAAAGATAATTACAGTACCTTTTTCATAAGAATATGAGAAGTAAATGAGAAAATTAATGCCCTTCACATATAAAGTTAGTGATGATGATGACAAACTTGCCTTTAATTAGCAAAACTGCCTATCTACATTTCATTAAAAGCTAAATAGTAATAAATATGTCAGGACATCTGGGCAAAGACATGGGCTTTGATCACACACCTTTTCACTCACTCTGAAACACCACTAAAGCTATAATAAAGGCATTTTTTTAAAGCACAAAACACAAGAATAGGAAAAACACCACAGGAGTCAGCAGCAATAAAATTAATTTTGGAAGCTGAAAAGCAGATGAATAAGTGGTAACTGACTTAACAGATCTGAGAAAGCTGATCTTAAGCCAGCAGTAAGGAAAGCCAAGAACCAACAGAACTTACTCTGCAGAATCTTCAAAAGGCTCAGGAATTAACAGCATCAGGTACCTCTGGAAAAGATGGTCATGGGGGTGGGAGGGAGGTGGTAGCTGAGATAAGGAGGAACAGATGAAAGTTGCTTAAGAAACAATTTCATCCATAGATTCCCTCCTCAGCACCACACTTTTTGTTACCCCAACAGAAAACTAGTTTTATTCTTTGGAGAAGTGTTTCTGGATTACGGAACACCAGTTATAGTCACAAGTAAGGGTACCGTTCCAAAACAAGGGTGATCAAGTGAATATATGTTTTCTGAATGTCTGAAGCCTCTCCTCTACTCAGCTTACAGAATGCTGGTAAAAGGCCTTCTATCTTCCACACAGGAAATGAGAAGCCTTCTCTCAAAAATCTGACCATCCCAAGAGGAACTAAAGATATCAACATGAGGACTACCAACAATAAACTCAATAAGATCACCATGCAATGAAACTCAGTTGGTAAGTTCCACCCACCAAGCTTTTTATACCCTTCCCTTAAACATGAAGAGTAAACCAAGAATTAACATTCATCTGAAGAACGGCTAACATTAAAGAAGGGATGAAAACCTACTGGAAGAAGATAATTTGGAAAAGATTAGTAAAGGAAAAAATGTAAAGTACTCAAAGATTTAACAGCGAATATCGCCAATCAGAAAGCTTGCAGCAGAAATAAAAAATTATAAAGAAAAACTCATTATAAAAAAACTTCCAAAAACAAAACTACTACCACTATCCTTGGAGAAAGAAGTTAAGAAAATCTATCCATGAGACAAGGAAAAAAAATAATTCCTTAAAAATTAAGAATATGATGGCAAAAATGAAAACCTCAATTTTGGGGTCAGAAGATGAAATGAAGAAAATATTCCCAAAGTATAGCAAAAAGAATAGAAACAGTAAGAAAATTAGAGAAACAAATCCAGAAGGTCCTACATCTAAATAACAGGATTTTCAGAAATACGACAAAAGAGAAAAATGATAAACGAAAATGATAAAAAAAAATTCAACAGAATTTCCAAAAATTGATGAGTACAATTTCTTAGATTCAAAGGACTAGTCAGCATAATAAAGGAAAGTAGATCCACACAAAATCACATGATCATAAAATTTCAGAACTGAGACAGGAAGGGAGAGAGGGAGGGAGGAAAAGAGGGGAGAGGGGAAGGGAAGGGAGAAAACAGATTACATACAAGGGATCAGGAATCAGAATAGCTTTAGACTTGTGAACTACAAAGTAAGCAAGAGACCAATGTCTTCACAGTTTTGAATGGAAATTATTTTCAGCCTAGAATTCTATATTAATCAGGTATAAGAGACAAAAAGACATTTTTAATAAATTTACCTCCCATCTATCTTTCTGCAGGGAGCTACTGAATGATTTATTCCATCAGAATGATGGCACAAAACCAAGAAAAGGAAGACATAGAACACAAGAAACAGGATATCTAATACAGGAGAGAGGTGAAGGGAAATATTCTAGGATGAAAACAGTATCTTGTAGTACAGGGCAACTGGTTCATATAGGAGCAGGTCAGGGACTCTAGGAGAATTTTCTTCATGAAAATGAAACTTATACAAATTAAACATCTTGAGAGGAGATGGGGACAAATGGCAGTAAATCTAGGGTGAAATTACATTGATAAATACAAAGAAAACTAAGTAACAGCAATGAAAACACAATTATCAACTCTAGGAAAAACAGAAAGATGTTGAGGAAAATAAAAGTAACACATCTCAGCTCTAATAGAATTTGTAGTCATAAAAATGTAAGCACTGAATTGACTTAACCAAAATTAAAATTAAATTCCATCAGGAGAATGGGGAGGGGTTGTGTACTGAAAATATGCGTACATGCTGTGAAAGCAGAGGGAATAAAGAGAGCTAAACCCTGTCAGCATAAAGAAAGTCAATAGTTAATGCAACAAATAAAAAGCCAAAATGCAATGTAAGCATGATATTTAGATACTGAGGAAATACCAAAAGAATAAGCTAAAAGGGTTGAAAGCAAATTGCCTCAGGAGAAGAATAAATAAGGTCGGGGTAGTGCTACTCTTAGCTTTTCCCACCAAACATTGTAGAATACAGTGACTAAGTATGTGCCATATAATTTTATTTTATTAATCAAGAACTGAAACGTATTTTTGTTTTGATCTAAAGTGAAAATGAATTCCTTATGCAATCCACTCACTCCTCTAGTCTAGATACGCTAAGTGTCATCCTTGGAAAAGAACAGATCATCAGAAAGCTGTGTGACTGGGACTGCATTTTAGCTCCTTGTATTGGTAGTTTTAGTGAATTGGACATAGTTCTTTTCCTATGCACTGACAATGAGAATCAGCTAAATAAAAACCCTATACAACACATTATAATGTTTGCTGTAAAAAAGTAATGTCTGTTTCACAAATATACAGTGTTCTCTTTATGGGAACACAGAAGAAATTTCTTACATGCCTCAATACTTAAAAAATATAACTATTCTTGCTTTGAGCAGGTGATTTTTCTTTCTTCCTTTCTCCTAAAATATGGACACTGTAATTCATGCACATGGTTGTGATTCCCTCTTTCTGATGGCTGACAGAAAGCTCAGAGCAAATGAGTGGGCCTTCTTTCGAATAAACTACAGGATACTGTGATTTCTCCTTGAGACACTAACCTTACTCCTGGGTTTAATCTTTTTTTGTAGTATCCTTATTTTCTCTTCCTTCTCAGTCCCTTTTATTGTATCTTATCTTGAAAAACTGTTTATATCTTTATATGCTACCTCAAGTCATTTTCAGAATGAGGTGACCAGAGATAAACAAATACAGGCAACTCTAGAAGTTTGTCACCCTCTTAGTTAACCCTATGTTAAATATCACAGGATACACAAGCAAGTATAAGACATGATACTTATTTACCAGGAGTTTATAATCTAATTGGGGAAATAAAAAATAGCATATAGAAATTAAACACACATACATATCCATACACATACACAATACACACACACAACAAGGCAATATGGGAGAAATGATAAGAAAAGTACTAAGGAAATACAAACAAAGGCAAAAGACAATTTAGCAATCATGAAATGTAACCAGAGGATTTGAGCTCTGAAATGACCTTTAAGTAGTGGGAAGTATTAACCCCCAAAAAGAAAGCAACTGGGAGGACATTTTGGCTGAGAATGATAACATGGGTAAGAAGGAAGTACGAGATATGATTATTGCATACTGAGTAGATCAGCTTGCCTGGAATGAAGGGTATGAGGAGGAAGCAGTAAAAGGGCTTGAAAGTTAAACACAAATTATAGGGTCTTAAATGTTGGTCTAAGGAGTTTGAATCCTAAGCCTATTTTAGAGGTAGTACAACTTTTAAAGGTTTTTGAGTGGTGCAGTAATAAGAAAGTAGAGTTCAAGAAAGATTTACTCAGCAATGGTATAAACAATATACTGGAGAGATGATAAACTGGAAGCAGCATTATTATAAGAGCTTAAGGGTAAAGTCAGAGTTTACCCTAGGATGCTGAAGATGGAAAGGAAAGATATTTGATGAGCAGTGCAAATAATGGAGTGACAGGCCTTGATGGTTAAATAAAATAGTTATGATCTTTAGGGAACAGAAGAATATTAATTACTATGAATTACAGACACACGGAAATAAAATGGCTAGGCATGGTGGCTCACATGCCTGTAAGGCTAGCACCTTGGAGGCCAAGGTGGGAGGACTGCTTGAGGCCAGGAGCTGGAGACTAGCCTGAGCCAGAGTAAGGCCTCCTCTCCACAAAAAATAAAAAATTAGCCTGACATGGTGGTGCCTGTAGTTCAAAGCTACTTGGCAGGCAGGAGGATCGCTCCTCAAGTCCAGAAACTTGATGTTGCAGTGAGCTATGATGACACCACAGCACTGTAGCCCAGGCGAAAGAGTGAGACCATTTCTCAAAAAAAAAAAAAAAAACCCACATGGAAACTCAAAAAAAAAAAAAAAAAAAAAAAAAACCACATGGAAATAAAAAAGCTGGCTTGACATGTAAATAGCCAGCAGATAAAAATGTGGACTGGGGTTGAGAGACAAAGTTTAGTGCCTAGTATTTACAATGGATAAGAACAGCAAAGCAATTCACTGAATAAAACAAAGTCAGTTAACTCAGAATCCTAACAGCACCAGAAAAAAAGATTTTAACTTGGAAGATAATCAATATCAGCATGGTATAAATAACATCTTTGAGGCATATAGTGTCCTGATGAAGAGAACTTTCTGAATTTGCATTCTGAAAGGACTGACAGAAGACCAAATTCTCAGGGCAAAGTTAGCTAAACTCAAATTGTTTTAAAAACATAAGCATATATGCATATGTTGTGTTGATGTCAAAACCATAGCTGAAAAGGGGGACTTTGTTCAAATTACAAAAGGGAAAAGACTGTCTATAAATATTGGATATTAAATGAAATAGGAATGAACACATTACCTACAAAAAAAAGGAAAAATTATCTCTATGGTTAAGGGAAATGATCTTTTCACTAGGGCTAATCTTAGAAACTAGAATTTTCAGGTATTGGACATGGATAACATTTTAACTAGCCTTTTAAGTCTCAATTTATTTTCTATTTGGCCTATTTTCCTACAAGTTCATGGCCTTG
Source organism: Lemur catta (assembly GCF_020740605.2). Taxonomy (NCBI): domain Eukaryota; kingdom Metazoa; phylum Chordata; class Mammalia; order Primates; family Lemuridae; genus Lemur; species Lemur catta. The sequence goes on along the minus strand of NC_059128.1, from coordinate 223,890,666 downwards.
ACAGAGTTAAGAGACTGCCATGAAAGTAAAGACAATAATGTCACAAAGCAGAATCCCCTGACAACCTGGCTGGGCTCATATTGTTCCAGTTTTTGCCTCTGAATCTTAATGACCTGGAAGTTTTCAGAAAAAAAGACCTGGATTAAACTCCTGGCCCCTACTAAAAGCAATAACATTTTAGCATTAGAGATCCGACTTAGCATTCTCTCCCATTGAAAAAAGTTGGGTATTAAAAGGAAGTGGATAAATGGTTCAGCTTGCAAGTAAAATTTTACTAAATAGTCATTTAAACTTTTTTATTTACATTTTTTTTTGACAAATTAGGGTTGAGTTATGAGCTGAGTCCTCCCTGCCCCCAATTCTACCAGATGATGTATTGCTAAACTATCACTGTAAGAAGGTACTATGTGATATCTATACTTCCTTTCAATGAAACTATGACAAATTCTGGAAACATTTGTATGTATGTGTACATACAAAACAGCTTTCCATCTTTAAGTCCTTTTATAACCAATGGGCAGTTTTGTACCAAGAAAATTTGATTTTTTTATAATGGAATTGGCAGATTTAAAGCAATTTACATGATGTTTCTGTGTTTCTCTCAGACCAAAAAGAACCTGTATGATGTTAATACTGCCCTTGAGTGTCCAGATAACATAAGAATGTGTTTATCCTTTTCTACAGATACAAAAATTAAAGATTCAAAAACTCTCAAACATAGATCCAAAAGAGCTAGATACTCACTAGTCGGTCTCTGTCATTTTGGAGTGAAGACATAGCTTTTTTTAAACTCTGTACTTCAGCTGGGCTGGTGGCAGGCTGGGCCGCAGACCTCTGCTTTCCTTCCTCTGTCTTTCGGAATTTCTCCAGCTCCTTCCACATCTGATCTCTCTCATTTTGTAGACTGGCCATAGCCTTGGAAAAGGACTGCACTTGGTTGTAAGAATCTTCTAGCTGTGAGGACAAGTGAAGCAATTGCTCATCTTTGGATAGGAGCTGTTGGTTAAGTGTTTCAAGATGAGGAAAGCTATTCTCCTCAGTGGAGTTCATTGGAAAAGTAGCTTTAGAAAGAACATCTTGCTCTCTGTTTAGGAGGCCTTTTTGTTCTCTCAGCTGCGCCAACTCCTTCAGACTGGCATCATACTTCTTTTTCAGATCACCAAGCTCCTCATTGGCATGATCTCTACTATTTTGCAAGGAACTCATAGACTTTCCAAAAGACTGAATTTGTGCCTTGAGATCTTTATTTTCTTTGGTGACCATGAGTAATTTCTGTTCCATTTCTATCAGATCTCTTGCTAGCTCTGCCACCCTCTCTTCTGCTGTTTCAGTTTCATTGCGCATTATCCCTGCATCATGATGAAGATGCTTTAATTCTTTCTTCAGTTTATCTTCAATTTCACCTACCTTCTTAGCAGCATCTTTTTGAACATAAACCAATTCCTCTTCCAGTTCTGTAATCCTCTTCTGAGAGGAGGAAAGCGTAGTACTTAATCTCTGTACCTCTTCTTCTTTTACTTTTAATTGAGCATGATACATTCCTAAAGTACCTTCTTCTTGCAAGGCTGTCACTTGTCTCTTTAGTTGGGATACAGATACATTCAAACTCTCAATCTCTTTAGATAAACCTTGTTTCTCCTCGTGTAGGGCATTAGAGGACCTCTGCAGAGTCTCCTTTGCTTCCTCAGATTCCTTCAATTTTTCTTCTAATTTAGCATATTCGTTTTTCAGCTCCTTATTTTGTTGAAGTTGAGCTTCAAGGAGTTGCTTTTGCTGACAGTCCTTTATTGATATCACTTGGTTCAGGTCTTCTCTATATTGGATCAGTTCTGCCTCTAGCTTGGCATTCTCAGAATTAAGATCATCCATGTGACTTCTCAAGCCTCGAATTTCTTCTTTAAGCTTATTATTCTCAGCAGCAGCCTCTTGGATGAGTTGGTCTTTTTCCAAGATTACACAGAGATGTCGCTCTTCTAGCTGTTGATAGTCACCTACTATGCGGTCACGATCATTCTGGAGAGAAGACATGGATTTAACAAAGGAATCCAATTGAGCCTTTTGCTGAATGTTTTCCTTTTTGATGGTTTTCAGTGTTTCCATAAGCTGATTGGTTTTGTGAACAGCTTTTTTGTTCTCCTCTTCTAAGACAATATTCTCCTCTTCCTCCTGGGACAGCAGGTTTTCCAGTTCTTTAATTTCTTTATCATGCTGCTGATGCAGTTCAGCAATAGCTATTTGGATTGCCTCTTCCTTGTCAGAAAGCAGGCTTATAATCTTCTGCTCTTTCTTGTTTATTTCTTCATGCAGCCTACTGGTTAGCTCCCTGGAGGCCTGAAGATCAGTTTCTAGTTGTTCATAACTGAACTTACAGTTTTGAATATCAGCTTCTTGCTGCTTTATTATCCCTTCCAAATTTTCTTTATCTTTCTTACATTTTTCTAAAGAGTCATTTAAATCAGCTGACTGGTCTCTGAGAATCTTAAGTTCTGATTCCAACCTAGCTAATTCATTCTGAGAGTTGTGGTATAGGTGTCGAGTCTCTTCTAGCTGCCACAAAAGTTCTTTGTTTTCCCCCTGTAGAGTATCACAGATCTTCTGTTGAAGCTGGACCTCTGTCTGGGTCTTGGACTCCCAAAGCTGCTTGTCATGTTCAAGCCTGAAAAAACAGTTAAAGATTTCAAGGAAACACTATGTTATGCGTAAGGAATAAATACCACAACATGTACTCAACAGATCTACAAATAAATCAATATTCATAATTGAAGGTGTTAAGACTTTTTTCTGAAGAGATTATTAGTTCTCTATATCTACACATTTGTCTACTGAGTGCTCTGTATTAGAAGAATCACCCCTAAGGGTTCATATATTTAAATCATAAACTCCAAAATATGTTGCTTGTTTTAATGACATGGTTTTGGGTACTCTGAAAAGTAACATTTTCTCCTACTGTACTCTACTTTGTTCCCCACAAGCTAATGTCTGCCCTCTTTAAGGTGTAATCTTGGTATGAGAGATAGTGAGGAAAGCTATTTCAGAACAGAAAGGTCCTATTAGCAGTAGAGGAATACAAAGGGTGAGGGACATTGTTAGTTTTTGAGCTTGAAAAGTGATAGAAAATTGGAGTTTGAGAAAAATAACTCTCACAGGCACATGCAGCATGAATTGATGTAGACTACGAGGAAGAAAAAAGATGAAACCATTTAGGACACTATAGCAATAATTTGGGAGTACTATGGTAAAAATTCATACAAGGGTAGTTGAAATGGAAATGAAAGAAATATAAGAGATCTCTCAATAGAAAGATGAGAAGAAAAGATGTAAATTTTCCATGTTAAGATAAGTTGTAGCAGGATATTATTAGCCAAAAAAAAAAAGTCAGAGAGAATATATCTTCTAAGGAAACTGGAGCCAAAATTAGTCTTAAATTAATTTTAAAGGGAATAGAAATAGTTTGAATAGATCCTTTTCTTGCCTCCAATTACTTCTGGAGGAGAAAAAAAACTTATTATTCATTTACCTGGAAATGTTGATCTTCAGTTCCTCCATATGGATGGACATCTGTCTAAGCTGATCCTTTAGAACACTGCAATTCTCCTCTTTGAGTCTAATTTCTTCTTCTTTGGTTTGAATTGCATCATTGAACTTCCTCTCCCACTTCTTAGCTTCATCTATTACCCTGTCTCGATCATCTTGGAGGGAAGACATGCTCTTAGTGAAGGCAGCAAGTTGGGCTACAGTACAGTCCAAATTTTCCCGAAGATGCTGAACTTCCTTGTCTTTCTTAATCAAAGTAACCTGAATTTCTCCCAATGTCTCTTCCAATTGGACTTTTTCTCTATACAAAGCATCCAGTTTCTCTTGCATATTCTTCTTCTCTTTCAGGTGTTTCTCTTCTGCCTGCTCCAATCTTCGCTCAAGATCTTCATCTTTTTGTTTCATTTGGCTTTTAACTGATTCTTTATTTGACTGAAGTTCCTTTTTCAACTTGAGATTGTCTGCTAGGACCCTGGCAGCTTCACTTTGAGTATCATCGAGCAGTACTTTGAAGTTAGCTAATTCTGCTTGTGCCTTGTTGCGGTGTTCAACTGCTTGAGCCAGATTTTCTTTGGTTATTTCCAAATCTTTTTGGGATTCAGCCTGAACAAATTCTAGAGCTTTAACAGTTCTCTCTAGAGCACTAATTTTCTCTTGATACCTGATGCAGTCCTTCTGCAGCTGCTTTACTTCTTGTTGTTTTTCTTTTAACAGCTCCTGAAGTTCCTTTGCATGGCTTTTATTGCCAGGTTCTTTCTGAGCACCTTGTATTTTCTCCAAATATTCCTTTCGTATTTCTGATTCCACCTTCGTTTTTTCCTTGACTAACTGCTGCTTTTCTTCTTCCAGTTCACTCACACACTTTTTAAGGTTCTGCATTTCAGATTCCAGTAGTTCATTTTTTATTTGGGCATCTGTAACATCCTGATAATAATTGCCAATGCTTCCATTAAGTTCTGCTAATTGATTCATAAGCCTCTCTTCTAAATCATCTTTCTCTTCTTCTGCTGTCTCTTTTAGTTTGGTAACTCTGGAGAGTTCTTCTTGGATTTGCTGATTTAACAGGTTTATTTTGGTTATCTCATCCTGACGCATTTTTAGTTCATCATCTTTTACTGACATCTGACTCACTAAGGCATTTCTCTCATTTTCTAAAGTCTGGCTAAATTCCTTGTCTTTCTGCTTTTCCTCCTCTAAGTCAGCAATTCTTTCTTTGAGCTGATCAATCTGCTGTAGGTAATTATTAATTTCATCATCATGTGAGCTGAAATTCTCACTTATATCAGGTTTGGTATTGTTCTCTGATAGAACAGATTCTGAACGTGCAGGCCTTGTGCTCATATTCGGAGAGTCTTGCTCTTCAGCCTCACCTGGCACAGACTGTGTTGCCTCTTCAACCATATCCACCTGGTTATGTTTCTCAGTGGCCTCTGGGCTAGCTTGTTTAGATGCATTACCTTCTATCTGATGCTTTAAATCTTGAACCTCTTCACTTAGAGACTTTTTCTCAGCCAATAAATCCTTAAACTCCTTAGAAAGGGTGTCATACTCCATTTTGATCTTTTCAAGTTCCTGTTTCATGTTGGAATTGGAAGAAAGAAGTGTTTCCATATGTTCTTTAGCTGTATCTCCTGCAGGCTGTACCTCTGCTCTAAGCCGGTCATTCTCTTCTTCCAACTCTAGGATTTTCTGCTGTTTAGATTTAGCAAACTTTCTCATCTTTTCTTTCATTTCCTCCATTTCTTGCTCAGCTTCCTTCAACTGCTTTTCTGACTCTTTCTTGTTTGCTTCTGCACTTCTTACCTTGCCATACAGTTCTTGCTTCTCTTGCCTCACAGTTTCCAGCACATGCTGAATCCTTTCTGCTTCATTACTAACATTCTCATAGGACTGTAGAAGAATTTCATACTCTTTTTGTAGCTCCTTGTGTTTCTCTTGCCACTCCGTGTTTTCTGCAATCTTAGAGCATTTCAAATATTCAATTTCTTTCACCAAGTTTTCCTTGTCTTCAGTAAGACCCTCTAGAGCTAGTTTTAGACTTTCACAAGAGCCACTGAGACTCTGATTTTCCAGTAAAGACTTGTCCATTTCTGTAATGAGTTTGTCTCTTTCTTCCTGAAGAAGAGCTAATCTTCCTAAGAATGTATCTTTTTCTTTATTTTGAGCAGAAACTTGGCTTTCCATATCTGCTAGAGATTTGGTGAGCCGTTCAACGGTATCTCTGGCCAAAGACAACTCCTCTTGGAGACCTTTGTTTTCTTTTAGTGCTTCTTTGCGGGAAATAAGGGCAGCTTGCAGTTTCCTCTGTATTTGTTGCTTTGCTCTACTTTCTTCTTCAATCTCTTCTGGTTTTTGTTTCATTTCACAAAGTTCTACCTGTAAGTGTTTTATCCTCTCATCATGCTCTTTGGATTGTATTTCAAGCTGTGTATGTAGAGCCTTAATTAAATCTTCTTGTTCTATTATCTCTGTCTGTACTTTAGCAAGGGCTTCTTCTTTTTTGCTAAGTTGTCCAGAAAGATAGCTAACCTCTTCTTCCTTTTTGCTTATAAGTTTCTGCAGTTCATCTAGTTCAGGCTGTAATTCTCTTAGATGTTCTAAGCTGGCAATTTCTAGTTGACTGCTTTCCAATTTCTGCTTCAGGCTTTCTGCATGGGCTTCAGCTTCACAGGATGCTGTCTTCAGACTCTGGATTTCTAAACCCTGTTTATTTATCTGCTCTTGTAACTGAAATATCTCTTCTGATTTTTTAGTAAGCTCACTTGTTGTAGAACCAACTTTCAATTCTAGCTCTTCTTTCTCAGCCTCTATTTCTTTCAGTTGTGCCTTAATGTGGGCAATAGAATTATTGTCCTGCAGAGCACTTGCATCTTCAGGATGAGAAGGCCAATCTGGGCACAAATCAGACTCTGAAAGTGGTTGAGTGGGATGCTGTTCTGTGGTTTTGAATGAAGGTTTTTCTATACCTTGAGTGGGAGAGCCTGGTTCCTGCTGGTCAGTGGCTGGGAGTTTTCTGTCTATGGACTCCCTTACTTGAATCTGGAGTTGTCTTAGCTGCTCTCCAATGTTCTCATTCTCCTTGCTTTGCTCATCAAACTGTTCTTGCAAGCGATTATAATCATCTTTCTGTTGCTTTAGCTCCTCCCTAAGATGTCTCTCTTTCTCCTGTGCCTTCTTTAGAATCCCCTTGCGGGAGGTTAAGGCTTCCTGTAGCTTCCTTTGAAGTTGTTCCTTTTCTTTTTCAAGACTCAGTATCTTTTCTTCCAGTTCTGGTTTCCAGTGTTCTCCACTACCTGCACCAGGTGGACTGATCACTGCTGTTTCTCTCACAGGTGCTCCTGAGTCTCCATCACCTGCATCCTTGTTACTTGTAGTTAACTTCTGGATAATTGCTTGGTTTTCAATGATTTCTGCCTGGAGCAAATCTATTTGGTTTGTCTTATCTTGCAAGCTCTGATTCAACTGTTTGACCACAGCCTGTAACTGTTCTTCAGCTGCGATTTTTTCTTTCAAATCCTTCCTTATATGCTCTAGTTCCATTTCTTTCTCAGATATTATCTGTTTTAAAGAAATTTCTATTTCTTGACACTTAGAAGTCACACATTTTTCTGAGTCTTCTTTGTTCTCTTTATCCTCCTCCATTTCCCTTCTCTCACTCTCACTGAGTGGGATCTCTTTGCTAGATTCATCTTTCACTTTGGCTAATTCCTCTTCTAATATACTGACTCTTTGTAGAAGCTCCTTTCTGTTAATAAGAGCTGCCTGCAGCTTTCTCTTTCTCTGCTCACTTTCTTTCTTCAAAAGCTCTAATTCACGCTGAAGTTCTTCTTTACTTATTAGCCCTGCTGGGCTCAACTCATCATAATTATGTTTAAGGCCAGAAACAACTTCATTATCTTCTTCCACCTGCTCTTTTTTTGCTTCTTCCGCTCTGGATAATAAATTCAGCTGTTCTTTAAGAGTCTTAATTTCAACTCCAAGAGAAAATTTCTCTTCATTAAGCTGAACCATTTTCTCAGTCATACTAAAACTGATTTCTGTCACTTGCTGATCCTTCTCCTCAATGGTTTGTTGGAGGGTTTCGACGTCTCTCTTTTTCTCTAGTAACAGTTGATCCATTTTTGCTATTTCAAGTTCCTTCTGTGAAAGTGTCTTTGACAGTTCTTCCATCTTATCTGAGATATCCCTCACACGTTCTGCCCCCTCAAGCACTTCACTTTCCTTCTTCTGTAGCTGGCTTTGCAGGCTTCTTATCAGTGTGTTCTGCTCAGAAAACTGAAGCTGCACATCATCCAGTTCACTCTGTAAAACTTCAATTTTCACGTCTTTAGATTTGGCTTCTATGCTGAGACTGTGGATCTGTTCGGTGAGCAGGTTGTGATGAGCACTTTGGCTTTCATAGTCAAGTCTTCTTTGCTTTTCTGCTTCTGCAAGGTTCATCTCCAGTTGCTTTACCTGAGCTCTCAGTTCTGTTACTACACTAAGTTCCTTCACCTGAGAAAGAAGCTGGTCTCTTTCTTCAGACAAAGCACTGAATGCACTGCTGGTGTTTTCAACATTTTTCTTAAACTCCTCAATCAACTGGGTTAGGTCGTTAATTTCCTTATCCTTCTCATCTAAATTTTTCTCATAGATTTCTTCTGCTTTACGAAAGCTTATTTCAAGCTCCACAATTTGACTTTTTAATCTTTCCAACTCCTCCTGATGATAATGACCAATATCTGGTACAGCAGAAATGGATTTATCAACATCATCCTGTTTAGTTGATTTCAATTCCATTCCATTGTCATTTAATGATATTTCCTCAGGTGTTCTATTTTGATGTTTAGTACTTGCCTGTTCTTCTTTTTCAACTGCTGGAAGACTGCTTTCTTCATTTGGCATTGAAGGAAAACCTTGCCCTGTATCTTCAAGAAATACTTTCATTCTAACTGGAAGTAATCCTTCACTCTCTATCTGTTTCATTTCTTTTTGGTCAAGAACCTCAGGGTTCCCCTCAGCCCTTTTTCCCTGGAGCTGCAATTTAAGAAATGCAATCTCCTCTTGAGCTTCTTTCATTTCCAACAATAAAACTGATAATTCTTTATGTTTCTGAGAAAATGTGTCCTCTTGAACATCTTGTCCACTTTCCTTGGTAGAAAAGCTGTTCTTGTTGAGCCCAGTAGTATCAACCATGCTGATCTATTTTTAAAACAGAAAAAAAAAAGCCTTAATCAAATGTTTTATAATACTAAAAATAGCCTACCTAAAACTAGTATTTCATGCATTTTTCCAAAACCTGAAACTTTTTAGTCCAAACCTCCTGTGTAGCATAAAACTGCTAAATCCTTTCAGAATCAGTTTGTACCTCCCAGATTGGGCCTCCGAGGGCACTTGGTCAATCCTGCACTGAGGTCAAGCCCCACTCATGAGATCTAAGGAAACCTGGAGTTTATTTCCTAGATATTCTTTACATGTGAAGCTTTTTTCCTTCAGATTAAAACTCTTAATTGTTTCTTCTAAGAACTGCTTAAAAACAAAAAGAGAAGCAGGAAATGAATTAAATCTTCGTTTTAACCCATTCCAATAAGGAAGTTATGGATTCCTTTTCCTAAACTATCCATTAAAATAGGAAAGTTGCAAATATTAGATAAAATAGCCATTAATAGACAAGCACATTATCAAACAAGTAGATTCAGATAAATTACCAGAATAAAGTAATCAAAATGGAGCTCTGCTGGGGGTTAGGCATGAAATTATGGACCTGTTTGACAAAATATGAACCAAGTTATTACAAAGATTACTGTGTTAGACCGCTCGATCCATAGAAATTATTTCTGTAATTGTTTTCTTGGGGGAACAAAATCAGTGAATCTCATGATAACTTTAATTAGCATTTTATTAAAAGAGTTTGGAGATGGCCACAGAATAAAATCTTCACCTTTTCCAATGACACATTTCCCCCACCCCCGAAAAATATTCCAACTTGATGGGAGAAAACACAAGCAAACAATCATAGGACTGTCAAGTAATATAGTGGCCAAGACTACAGGCTCTACAGCCCAACTGCCTGGGTTTACATTAGCTCTACCACCTACTAGTGGAAGCTGGCAGATAGTAAGTATTGAATGAATATTAGCTACTATCTTGCTATCATTCTCAGCTAACGAGTAAGAAAAAAATTCATTATTTTAGAATTGTTATGTTTAGAAAAGTTATCTCATCATTCTTCATAAGCATTATTTTAGTTATTTACAATTCTTTGCTCTCTGCATTACCCTGTATCATATTCAAATTTCTAGAGACCAAAACTGGACACAGTATTTTGCATAGGGGAAAAATTCCTTTATAATTTCTTCACGTCACATTCCTCTTTATCCGTCCCTGTATACATTAAAGACCTGATATAGTCAAGGCATTGTTTCTGCCAGAAGACTTCAATGTAATTCTTTTTTTGTTCTCTCCCTTGCCCTAAGTATTATTTCCTCTTTTCTAACTATATTTCATGTCATATGCTCAGTCTCTTCCTTCCCTTGATCATGCCTTCGGCTGCTCCCTACGATGCCTACACAGTTTAATCAGCTTTTTGGCTTGAGTAAAGAATAAATGTCATCCCATAGTGAGGAGGCAGAGAACCAGAGAACTTCACTCTTTCTGGGCACTCTCATAACTGTTTGTCCTAATACTAGTCTTCCCATTTTGAGTGAGCTTACACCTTCTTTGAATCTTTTCTACTCACTCTCTCTTATCCCAAGGGATTATAGCAGTTGCCCTTCCTTTGGCAATTTCTGTGAGTTTTTTCCCCCCTTTCTTTTCCACTGTTCCATGTTTGTTAATTCTTTCTTCTGGTTGTTTTGTTTTTCTTTTTATTATCAGATTCTCATCTTTCTTATCTCTTCTTTTTTGAGCTAAGTTATTTTGTTTTCATGAGACACTACTGCTGAGCAACTTAAAACATTAAGCACCCCATTGGTCAAGGAACATTCATTTTTACTTTAGGCTCTTATAATTTGTCAGTAACCATTTAATACAATTTTCAAAATTTAGTCTCCTTTTGACAATTTTGTGAACAGAGCATTAGTTGTCCCATGAAAAGGTATTAAATATAAGTGTGATGGCTAATTTTACTGTGTCAACTTGGCTAGGCCAGAGTACACAGATATTTGGTAAAACGTTATTCTAGATGTTTTTGTGAAGGTATATTCTAGATGGCATTAACAATTAAATCAATAGAGTTTCAGTGAAGTAAATTACCCTACCTAATGTGGGTGGGCCTCACCCAATCAGTTGAAGGCATTAACACAAAAAAGACTGACCTCCCCAAAAGAGGGAATTCTTCCAGCAGACTGTCTTTGGACTCAAACTGAAACTCTTCCTTGGGTCTCCAGCCTGCTGGCCTACCCTGCAGATTTTGGACTTGCCAGCCTCCACATGTGTATGAATCAGTTCCTTAAAATAAATCTATATATATCACATCCTATTGGTTCTGTTTCTCTGATACTGATACAATAAGTAAGCAGACATTTCTGTTAAGAAGCTACATTATGAACTATTATCCAGGCCAGGAGAAAATAATAAAAAATAAAGAAGCTACACTATTCCTCAAAGCCATTTATGATTCTATCGCTGACTTATTGATTGGAAGAATACAGCTAACTAAATACAATACAGCTAACAATAACCTTAAATCAACAGAATATTAAGCAATCATACATTTCTTACAATAATTTTCAGGTTTAAAAGGCACCATTCTCCAGAGATATCCTTTTTATATAATCATAAGTAAAACTGTGCCAATTGCAGGGGAGGAGGCCCAAGAGATTTTATCTAATGTCTTCACTGAGAAACTTTCCTGAGATGAACAAAGAAGTTGAGATAAATAATAACTCACTATGAGAAATGGGTTACCAAATCCCAAATAGCTACTGTATCTGTGTTGGTTTAAGACAAAGAATTCCAAATATTCAGAACCAAATGAGAGTAAATGAGAAATAATAACCATTATGACTCTGAAATAGATCTCACTCTATAGGTAATATACTTTTCTGTTAACACTAGAATACTGCAGAAATGTTCAGATTTGAAGCTACTGTCTCCTAATCTAGTTCATGTTCTAGATATATTAAGAACACTTCACTTACCTCACTGACTTCTCTATCTGCCTTCCCAGTTCTATTCTGAGCCTCCAGGAGAGTAATCTGAGAAGATAGTTTTTCTGAAAGGCACAAAATAAATATCTTTAGAATATATATGGGGAGTGTTTGAAAAAATGGAGATAACTGTATGTGAGGCTATTTAAGAGGCATGAAATAATCAACACAAAAGAAACAGAACAGTTTGGGGAAGATAAAAGGCTTATCTTATTAAAATAAAGAAGTGGCAAGAGAATATGAGATGAGATATAAGACACAATAGTACTGGGTAATGATAATGAACCTGAGTGAAGTATACATAGTGGAAGGCTTGAAAGGAGAGGATGCCAGGGCATGTGACATGAAGCAGCTATTTCTATGGCACAATTTGGAACTTCTAGGGCAATAAATTTGCCTTACTTTATCCATAATCCTATTGTAATACATTTTATATTAATATAACAATTACAATGTCTTCAATGTTTTGTCACATATATTCATAAAGACACCAAATTTTAGCACTAAAAGAGAGCTTTCCAATCTCTTCAACAACCATACGAGGAAGCAAAGAAATGACATGACTTGAAGAGGTTACACAGCTAGTTCAGAGAGAGCTCAGATCAAAATCCAGGTCTTCTGAGTTCTACCCCCATGTTCTATTAAAATGTATACATCTAAAATGGGTAGTAATACATTGGAAATATTCAACATTGATATTAATATCCCCAAGAAGCTTATATTTTTCCCAAGATACTAAAACAGATACACCAAAGGAGAAAAGTATATTTTTTACACTACATCCAAATGTCTTAATGTGACCTACAGGGACCTGCAACCTCCTTTGCTTGTTCTGCCCCCCTCTTGTTCACTCTACTACAAAAACACTGGCCTTCTTTCTGTTCTGCAAATTTATCAAGTTCATTCATACCTCAGGGCATTTGCACCACTCTTTTCTCTGTTTGGAATGCTCTTTGCTTAGCCTCTTTGCATGGCTGTCCCCTTTTCATCATTCAGGTTTCAAGTCCTCAAAGAGGCCTACCCTGACCACTCTAATGCTGCTTTCCTTTTCCCCCATGCACACCTGTAGTACCCTGTTTTGTTTTTATCCTAATACTTATCATTCTCTGAAATTTTCTTATTTATATACATGTTTATGGGGTCTATTTTCCCTTCTAATATGTTCATAGCAACTAGAATAGTGCCTGGCACATAGGAAAGGCATGATAAATATTTGCTATATGAATGAAGGAATATTCATGAGATAAATGAATTTAGAGCTAAGTAGAAAACTGTAAAATGCCCTAGGCAGTATACAGTATGTTCAGACACTTCACAAGACTGAGAAAGTATTAAGTAGATAGCAAGGGATTCTGGGTCTCCTAGGGACAGAAGTGGGTGCTGCTGTGATTCACAGCCCCCACACGGGCTTTTAGAGAGGCTCATGGGAGGTGTGCATGCGCAGTGAGACTCGGGTCATGTATCTCCTAACTGTCCAATCAAAGTGGTTACACAGCGACGTTTGAACCATGGGGAGGTCCCAATCCAGGCACTAAAAAACAAGACACAGACCATAACCAGGCCCTTTTGCGCCCTTCCTTTTGTTCACCCTTTGCTGCAATAAGGGTCCGGTCATCATCTGTGGTGTATGTATTCTGCTTTGTAAATCTATGTCGTGCTCTTGCTCTATAATCCTATCTTCCTCTCCTCAATAAATTTCACCTCATGCTTGCCTTACTTTGGTGCATCTGGTCATTCTTTCGACATGAGCACGCTAAGAACCAAGAACACAGAACGAGACTAAACCTGACAAAAGAGGTATAGTGGTAGAAACGGCAGTGTGGAAGGTGAGCTGAATAGAAAAGGACACATAAAGCAAAGGTAACCTGTGAGACCAGACACAACAACCAATACAGAAAACCTTAAGGGACCCCTGCAGGAAAGAGGCAAAGAATGGAACTCATATAATACCTCCAAACTATGTGAAAAGGACAGAGACTCTTTGCAAAACTGCAAAATAAGCATTACAGATGAGGTCTCAAAGAAGTGCTGTGAGTGAGTTAAATAATGAGCTGAATTTGTGGTGTTCTTTATCAGCAATAGTGGGAATAGTCTAATAAAACTACATAATCCTCCATTTAGAGCTAAGTGGAAAACTATTAAATGGTTAAGTTGGAAATATTGGCTTTAGAGTTTAATGTAAGTTTTACAAACTTTACTTGGTACTCATTCTCACCCCTAGAAGATAAAGTATAGTAGTCAGTTAATCTAGGATGAATTAGACCAGTAAAGCATTATTAACTATATGCTACGAAATCCGTAAGGTCCTTGTAGAGCAGATGATAAATGGAAGGAGATACATCTTCATTCTTACTGTTCACACACAGTCTTATGGGATAAAATGCTATGCAGTTCAATCCAACACAACTTTATTCAGCAGCCACTATTTTTCAGGTACTATACTTGTCTGGGTAATGCAGAGATGGAAAAAGAAATGTCCCCTGCTCTTGAAAAGCTTATACTTCATCTTTGAAGAGCTTATAATATAGTAAAAAAGACAAACATATAAACAGATCATTTTAATACAATGCTAAAGATATACAAGGATGTTATGGAAGCACAAAAATGTATTTAACCCAACCTTTGGGGATCAGGTCCAAGGTCTTGAAAAAGATAATGCCCTAACTGAGGCCTGAAAGATGGGTAGGAATCAGCCAGGCTAATGGAAAGGGGTAGGATTCTAAGCAGGGTACAATATGAACAAAAACCAAATGGTTGCTACCTTTGAACCTTACTAATCTGTTACCTCAACCCACAAATTCATTACAGGAATGTCCCTCCTTTCTTTATTGTACCTATTTAAAAATTCATCATTTTATTTAAGGTCCTGTTCAATCAATCCGTAATTCCTAAAAGATACCTTGACCATACCAAAGTGAATATAAAGAAATCCTGAAGCATTTATAGCCCATATTGCAAAATATTATACTTATGTTAAATGCTGGTACTATGCTCTAAATGTTTAATGCATGTGCATATTAATCTTATCTTTGATAACTATCAGCTCTTCTATCTAAATCCTTATTATTACAGAATCAGAGAATCTACATGTTATACATGCATAATGATAAAAGTAGAGGCACTTGTGGGATAAGAAGACAGAGAATTATGGTTTTCATTTATACATACCATTCTCAGCTTTCAGCTCCTCCAGCTCTATAGAACTAAGGAGCAGGGCTCCCTTTTCATTCTCTAGTTCTACCACTCTCTTCTGCAAAGAGGCAATATTCTCCTCAGTGACTGCCTAAATTGTAGAAAGACAACAAATTAATATTTCTCCAGTGAAAAATTCTCACACTAATGCCCAGCATTTTTGTCTTCTAAAAATTCTTCAGCCATGAAAACACTTTTAAAATAGCATCTATTTATCTACCTAGGTAATCTTAGAAGAAATGTTCTCTACCTGAAGATAGAGAAATAAAATATTTCATGCAAACATCAAGTTCATTGGTTTTGAATTTAAGATTGAAGCCTGGATTACAAAGATAGAAATCCCAAGTCTATTCCAAAAGAAAGAACATTTTCAGGTTCACAAACAAATAACATTATAAGATGATATTAATGGCACCAAGTAACATGGTCTCTCTACTGAGGAGAATGAACATGAAGAGAATCTCCCCAAAGAGGAATAGAGGCAAAAGTAATATGTACCTCTTAAGAAAGAAGATTCATAACTGTTTTTTTGTTTAATAAAAATTATCTTGTGCTTTATTTATTTATTTATTTATTTATGAGACAGGGTCACACACTGTCAACCCAGCTGGAGTGCAATGGCCCTATCATAGCTCACTATAATCTCAAACTCCTGGGCTCAAGCAATCCTCCTGTCTCAGCCTTCCAAGTAGCTGGGACTATAGGAACTAGCCACCATGCTCATCTAATATTTTTTTTAAATTTTTTGTAGAGATGGGGTCTCACTTCGTTGGTAAGGCCAGTCTCAAACTCCTGGCCTCAAGTGATCCTCCCACCTCGGTCTCCCAGAGTTCTGGGATTGCAGACATGAGCCACCGCACTGACTCCTGTGATTAATTTACATGTTCAGAATGTTTGGTTTTCCTAATGATAGACATATGTCAAATTATGCCACATATTTAATTTTTTATGTACTTTTATATATTTTATTATCCAAGGGGATTATTCTATACAATTTCATCAAGTTGTGGAAATTATAAGCCATGAGGGTCTTTACAGCATACCTGACCCCAAACCTTCATTTGATGTTTAAAGAAATAGCAAGGGGCTGGAAGCTGTGGCTCATGCCTGTAATCCCAGCACTTTGGAGGCCGAGGTGGAGGGAGGGAGGGAATGAGGAAGGAAGGAGTTTAGGTTTTTTATGGCTTTTATCCTGAGTGAAGTTCCCAGTTTGCATTATACAGGACAAGTAAAACTCCAATAGAACAGCCATACATATTTCTGGCTTAAAAAATGAGAAGAAAGACTTTGGGACAAACATAACGGCCCAAATGTGGGGAGGGAAATCAAAGAGAAGAGGAGGAGTATTGGCAAGAAGGAACCCTAAATTCTATGTTTAAACTTAGCCCAAATTTCAGGCAGAACATTAAATTATATATCGGCAAGGCTGAATCAAAATAGCCCAGCTAAGGCAAAAATAAGTAAACTGAGTTTTGAGTGGCTATCTATCATAGGCCAAAGTTTGTAGTTTGAATCCAACTTGTTGGCTGGTAAAAAGTAATTGAAACACTCCAGAATTTTAGGAATAACAGAATAGGATTTCAAACACAACATTTACAACATCTAAGATTCAATACAAAATCACTCATCACCTAAAGAAATAGGAAAATATAACCGATTCTCAAGAAAAAACAAAAACACAATCAACAGAGACTGACTGCAAAATGATACAAATTTTGAAATAGCAAACAACAATTTTAAAGAAGGTATTATAACTATGCTTAGGACATAAATGACTGTGCTCATAATTATTGAAATGATAGGAAATCTAAGTATAGACAAAGAAAATATAATAATGAACCAATTTGAAATTCTATAACTAAAAAACAGAATACCTAAAATGAAAACTTTAATGGATACGCTTAACAGTAGAATATAGATAACAGAAGAAAGTCTTGGTGAACTTGAAGACAGATCAACAGAAACTATCTAATCTGAAGACTGAAGAAAGAATTGATTGAAAACAAATCAATACAACCTCAGGGACATGCAGGAAAATATTAAAAGGTTCAATATACCTGTAACTGGAGTACCAAGAGAGAAGGACAGAATGGGAAGAAAAATTCTTTTAAGAAATGGCCAAAATTTTCCCAAACATAAGGGTATACATGCAAGGAATTCACCAAAAGCATGTGAAGAAATGACCAAAAACTTAACAAATAAGTACATCACAGACAAGGATTTTAAAAAGTCTTAAAAGTTCCATGGAAAAATGATCCTTTACATACAGAGGGACAATAATTTGAATGATTACTGATCAACTGTTGAGGAAAAAAATGTAGGCCAGAAGACAGTGAAATATCTTCTTTAAAGTCCTGAAAGAAAAACTATCAATCTAGAGTTAACAGTAACAAATATTATTTAAGAATAAAATCAAGGCCAGGCGCGGTGGCTCACGCCTGTAATCCTAGCACTCTGGGAGGCCGAGGCGGGTGGATCGCTCGAGGTCAGGAGTTCGAGACCAGCCTGAGCAAGAGTGAGACCCCGTCTCTACTAAAAATAGAAAGAAATGATCTGGACAACTAAAATATATATAGAAAAAATTAGCCGGGCATGGTGGCGCATGCCTGTAGTCCCAGCTACTCAGGAGGCTGAGGCAGTAGGATCGCTTACGCCCAGGAGTTTGAGGTTACTGTGAGCTAGGCTGACGCCACGGCACTCACTCTAGCCAGGGCAACAAAGTGACACTCTGTCTCGAAAAAAAAAAAAAAAAAAGAATAAAAGCAAAATAAGACATTTTTAAACAAGAGAAAACAAAGAGAATTTTTTTCACCAATAGACCTACACTATGAGAAGGCTGAAGGAAAATGACATCAGATGGAAACTTGATTATCAGAGAGGAAAAAAGCATTGCAAATGGTAAATATCTGGGTAAATATTAAGGTCAATATTTTCCTCTTAATGTCTTTCAAATACATATAACTGTTTAAAGCATAAATGTTAAAATTGTGTGCTGGGCTTATAATCTTTGTTAATATAATACATACAGTAACTATGGCACAAAGTATAGGGTGAGCGTATATGATTATAAGGTTTCTACTTTAGGTGAAGTGGTATAGTATTAACTCCAAGAAGACTGAAAAGTTAAGGATATACTGTACTTCCTAGAGCAACTACTTTAAAAAATTTTATCGCTAAACATCCAATAGAAGACTTTTGCTTCTGCTGAAGATACAGTAACATGGAACAGATTTTTTTTCTCCTCCCTGAAACAACAACAACAAAAAAAACCAGACAAAATAATGAAATAATAATTTTCAAAATACTGGGTATTAGGCCATGAAGGAAAGTAATCTCAGAGAGGCAAGAAACAAATAAAGTGAGCCCTACAACTGACTAAGCTTAATGCCTTAAGAAGCGTTTCTAGGCTACGATCCAAGAAGGGGGAACCTAGCAAAGCCTGGTGGACTCCCTGAGTGGACGAGACAGAGATAAGACTCAAAGAAGAGCAAAATGGCTGGAGTTCACAGAATAGAACACCAGACAGAAGAAAGTCGCACAGAGAAAACTGGAGATCTGCAGAGGGTCTCCAACAAATAAATGTTCAGCAGAGTACAGAGCAGCATCTGAATGTGAGGAAACTATCCAGGGCTACCTGAACTCCCCAAAACTATCCATCTAAAGAGATTAGAGAACAGCACTTGGTGCTCATACAGGACCTGGAAGAGTGCCAGTTTCCACAGCCAAATGTGAAAAAACAACATTTCACAGGGCATCGAGGAGAATACTCAGCTACATTTTGCCTCAGTAGTAAGGAGCACTGATTCAAATCCTCCTAACAAATCAAAGAAGACTTGAAAGGATTAAACTTTTTTCAAATAACTGAATCCCATAAAAAAGGTCCAAATATGTTAAGAAATCAAAGATATCCATCATCCATAATGTCTGGCAATGAAAGTAGCAGGAAAATATAAGCCATAATGAATAATCAATTGAAACAGACCCCGTACTGACACAGATGTTAGAATTAAAAGATAAAGGCATATAAAGCAATTGTTATAACTGCATTCTATATATGCAGAAAGTCAAATAAAAACATGAATGGTATTTTTTAAAAGCCCAAATTAAACTTATAGAGAAGAAAATTACAATGTTTGAGACTGAAAAAAATATAGTACATCAGATTAACAGATTGAACATTGCACAGAAAAGATTAGTAAACTTGAAGATAAAGAAATAGAAACAAAGTAAAACAGTAAAAAAGAATTAAAAATATTAAAACAGCATCCATGAGTTCTGGAACAACTTCAAGTAACCTAATATACGTGTAATTGGAGTTCCCAAAGGAGGGGCAGAGGTCAGAAAAAATATTTGACTAATTAATGGCAGAAATTTTCCCAAAATTGATAAGAGCCATAAATAGAGATTCAAAAGGCTCAATGAACCCAAAGCACAAGAAACATGAAGAAAACTATGCCAAGTTACATCATAATCCAAATGCTCAAAAACTGGTAAAATCCTAAAAACGGCCAGGGGAAAAAAAAAGAGAAAGAGAAGGATGACAGCAGATTCCTTGTCAAAAACAAAATGCAAGCAAGGAGACAGTAGAGTAATATCCTTATGGCACAAAATAAATTGCCAATGTAGAATTCTAGTCAGGAAAAATATCTTTCAACAATGGTGAGATAAAGATGTCAGACATACAAGTGTTAAAAAAAAAGAACCCATGACCAGTAGACTTGTATACACATGTGCACACATATACATGAATTAAAGGAAATCCTTCAGGCAGAAGGAAAATAATATCAGGTGGAAATATGAAACCAGGGTTTGCCAAACTTTGGAGGCTTGCCATTTGTTTTTGTAAACAAAGTTTTATTGGACTATAGCCACAACCATTTGTTTACACTATGGTTTACAGGCATTAAAAGGATAAAAAGTAAAAAAAAAAAGATATAAATAACATTACGACAAAAAATTGACATTTGCAAACCACCCCCCAAAAAACCAGAACTGATATATAAAATATAAAATCTTATTAGCCTTATATCTGTAAAAGAAATTAAATTCACTATCAAAAACCTTCCTACAACTCCAGACACTTCACCAAAAGAATATACACATATGACCAAGAATCTTAAGGAAAAATGTTCAACATCATTTGTCATCAGGGAAATACAAATTAAAACCCTAATGAGATACCACTACACACCCACTTAGAATGGCTAAAACTTTTTAAACTGACAACACCAAATCTTGGAGAAGATATGAAGCAACTGGAACTCTTATATTTTAGGTGGGAGGATAAAATGGTATAACCAATTTGGAAAAAGATCTGACAGGTCCTCATAAAAATAAATACATATACACTCTATGGCCCAGCAATTCCTCAACAAGTATATTTACTGAAGATAAATGAAAACATATGTCCACATAAATACTTATATGAGACTGTTCACAGTAGCTTAATTCATAATAACCAAAGCATGAAAAAGCCCAGGTGTCCATCCATAGGAAAATGTAGGACAATCATGCAAAAGGGAAATGCAGTACATTCATAAAATGGAATACTCCTCAGAAATACAAAATAATAAATTATAATATATGCAACAATATGGATGAATCTCAAAACATGCTGAGTCAAAGAAGCAAGATTACATTTATACGATGTCATAAAACAGGCAAAATTAATCTCTGGTGAAAAAACAGAAGTTGCCTCTGGTAGAGAGAGGTAAGTTGACTGTAAAAGCATCCGAGGATACTTTGTGGGGTAATGGTAATGTGATATATTGTAATAGGGGTTTGGGTAACACAGGTGTATACATTTGACAAAGCTCAATGAAAGGTATACTTAAGATTTGTGCATTTAATGGTTTGTAAATCTTACCTCAAAAGCAAAAGAACTATAAACAAATATTGAAACCTAGTCAATGATATGTATGCTGACATATTTAGAGAGAAATGTCCACAATTTACTGTGAAGTATATAAAAAAATTAAGAGGAAATGATGAATGGACAGAGGAATGAATAAATGGATAGGTATTTTATAAAACAAATACAGAAAAGCATTAATGATAGAATCTAGATGGTGGGTATACAGATGTTCACTATAAACCTTTTTCAATTTATTTGAATGACTGCAAAATATCTTAACAAAACATTGGAGGAAAAAGTTGACAATGGGAGAATAGAAGAGATTGGAAAGCCTAGATGCTAGAAACTAAGAAGCAAAAATTTTTATCACTGCACAGTTCTGCCCAGGGACCACGGAATCCTGCTGGCCAATACATCTTGTCAGTTTGGAATGGTATAATCTTAGGATTATAAGAGAGATGGATGAATCCAGTTATCCCAGCTTGACATTAGTCAATTAATATCACCAAACTAACTCCCCTTGTTCTGCTATTCATGCTCAATAAGCAGCCTTCTAGTGACTGTAATCTAGTTTTCTACAGAGATTTTTGTAGGAAGAGGGAATATATTAGCCAATCAGCAGCCATTTGGCAATTAAATTTTTTACTATTAATTAATTAATGGGAGCAATGTGTTTTCTACAGTAGACTTAGACTGACTTGTGCACACTAAACCTGATCAAATCTAAGTTTAAAATTAGCTTCTGAACTGGGAAAACTGATTATAAATGCATAAGTAGTGATTCACCTCAAATACAAATTCTTAAGACCTTAGAATGAGACAGGCTTTTGAGATTGTGGTGCTTGTTATCTATCATTTTTCTATTATCCATTGTGGAGACACTGCATTAATCCCTTCATGATTCCTTTCAAACAGAATTGTCCTCAAAAAAGCATTTTATCAGGCGGAAAACTTAGAAGACTTACTGGAATAAGCTTTCTGGAATAAACCCTCAATAGAGCACCGAAGTGTAGACACAGCAAAAACAAACAGTTCATATTCATAGGAAGTCCACATTTAATTACCTGGGTGCCCTCATCTGAGAAAGAAGTCTGAGATGCTGTTTCGTGTTTTTGCAAGGTTGGTTTATTTAGAAATTGGCTAATTTCTTTGGATTTTTGCTGGAGTTGATCTAAGGAAAAGAAAACAAACAAATGTGATATCTGCTTCAAGTCTGAAACTTAGTGAGTTATTATCTTCTAAGGATACACTGTAGGCTGTTTACTAGTTTAGTTACCTTAATTAAAATTATGATGCCAATGACAAAACTTATTTTTTAACTATTTAAATGCTGTCAACGGCCCAAGTACACATCAGTAAGCTACTTCCTTCAAAGCTAAAATAAAAAAAAGGCCTAGGCATTTTTAAAAAGAAAATTTGTTTTTCTCTTCCCCCTTGAAAATGGTTTCAGTGGTTTTTATTTTATTTTCTTTAATTTCCACTTAGGTGTTATAGGTCCGACAAAGAGTCCACAATATGGTTTTAAACGTGAACATGGTTCAGCTAAGAGGACAGTATCCTCATGTAACACCCTGTTCCCGAGTAATTCCTCCCAAGGCTGTCTGGCTAATGTTCAGTTTTTCCATAAAATTCTCACCTTAATTATTTCTAAAATATTTCCTTTAGGTATATGCCAATCTATTAGAAGAGTTTATAATTTGGGGAAGAGGACTGGTGAGATGGATTAACGTTGAGAAAGTTTCACTTTTTAATTTATAAACTTCTAAAATGTTCAATTTTTTTTAGAGGCACATATTATATAATAACATTTTTAAAAAGTTAAGTTTTTCTTGTAGCTTCTTAATGATATTTTCTTCAAAAAGAAATTTTCACCTATAACAAAAGCATTGAGAGCCATCTTTAGATTTAAGAATAACTCCATCTAACTCAGTCTCCCTACCTGAGTTTTCCACAAACTAATTTAAATCCTAGTCATTTCAGTTTTTGAACCTTTCAGATCACATTCATGTTTCACATAGCATTCTATTTAATATCTGGAACATCACTAACATGTTTTTAGTACTGTAATGACAATTATAATATTAAGACAGATTATAACCTTAGAGGCAGGAAAAACGCAACATGGAGTTCAGAGGAAACATCTTTCTTAGTCCTTTTATAATATTAATTAAGTTGGATTGAACAAATAATTTCGTTAACAGATCCCTGCAAATATGAAATACAAAACCACTGAGGTGCGGACTTCAAAAGCAATCAAATACTGACCTTCAAGCTGTTGAATGGCCTGGGCTGACTGAACTGCCTGTTCATTCTTATCTTGGAGAAGCTTTGAATTTTGATCCTTCAGAGTATCACAGGCAGATTGCAGCTCTTGTTCAGTCTTTTGCAGACTTAAAATGTGAGAGGTCTTCTCTTCTATTTCTGCTTTGTGCTTTTGCTCCAAAGCACTGTACCGAGACTCCAGTTCAGCCTGGGCTTGGCCTGCTTGTTCAAACTTTTCCAAAAGATGCTGCATTTCTTCCTGCAGGTTATGGAAGGACAATTTTTTCTCTGCCACTTCAAGTTCCATCTTTTCCATCTGAATCTTGGACTCCTGTCTTTCTGTTTCCACAGTGTTCCTTAAAGTATTATGTTCAGCTTCCACCTGCTGTAACTGCTGAGAGAGAATCTAAGAAAAAACATAAAACCTCATGAGGCCTAAATATATTCTTTCATTTCAATAAGCATAGGGAAGTGCTTCTTCTAGCTGAAGGATGGAGCTAGGCACTTGGGATGAAAATTATAATTACTTAAGATCCTACATTTTTGATTCCTGATACTTTTGACAGTTTGTACTCATATTTATTTATTTGTGTAATTATCTTTTAATTTCTCTGGCCTACTAGAAAATAAGTTCCATAAGGGAAAGGACGATGTCTGTTTTACCCTTTTCCATCTCCAGCACATAGCATAGTATAATGGCATAGCGTGGCTCTCAATAAATACTGAGTGAACGAATGAATACAGTCACCCTTAAGGAACTCAGAGTTCAGGCACACCGAAACAGATATGTATCATACAGAATAATTGAGGCCATGAGAGAGATACAGGTATTAACAGGAGCAGAGAAGAAAGATGGGTTAGGGTAGCCTTCCTAAAAGAAGAGCCAACTAATCTAAGATTTAAGTAAGGAGGAATCAGCCAGGTAAATAAGTATTAAAAAGAGTACTTTAGGCAGATAAACAGGCCAAGAAAAGTGATAGAATAAAAAAAAACCATGGTTATCTATGTAGTTTGGTGTTGTTAGTGGGTAAAACTCTAGCAGGAAAAGGCAGGAGATGAAGCTGGAAAAATATACCATATTGTTAGAGGACTTGAAATTTGCTGTTTTAACTAATGAGGTGCCTTGGTCAGATCCTTTTTTTGGATATATCCCTCTAATTGCCAGATAGAGGATATATGGGGTTAGGAAGGAGAACAGAGGCAGAGAAAAACCTGTCAGGAAGCGCTCTCTATGCAAAGATGTTCCTGACCAGAACCAGGGTACTGACAGTATTGATGAAGAGGAGAGGACAGATTCCAGAATTACTTAAGAGGTAAAATCAGCAGAACTTGATAATTAATCGTAGGGGTTAAAGAATATGGAGGAAACAAGAAAGCCTAATAAGTTTTATTCTTTTGAGCAAATAGTTCAATAACAGAGAGAAAATACAGTAAAACTAAAAGGTTTTAAAGAGGGAAGAATTTTGATTTTGCTGAATTTGGGGTATTTGTGGACTACCCATATATCAACAGGAACTGGATATAAACCAAATGCACGGGGGAGATGAATAATTGGGAGACATTAGTGGCTGTGGGAATAGAGTCTCATATTTACCATAACACAGGACTAGAGAAGAAAGTATCAATGAGAATAATACTGGGCTGAGACTGGTACGTTGGGCAACATTGTTTAATGGGCAGGAAGAAAAGCCCCAGATATGGAGGAAGAGAATCAAGAGCATGCAATGTTCTAATACTCAAGGGAATGGAAAGCAACAAGGAATGAGTGATCAACACTAACAAATATAGCAGAAAGGTCCAATAAAAGAATTATAAAATCCCCATTAGATTTGACAATTCAGAAGTATTTCATGACTGTATAGAATGATTTCAGATTTCAGTAGAGTCAGAGTAATTTTAGCTATCATACTGTGTTACTATGTGCCAAGCACTCTACTAAGTACTTTAACATACTATTTCATGTGGATCTTTATGACATGCCCATGATACTATTACCCCAATTTTACTGATGAAAAATCTGAAGCCTACTAAATCAACCTGGGTATGTATGAGTTCTCTGAGTTTTTTTATATGTGAAATGGATATATTGGATAGCGTTGTATCCATTGCATAGGGTTGTTGTGAAGATTCATAGTACTACTAACTAATACACGATTTGTCAAAAGTCACATAGATGTTACTATCCATGTGGTAACTATCTAGTAAGTAGTACAACTGGGATTTGAGCCTGACTATCTGATGACAGCCAGAGAGGGGCTGTAGAGTCAGTGTATAGGTTTTGTCAGGATGGAAGAAATGGGAACATTTCTTTTCTAGAAGGAAAGCTTTTCTCAAGAAGGAGAATTGAAAGTTAAGAGAGGAGATGGCTGACTTTTTCTAGCAGCATGCAGCACCCAGATGAACAAGCAGAGAATGTGGACTAACAGCATCAATTCTGCATTAGGATTTGGCTCCTTGTATGTGATAGGACAGGGATACCAGGGCTGGTAAAAGAGTCGTCCAAATCATCAAGCATGGGTCCATACAGGACAGGGAAAGGAGACGGGCCAAGGAAGAAGTAACATACTGGAGGAATAAAGTGGAAGGGGTAAAATGATGAAAAAAAACCTCACTAAAGGAAAATACAGACTGAGTATCTCTTATTCTAAATGCTTGGAACCAGAAGTGTTTTGGATTTTGGAATATTTGCATATACATAATGAGATATCTTGGGGATGGGACCCAAGTCTAAACACAAAATTCATTTATGTTTCATATGCACATATATACATAGCCTGAAGGTAATTTTATACAATATTTTAAATAATTTTGTACATGAAACAAAGTGTGTGTTAAGTACTTATTATGTGTGAAATTTTCCACTTGTGGCGTCATGTTGGCACTCAAAAAGTTTCAGATTGTGGAGCATTCTGGATTTTGGATTTTCAGATTAGGGATGCTCAACCTCAATGACATTCTAGAGAAACTAGGCCTAAAATGACAATGAAAAAAGCAATAATAAAGATGTGCAATATAAGCTCCATGAAGGAAGGAACTGTATTTGCTTTGCTCATTGCTGTACTGTATCACTACCACTTAAGCTCAGGGTATTTTGTTGAAAGAATGAATAAATGGCATCAACTCTCTGAAGGCTTAAATTAGGCTTTTATCCCCACTGCCTGGCAAATTACAGTGGAAATGAATACTCTCAAGGCAGGCAGTAAAGATCAGAAGGCAACACCTGGTTTCTCTGCTCAGCAGCAGTCAGCTCCTGTTGCAGCAAGTCAACAACCTGAGTACGGCCCAGCAAGGCTTCTTCATGTTCTTCAAGCTTCCTCTGCAGCACCCTCAATTTCTGAGAAGAAAATATTTTAGACATAATATTCTAACAAATGAGCACTATTAATTGTTTACCTTTCAAAATGTCATGTAGCTTTATATACTTAAATTCCTGGATGTTGAAGATGACAGAATAAAGAATGGGACACCAGCATGCCATGCTCCCCATCCAGCAGCAACAAAGAATTTCCAAAATGTCTTCTCCAGAGCACTGACAACAACCAAACTCAGACACAAGCAAGTCCCTGAATTAGGGAACCTTTTTAAAAATTAGAAAAAAATGATACACATCCACTTTCAAAATTATATAGTTAATGTTCTGTACCTAAGTAACATAGGTATGTGCATATCTCACCTACCAAACAGAACATTCTCTGCAGGCAAGAACCATTTCTCTTCTCCTAGTTTCATGCACAGGGCAGGCACTTGAAAAACACTTGTTGAATACATAAATCCATACAATTAATATTCTACTTAATAATGTGTTGCATTTTGAAATTTTATTTAGTGATGCATTCTGAAGGATTGCTTAGAACTTACAAGAAGTTTTTACTCGAAAACAATTGAATAGATCAAACATAAAGTACCACAGAAGTGCCTTTCAGTACCACACTGCACTATGTGCTAAGTAAAAACAAATACTTTAAGTTAGTAGATGATGAACTCAAATACAAGGAAGCCAATTTTTAAAATCTACTCAATAAAGTGTTTTTAAAAAAGACTTACTGACTTAATAAAAGATTTCATGGCTGTAAAATCACTCCTTTTCACCTCTAATTTTTTGAAAACTTAAAACTGACTTCATTGATTTGAAGCTTTAGATTATGTTTTTTAATGCACAAAGGTATCTACAATCAGCAAATTGAAGAAAAACCTATTTCTGACTACCATGTACATTCACCAACTAAACTCAGCTTTTGAGTACCAACCACCTGATTAGAGGAGTACAAGGCAAGGTAAGGGTAAGAAAAAATAAATAATTAATATGCAACAGAAGACAAAGACACCAAAAAGAAGCCAAAAATGAGCACACTAACACCAATTGAAGAGCAGTGGGTGAGGGTAGAGAAGTGGCTGTGATGATTTAATCAAATTAAGCAAAAATGGTGGTCATTCTACTGAGTTTTAGCAACACACCTGTTGCATCTCTGTCTCCACATCTGCCTGGGTTACTAACTGAAGCAGCTCATCTTCATGAAGACGAACTTGTGTTTCAAAGCGGGCATCTTTCTCTCGGACCACCTGCTGCATGGAACTCAACTGAAGACACATACCAGAGAAACTATACAAGTTACACTCCCCAAATATTGTACAAACAAAACTCATAGACTATTCTCCAAAGATAGACACTGAGAATTGATAGACAGTCACTTTTTTCAAATGAAATTTTGAATGTCAAGAATGAGAATGCTGGAAGAGAGACAGGCCTGACAGTAACTTCCAAATGTGAGAGAAAGCCTATTTTCAAATTCAGAAGTCAATTGGAACATAAATTTTGATTAAAAATTATTTTCTGGCAAGGGTGGTGGCTTATGCCTGTAACTCTAGCACTTTGGGAGGCCAAGGTGGGAGGGTGGGTTGAGGCCAGGAATTTGAGACCAGCCCAAGCAACCCAGTAAGACCCTGTCTCTACAAAAAAATAGAAAAATTAGCCAGGCATGGTAATGTATGCCTGTAGTTCCAGCTACTTGGGAGGCTGAGGCAAGAGGATCACTTGAGCCCAAGAGTTTGAGGTTGTAGTGAACTATGACAATTCCACTACACTCTAGCCCAGGAAATAGACCGAGACCCTGTCTCAAAAAAAAAAAAAAAAAATTATATATTCACGGTTACTAGAAATGTTTGAAATATACAAAAGTGTATTTTTTAACAGTTCTAAAAAGATTAGTATAATAAACATGCAAAGCAAAGTAAGATTTCTGTTAAACCCTGGACACATCTTTCAATATGACACTCATGCTCAAAAACTTTCAATGAACATCTCATGTCCTATAAGTGATAATTCAAACTAATGTATCTTTTATTCAAGATTCTCTAAAACTGGAAATACAAATCTATCTTTCTAGTCTTATTTTCAAAGCATTGATTCTACCAAAGAACTTGGTGTGCTTTTAAACCCACACCACCTCCCCAAACAGATGTTACACTGTTTTTAAGTTGTGTGTGTGTGTGTGTCTGTTTATTTATTTGCTTAAGATAAATGGTTGAGCATGCTGTCCAGCTCTTAGCTCGCCTATTTTGCATTGGTCCTTCAACTATTGCTGATTTCTCAGTTTGCGACATCTTGAATTGACCTTGACCCTCCTTCTTGGTTGGAAGAAAAAAATTCTCAAATTTTTGATTATCTGAATTGTGACCTTCCTATGAATTTAGAATCTGTGTTTCAAAGTGTATATGCATTGGAGTCTTTCATTAGCCAAACAATAAAACCTTGAACATTCTTTCAGCAAATGTTCCATATTCTTTTTCTTCTCTGAGACGTTGCACATGCTGCATGACTGACATACTTTTCCCCAGCTTGTCCAGAATATTATCTATCCATCATGGTTTTGCATGTAATCCCAAATTTTCCATGTAACCTTCCTTGACTATCACACTCACAGTAACCTCTTTTACCTCTTAAAATACTTTGCTTATATTGCTGTTTGCTTTGGCACTTATTCAGAATGGCTTGCATTATGATGGATCTGTTAACATATTTATATATCCTGGATTTTCATATTTTAAGCAACTCATTGGTAAAAATCATGTTTTCTATTTCTCCATCCCACATTGTATATAGTGCTTGTGCAGAGAGGGGACATAATAAAAGCTAATAGGTACCATTAAGGACTTCAGGATATACAATTTTAACAGTAAACACAGCAGAAGGCCATCCATAGACAGAAGGCACCACTAATACTATAAGTTATCAATAAAGTAAACACCTGATGGATAAGATTAGCTATGGGCCAAGGTACTACAGGGAAAAAAATCTTTCATGATTCAAAAACACTGGCAAAGGAAAAATAAGTAGGGAGGTGGTCAATCGTTTATGGACCTGTAGAACTAAGAAACAGCCATCAATTAGGCAATAGCAATAAGATAAATAACACTTTTTGAGGTTTTCTGGTTTTCCCTAATGACACACTTACCTACCATGTATCTTCTAATTTCTTCTACCATACACTGTTCTAATTTCTACTCTAATGCTCTAGCTACTTTCTTATCTACCAAGATTTTAAAAAGTGACTTACTGAATTAATAACTGTGTAATAACCCACTGGACTTCATGGTTCTTTATCCAAATTTTATGAGGTATTCTCCACCCCTACCTGTGCAGCTTGCTCTGCCTGTGTCTGGCTGAGCTGGGCTTGCAAAGTTCTAATAAGTTCCTCCTTCTCCTGGAGCTGTTGCCTCGTCATTGCAAATTCTTCCATCTCTGTAGAATTCTTATTAAACTGAGGATACAGAAGAGAAAAATGTTTATTTAAGCAAAAGAATTAGTATTCTTAATTCTTTGACCTCCACTTCTTGTTTCCCCTAAATACCTATCATATTTCCTTCTAATTTCTACTTAATGCAAAAGCAAATTACATGCACTGTGGTTGTCAAAAAGTAATTATCAATAAAAAATTTATTGGTCAAAGGAAGACAGAAGCAGCAGTAGCAATTTTTCAGCTTCTGTGAATCCTCACATAAAGACAGCACAACCAGATAGTAAAACCAAAATAACATGGACATTTACCATAAAATTGGGAAGATGGTCCTATAAACCCTAAAATATAAGCAAGTAGGGACAAACCACCAAAAGGCATAAGAAAAAGAAGGCAGCAACAGAATGACATCTGATGGTGCTGAGAACAGGAAAACTCCCAAACAGCCAATGTATTTATTGGAATGCAGAGTTGGCCAATTTTAGAACAGCTGCAGAGCTTTCTCATTCTCTAATGCTGGGTAAATGCAAGGGATCCACATTAAGAAGAACTAAAGGAGCTAGAGCAGCCAGCCCCTCTGAATACTCAAAATTGACTGATCAGGGCTCCCTTGTAAGACATGGATCTGTGCTAAGAAGAAACTGCTAGGAATGAAATCAAAATTAAGCAGGATAGCAATAAAAGAGATAGAAGAAAGAGAAGGGCTACATACATGCTGTAAAATTCAGTATCAACTAGCCACATGTGGCTATAGAAGGCTTGAAATGCGCCTAGTACAAAAGAAATGTTTAATTTTTAATATGATTTAATTTTAATTAATTTAAATTTAAAAAAATATAAATTATTTTTCCATTAAATACAACTTTGTTTTGAAATGATTATATTTCACTTTATCTGCCACATCACATAAGATACTGTTCAGGTGTTGTGCAAGTAACAAGTGTATGTGAAGTTGGTATCAATGGGTTGATTCTGTTCAAATGATTTTTCCTATATTCCTATGTAAACAGTAATGTGTTTATTTGAATATTTAATGCAGATGGCATGAATAACAGTTGATACCAATATTAGTTATAATTGGTAATTAAATTCAAATATAAGCCTTTATTATTTTAATTGAATTATTTTTCCAGTTCAAAAATAAGTATGGATACATTTTGAAATTTAAAATGAAGGCATACTACTGATATATAGTTCATTCCTTTTTCCATCTAAGTAGTATTCCATTGCGGGGACATGCCACAGTTTGTTTAAATATTCCCATGTCGATGGACATGTAAGTTGTTTCTTGTCTTTGGTTATTATAAGTAAACCTATTACTATTGGACAGTACTGGTATAGACCAAAGTGAAGGGCAGGGGGAAGTCAAACATGTCAGAAATCCAGCTCCCATACCTTTAAACACAACACAAAAACAACAGAAGAAGGAAGTCTGTTAAGAAAAGCTTTCCTGAACCAAGTTTCCTTCTAAAAGTTTAGGAAAATGAATTTCACACAAAAATAAGGAAAAGAAAAGAATCAAGGTTAAATCTCATATAAAGTTACTATTAAAAAAACAAAACAGCGTGTTAACACCCTCAGCCCTCTCACCATGTGATGTCCTATACCACCTCAGGATGCTGCAAAGTCCCCACCAGCAAGAAGACCCTCACCAGATGTGGTCCCTCAACCTTGGACTTAGCCTCCATAACTGTAAGAAATAAACTCTTCTTTATAAATTACCCAGTTTCAGGTATTCTGTTATAAGCAACAGAAAACGCACTAATACAGAAAACTGGCACTGAGAGGTGGGTTGTTGCTGATAATGATATCTGAAAATGTGGAAGTGGCTCTGGAATTGGGTAACGGATAGAGGTTGGAAGAATTTAGAGGACCAGACTAGAAAAATCCTAGATTCTGGTGAGGGCTCAGAAGACAAGAAGACTAGGTAAAGTGTGGCACTCCCTAGAGACTGGTTAAGTGGTTGTGACCAGAAGGCTGACAGAAATATTGACAGTAAAGGCCATTCTGATGAGGTTTCCAATGGAACTGAAGAACAAGGTATTGGAAACTAGAGTAAAGGCCATCCTTGTTACAAGCTGGAAGTGAATTGGGCTTAACTGTGTCCATGTTTGCAGACATTGTGGAAGGCCTAACTCGAGAGTGATGAGAGTATCTGGTAGAAGAAATTTCTAAGCAGCAAAGTGCTCAGGCTGCTTTATGATTACTTCCAACTGCTTGCAGCGAAGTGCTGGAGGAAAGGGAAACTGGAAAAATTTGGAAAATTTACAGCTGGGCCACGTGGTAGAGAATGAAAGAGCATTTTTAGTAGAGGAATCCAAGGGTGCACAAGTCACCATTTGCTAAAGAGATTAGCATGGCTAAAAGAGAGCCAGGTGCTAATAGTCAAGACAACAAAAAAAGACCTCAGAGGTATTTCAGAAATCTTCTAGGCTGCCCCTCCCATCGCAAGGCCCAGAGGCCGAGGAGGACAGGATGGTTTCTTGGAATAGACCCAGGGCACCACTTCCCTGCACCACCTCAGGATGCTGCTCTCCACATCCCAGCCCCTGGCTGATGCAGCAATGGCTCAAGTGGCCCCAGATGCAGCTCATGCAGCAGCCCCAGAAGGCACAAGTTATAAATCTTAGCAGAGTCCACATGGTCCTAATCCTGCAGTCTTTGCAGCCTCCACCCAGATATCAAATGATATCATTGAAAGCCCAGAGGCCCAGACAAAGATTTGTCTCAGGGGCAGAACCCCATAGAGAGCCCCAACAAGAGCAATGCTGAGCGGAAGTGTGGGATTAGAACTGCCACAGAGAGTTCCCATCAGGGCAATGCCTAGCAGAGCTGTGGGAGTGGAGCTGTTGGAGCAAAGCCACTGCCAAGAGTCCTCACTAGGGTAATGTCTAGTGGAACTATGGTAGCAGGACTGCCACCAAGATCCCAGAACTTCAGAACTACCAGTGTGCAAGGCCAGCCTGGGAGAGCTGGGTGGACCGGGCCCAGCAAAGCCATAAGGGCAGGATTTCCCAAGACCTTGGTGACCCAAATCCCACACCAGTGTGCAGAGGATGCTGGACATGAAGTCAAAGGAGATTATTTTGAAGTCTTAAGATCCAACGTCTGCTCTCTTGGGTTTCAGATTTGCTTGGGGCCTGTTACGCCTTTCATTTTCCCTATTTCTCCCTTTGGAATGGGAATGTGTACCCTATGCTTATCCCACCACTGTATCTTGGAAGTAGATTACCTGTTTTGATTTCACAAGCTTACAGATAAGACTTTGTACTTTTCAGTTGGTGCTAGAATGAATTAATATTCTGGGGCTATGAGGATAGAATGAATGTATTTATATGTGAGAAGGACATGAGTTTTTGAAGGCCAAGGGTGGAATGCTATGGTTTGAATGTCCCCTCCAAAATTCATATTCAAACTTAATCCCCAATGTGGCAGTGTTGTGAGGGAGGGGGCTTTAAGAGGTGACTGGATCATACGTTTCTGTTCCTAGGAATGGATTAATACATTCATGGATTAATGGATTAATGAGTTAATGGGCATCATAGGAGGGGAACTGGTAGCTTTACAAGAAGAGGAAGAGAGACCTGAACCAGCACATTACCACAGTCAGCCGTCTCACCCTGTGATGCCCTGAACCACTTTGGAACACTGCAGAGAGCCCCCACCAACAAGAAGACCCTCACCAGATGCAGCCCCTTGACCTTGGACTTCTCAGCCTTCATAACTGTAAGAGATAAATTCCTTTTCTTTATAAATTAAAAAAAAAAGACTAAGAAGCTGAATAATATGCTTACATATAATAAAAGCATATCAAAGGGATACTAAAAAATAAATAAAAGTTGCAATCTATTTCAAAAAGAATTTTTAAATATTTTTAAAATTATGTGACATCAGAGAAAAACATAAATCAGAATTAGAAAAACTCAGAAATAAAATGACAGAATTCATGAAAAATTTGCTATAAAAGAAATATTTTCAGAAGACAAAATAAGAAGGAAAACAAAAGTAAACACAAATAGAATACCTTAAGTGAAATAAAACCAAAAAAGAGACTTAAAAAAATTTTTTTCTAATGAAAAAGAGATAAAAAGGAACTGAGAGAAAGTGATAAATATTGAAGATAATCAAAGATCAAACATATGGATAATAGAAGTCCCCAAAGAAGAAAACCAAAACAGAGGAACAGATCAAATACTACAAACCACATAATTCAAGAAAACTCTTCTGAAATAAAAATACGTGAAATCATATATTGAAAGAGCATACTGGGGTATCTACAAATATCAACCAAAAATTACAAACACCAATGCATATGCTAATAAAATTACTAGACAGGAAAAAGGAAGGACAGAAGGAAAGAAGAAAAGAAGGAAGGAAAGAAGGAGACTGATACATAGATAAATACCCACTGGGCATCTAAAAGAATGTATTTGTCATATAATAATCCACTGGGCTTTAGTGATTAGTTAACCTAATGATTATGAAGTAAATTATACCCCTACCTGTGCAGCTTGCTCTGCCTGTGCCTGGGTAAGCTGGCCTTGTAAATTGTTAATTAGTTCCTCCTTCTCCTGGAGTTTATATTTCATCTTTTCTACTTCCATTTCTTCCTCTGTAGAACTCTTGTCATGCTGAAAATGCAGAAGATAAAGTCATTTTTCTTTAAAAGAATTATAATTAATAGGCATTTGATCTTTTGCTCTAATTTGCCCTTTACAACCATTTAATAATATTTTTATTGAACTCATGGAAGCAAGAAAAACCAGCTGACCTAGTAACAAGTAAGGAATCTTAGGGTTTTCCCATTTCACTATGGCCAAGTAGCTCCTATGAGAACCGCCCTCCCACAAGTAATAGCTATAAACTAAGGAAAATATAGAAAAAAGATATCTGAAAATATTGGAGAGCAACCAAAAGCAGGAAAATGCTAGGAATTGATATTTGGAAAAAAATTGCACTGAGTTTCCCATTTTGACAGCTTTTCATCTGAGGGCAAAACCTGTCAGTGCCATACAAGAATAAACCTTAATAGAAAAACCCCAGTCTTAAAGAATCAAGGACAGAGTTCAGGAAACTACAGCTGCTAAGGGAGGAGAAAAACATCAGAAAAGAGCCAGTGAGGGGAAAACCAAATATTTCAATAACCTATTTTTTTCCAAAAGCTCTTCCTTAGACTGAGATTATGTCTCTCTATTGAATTCACCTCCCAAAACAAACTTGGTCTTGTTTACCAGAACTACAAGGAATAATTTTGCCCTTTCTTTCACATAATAGTCAGTCAAGCATATGAGGATTCCTATCAATCTTCAACTACATTTTCCACAGAATACCTAGCTCTGTATTGGGTATATAATAGTTAAAGGGTTGCTATAACTAATTGCTGGAATTTAGAAATCATTTATTTAACAGAGGAAGGAAATGAGCTGTAACACACTGATTTGTTTAAGGTCTCAGAGCTAAAAGTTAAATTAAAAAGCAGAGCATAAAATGGATAATTTAAAAATCTAGTAACATAGCCGAGGGGAAGGTAGAAGGAACAAAGCAACATGGGGAGAGAGGTTGATGGTACCACAGCCGGAAGAATTGTCAGAGGTAAAACCAAAAAGCAAGAAAGGAGGAATCAAGATGAAGAAATTATTTAAGAGAAGCTTTTAAAATATGCTTTGTGAAGTTAAATAAGTTTACCAATTTGGAAAAAGTATTAATAATATCCTCCAAACATTAGCCCTCAAAAGACTAACCAAGGTATTGGAAAGCTAACGAGTAACCCCAAGGGTTGTGCCTAGAGAAATGATTAAAACCTATTTTCTATGAACTAAGAATATTGAGAATAAAAATTCTAGTGGGTCAAAGGGTAAAACAGAGTGAAATTATGAAAATAGAAAGATTTCTTACGCAGGGTAAAGTCTAGGCTCACTCTGTAACTATAATGTGCACATGAGATATGCCTGCCTTCATATAATCTATGCCAAACTCTCCACAAAACTGAAGTTTCTGGTTCTCTAAATAGCTGGCTGAACATGAATATTTGGGGTTTAACCATAGAGGAAAGATAATGAATATGAGTACTAGGACAGTGCTCTATACTCCTCAAAAGGCAATACTTTCCTTATTCCTCTTTGTATCCTCAACCTTAAACTGTTTTGTCAGTAGCAGTTATAAACCTAGAGAGCCTCCCCTAGAAGGAGTTCAAGGTAATCTAGCTGATTCAGCCAAGAACACATAAAACTTTAATCTGCCACTATGTGGCCATAAAAGAACATAGAATATTCTGTAAAGTCATTGAATTAAAGGATTTCAGAGCTGGAAGAAACCTTAGAGATCATCTAATCTTCTAACCAATGATGAAACTCATCCAAAAGATATGTATCTCTCCTCTCTAAATGCCTCATGTCAGTACTTATTTCCTCTTGTTAATTTTTTTTTAATTCTCTTAAAGTCAAGGTCTGTGGTTCCTAAACCCTGGGTGGTGGACTAGTACTGGTCCATGGCCTGTTAGGAACCAGGATGCACAGCAGGAGGTGAGCAGCAGGCAAGCGAGTGAAGCTTCATCTATATTTACAGCTGCTCCCATCGCTCACATCACTGCCTAAGCTCCACCTCCTGTCAGATCAGCAGTGGCATTAGAGTCTCATAGGAGCCTGAACTCTTACTGCAAACTGTGCATGCAAGAGATCTAGGTTGCGTGCTCCTTAGAGAATCTAATGCCTGATGATCTGAGGTGGAGCTGAGGTGGTGATGCTAGTGCTGGGGAGCAGCTGCAAATACAGATTATCATTACCAGAGAGATTGGACTGCACAATAAATGTAATGCGCTTGAATCATCCTGAAACCCTTCCCCTCTCCCGCCTCCCAAATTGTCTTCCATGAAACTGGTCCCTGGTGCCAAAAAGGTTAGGGATTTATGGTCTAGGTCACAAGTAGACATTTCATGTCCATGTTTTCTGTAGCCCTTTATTTTCCCTGTTTGTAGCCTATAGTCCAGCTGGACTACAAACTCATTAATAAATGACAGCATTAGTACTATATTATTTTACCATCTTAAATATTTGTGATTAGTGAAGATCTGCTTTACTATTCTGTTATATTGGGAAACCTTTTTGATTTAGAAAATATATATTATACCCAGTCACCATACCTTGGAGAGTTGCTCCTCTGACTGAAGATCTGTAGGCAGAACAGTCCCTCCTTGTGCCTTCATTTCTTCTATGTGTTTATTCAAAGAAGTTAATTTGGCCTTAGCATGAAGTTTTAGTTTTTTTATTTTGTTATCAGCAGCTTTTCTTTCTTCCTGCCAGAGAACGATGATGGTCAATATATAAATGTTTATTCATCACTTACCTAACATAACGAAAGTCATGTTCAGTAGGGATCTTGTTACAGTATTAGGGAAATAAGAATCAGATTTTCTAATAATCTAAGTGAAGAGAAAAATCTGTGAATGGTGTATCTGTCCTTTATCAAACGCTCTGCAAGGAAGGATAAAAACAATAGTACCTGTAGAGTTTCATCTTTCTGCTGCAGTTGAACATCCTTCTGTCTAATAATATCTTTTAGCTCCACCACCAACTGCTCTGCGTAAGCCAGGCGCTCCAGAACATCCTCTTGTGTTCTATTTTTAAATTCCATGTCAGATTCCTGGGGTAATTCCTAGTTTTTTGATAAAAAGTTGCCAGTGCACCAGGGAAAAGGTATTAGCTTCCAAACAGGAGTTCCTTTATTACAACTTCATCCTTTGTTTTGCCCACCTCATATTCTTGTTAACTTAAGAATCTTTCTAACTCTGATCCAACGATAACAATCATAAACATTATAATGTATGAAGTATCTTATAAATGCTAAGCATTTTACAAACATCTAATTTAAGGTATTATTAACCTTATTTTAACAAAGAGAAAATTAAAGGGAAGCATAGATCACAAATCATTAAGAAGAGCCCAAAATTTAAGAGAGTAGTTGAATAAAATTCTCTTAACCACTAGGCGTTACTGCTTGTCTTTTCAGAAAACTAAAGGACCTCTTTTGATTCCTGATGTGGTCCTCAGAAAACACAATACAAACTATTAGAGAAGTGGTAGATGAAACTATAAATGCAAACAGATATTCTCAAACCCAAAAGGTGTTCCAGTTCCCCCATTTGTCATTTAAACCTTTCCTATTGAAGAGGAATCTATACCCAAGGATGAGAAAAAGAACTTAAATCAATCTGGCAATAAATAAGGTCCTGGAGGACAAATAAGAAAGACCTTTCAAGTATCATCTTGTTTCCCATCACTGTGGTTCTTTAGGCTACAAAGTTATAAAAAAACAATCATTTATAAAGTTTCAAAATTTTTTGAATCCTCACTTCCTCCTAGCACCAGGGAGGCTGCTCACACCCTTTTATCTTAAATTTGGAACATATGTTTTATCAGTTTAACTCAGAACAGAGCTACTCACAGGGTCTAAGGGAGCTCTCATGTTCTCATCAGTGTCATCTCCTGATAACTCATGCAAAACAACATTTGCTAATCCTGACAATCGGCTCAGCATTTCTGTAAGAAAAGAGGGTAAAAAAACATAAGAATTAGCAAAACAGACATGGTCTTCTCCTATATTTGTAACCATATCATCTGTAAGTGAAATAAAACTGTGCAGGTGAAATATATTAGATACAGTCTGCAACATGATGATGTCTTCAAAAAGGCATTTGAGTATATACAATGCAGTCACACACAGTTCTTTTCAGTGGCAATTGTGCAGAGAATATAATCGCCATCACTAATATCATTTTTTGAATGAAATACAAGTACCTAATTGTTAAGTACAAGGATGTAATAGTTAAGTACACCTTAAAGGTTATCTTTAATGCCTTTTCTTTCACAGTAGTTTGATTTGTAAACATGAATTTCTTATTCTTCCTTCCTCTGCTAGACTGTTATTCTCTCCCACTTTTTCAAATAAACCCCATGATTCTGCAAAACTTTTCTTATGTGTCCCATGAACCCCATTTTTTCAGGAAGCTTTTTTGATAAACCATGTGGTTTCACTAAAATTTAAATATAAACATTGTTCAAAGTATATAGCACTAAATGCATATATTAGAAAAGAAGGAAGACAGATAGAAATCAGTAACCTATGCTGCTTCTCTAGGAAGTCAGAAAAAAGAGCAAATTAAAACCAATGTAAGCAGGAAAAAGGAAATAAAAATTAGAGCAGAAATTAATAAAATAGAAAATAGAGAAAATCAATAAAACCAAAAGCTGGTTCTTTGAAAAATCAATAAAATTGATAAAGTTCTAGTGAAACTGACCAAGAAAAAAAGAGAGAAGACACAAATTATTGACATAATAAATGAAAGAGGGGACATCACTACTGATCTAACAACCATTAAAAGATAATAAAGAAATACTACAAATAACCCTATGCTCATAAATTCAATGTAGATGAAATGGGCCAATTCATTGAAAGATACACACCACCAAAACTCAAGAAGAAATAGAGAACCTGAATATATACGGGTGGATGGGTGTAGGTGCATATGTGTATGCACATACACACATATAACTAAGAAATTGAATTTATATTTTATTAAAAATTTTCTAAAAAATAAAAATCCAAGTCAAGGTGGCTTCATTGGCAAGTTGCAACAAACACTTAAGGAAGAAATAATACCA
This sequence comes from Lemur catta, assembly GCF_020740605.2. Classification (NCBI taxonomy): domain Eukaryota; kingdom Metazoa; phylum Chordata; class Mammalia; order Primates; family Lemuridae; genus Lemur; species Lemur catta. Next base: position 223,851,305 of record NC_059128.1, on the reverse strand, counting down.
ATTTTATATAATCTCCGCCAGAAGACAGAATAGAAGGAAACACTTTGGAACTTATTTTATAAGGCCAGCATTACTCTAATACTAAAAGTAGACAAAGATATTACAAGAAAAGAAAACTATAGACCAATATTCCTCACAGTTATAGCCAATGAAATATTCAAAATACTTAACAAAATATTAGCTAGTCAAGTCCAGCAATATATAAAAAGCTAATACAATAGAACCAAGTGGGATTCAAGAAATACAAGGCTAATTCAATATATGAAAATCAATGTAATTCACTGTATTAGTGGACTAAATAAGGAAAACCATATCATATCAATAGATTCAAAACAGACATTTGACAAATTTCAACATCCTTTCATAATTATGAATTCATAATAAGAATAATTCATTCTCAGCAAACTAAGAAGTAAATTTTCTTAAACTAAGAAAGGGTATTCATACTTAATGGGGAGATGCTGAATGCTCTCACCACAAGATTAGGAACAGTGCAAAGAGGTCATCTCTCACTACTTCTATTCAACACCACACTGGAAGTCCTATCTAGTGCAAAGGCATGAAAAAGAAATAAACAGCATACAAATTGGAAAGGAAGAAATATAACTGCCTCAATTAGCAAAAGACATGGTTGTCCACATAGACTTTCCTAAAAAATAAAATCTATAGTTAAGCTCCGAGAACTAATAAGTGAGTTTAGCAAGGTTGTAGAATACAAGCTTAGTATATAAAAGTCAACTGCATTCCTATTACAAACAATGAACAATTTGAAACTAATATAATACCATTGACAATAGTACTGAAAAAAAGAGGAGAGGAGTGAGTGGAGATCTAACAAGATATACACAGGATCTGCATGCTGAAAACTACTAAAAAACTAAAGAAATAATAAATCTAAATAAATGTAGAAATAAACCATGTACATAGATTTGGAGACTCTACATTGTTCAATTCTTCCCATTTCGATGTATAAAATTTGTGCAATTCCAATCTAAATTCCAGCAAGCTTTAAGTAAACATCAACAAACTCACTCAAAGGCAAAGAAAGTAGAACTTACTATAAAACTATAATTACAAGACAGTGTATCACTAGTCAAAGTATGGACATATAGATCAATGGTACAGAATGCAAAGCCTAAAAATAGACTCACACAAATAGAGTCAACTGACTTTTGACAAAGGTACAAATGCAAATTAATTGAGAAAGGACAATCTTTTCAACAAATGGCAGCGGAAGAATTAGGCATCTGCAAAATAGTGACTGTTGACATATAACTCACACCTTACATAAAAAATATCTCAAAATGGTTCAGAGACTTAAATTGTAAAACTTTAAAACTTCTAGAAGAAAACATAGGAGAAAATCTGTGATGCCTTGGATCTGGCAATGAGTTTTTAGACGCAACAAAAAGCATAACCCATAATTTAAAAACTTGAATAAACAGGAATTATGAAAATTTAAAACTATTGCTCTGTAAAGACACTGTTAAGAGAATGAAAAGACAAGCCATAGATTGGAAGAAAATATTTGCAAATAACATATCCAGTAACGAACTTGTACCTTGAATTTAAAGAAAAAAAAAAAAACAGAAAACCAAAATCACTTAAAACTCAGCATCAACAAAATAAACAACCTGATAAAAAATGTGTAAGAGATCTGGACACTTCACCAAAGAAGACAGAGGGATGGTAAATAAGTATATGAAAAGATGCTTGACCTCATTTGTCATTAGGAAAATACCCATTAAAAGCAAAACGAAATACCACTACATACCTGAATTGAATGCTGAAAGAGAAATAGGACATTAGTGGAAAAAATGGTGAAATGTGAATGAAGTCTACCTCTAGTTTAGTTCATGGCATTGTACCTATGTTCTTAGTTTTAAAAAATTTACCATGATTATGTAACATGTTAGCATTAGAGGATGCTAGATGAAGAGTGTACACTAACTCTCTTTACTAATCTTGGCAAGATTTATGTAATTTTAAAGTTATTTCAAAATTAATTCACTTTTATAACCACTATGTATGCTACATATTCAGATCAGTGTCAAGTTTCAGTCCATAAACTCCATGAAAGTAAGAACTATATTAATGTTTTGATAGGAAAAATCAGAATAGAACTGGACTGTGCCGGATAGCACTAGTTTAAGTGATTATGCTTCATGTTATGTTTTGTGATAAAATGTTATTTGGCTTTTAAAACCCTCAGCAGAAAGAAATACAAAAACTGTTGTAAAAAATAAGTACTTAAACAAAACTAGTCTCTGCTACAATATTTTTTACTCCGAGTAGTAATAGTGTTTAGGGTAGCCATGGTTCATAAGAAAGAAGTGGTGAGTCCACACGTTCTTACCAATAAGTGGGAGCTAAACAATGGGTACATATGGTCATAAAGAGGTGTAAGGAACTTTGGAAACTAAGGAGGGAGAGGGTGGAAGCGGGGTGAGGGATAAAAACTTACCTATCAGGTACAATGTACATTATTCTGGTGACAGGCACACTAAAAGCCCTGACTTCAGCATTATACAATTCATCCATGAAATAAAAACACTGTACCCCCTTAATATTTTGAAATAAAAATTATATAAAAAGAAAAAAAGAAAGAAGTGATGAGAGACCGTTGCTTTTACAACAGGTTGTCTTGGATAACCTAAGTAGCATACAGCATTTAGAAAAGTTGTATGAGGCCTGGCATGGTCGCTCATGCCCTTAATCCTAGCACTTTGGGAGGCCAAGGTGGGAGGACTGCTTGAGGCCAGGAGTTCGAGACCAGCCTGAGCAACACAGTGAGATCCCATCTATACAAAAAATTTAAAAATTAGCTGTGGCACACACCTATAGTCCCTGCTACTCTAGAGGCTGAGGTGGGAGGATCCCTTGAGGCCAAGAGTTATAGTGAGCTATAATGACATCATGCACTCTATTCTGGGCAACAGAGCAAGACCCTGCCTCAAAAAAATAAATAAATAAATAAAAAGAAAAGATGTATGAGACAAAAAAGGAAAAACGGAACACCTCCTAGAAGGGCAACATAGGACCATATATAACTACATACATAATGTCATATATAACTACTGGAAGGGCAATGTGAGACCATGTATAAGTATACAGAACCTTATATAACTACTCATTCAAGCTATGAGACTCACAGGTATAGTCACCTTGAAAAAAAAAATTCACAACTCACCAGCACACAGACTCCAAACTTTCCTTTCAACATTAAAGATCTCATTTTCTATAGTAACTTTTAATGCATAAAATCAATACCATCACTAAAGAGCTATTTTTAGACACAAAATCAGCCCTAATCAAAGAAAATCACATGGGAATCTAACTTATCAAAAAGAATCACTTTATCTTCAGATTTTTCGGAATACTTTGGCAACAAGTAAACAAAACAAAATCACCAACTGATGGAATTCTGAGAAGATGGTAGTAGCAGGGGCAGTGTATCTTTTGTATCTTCCTGAATTCCCACATAAAAATATACAAAGCAACTAGATAATAAAACAACCCATGGGCAAACAACCCATGGACAGCCTTTACCAAAAAACTACTTAGCAAAGTTTCCTACAAATTCCAAAATAAACATGGATATAGACAAACCACCAATAGCCACAAAACCTGGGTGTCACTGCTGTCCATGTGGGAGGAAGCAGAGGGAAGCCCTAAGAGTGCTTCCAAGAGAACCACGGAGAGAATCAAGAGAACCACAGAAGAACCAGTGTGCACTCACTGGCAAATGTGTCAAGCCAATTAGAGAAAAACTGTCATTCCAGTAACAGGTATGGGCAAGGGGCCTGCAAGGGCTGAGGCCCTATGAATTCTCAAAACTGAAGAGTTGGGCTCTCTTTCATGATAGGGTCCCACACTGAGGAGACTGCTGAGTAAGAGACTAATCAAAAGTAAGCAACTAATGAAAGAGAAGGTGTAGATAAAGAGTGGGTGAAATGAGAGCCAGGAAATCTCAGAAATCCAGCTGCCAAATATTTGAACAATATCAGAAAGCAGCACAATAGTTAAAAAAGCTATCTAAAGTCTCCTTCTAAAAGTTTCAGCCATACTCAAAAAGCAGTTCAAAACTATAACCTACTAAACGTACTAAAGGAACTGAAAGGCATTAAAAATGACATAAGACATGAAAAAAAAAGATGAGAGACAGAAAAGCCCAGAAATGAAATGCAAACTCAAGAAAGGATTGAAAAAAAATTTCAAATCATTTTAAAAACAAAGATGAAACTAGAAGGAACAGGAAAATAAATAAATATAACAAATCATACCTTTTAAAAAAAAGCTGAAAGGAAGGATAATTTTAAAAATCAAAAAGAAGTTAACTAAAAACTAAACATGCAACTACCTTATGATTCAGCAATTCTACTCCTGGGTATTTATCCCAGAGAAATGAAAACTTAAGTTCACGTAAAAACCTGTACATGAACATTCATAGCAGCTTTATTTGTAAATATACATATTTGGAAAAAATAAATATATTTGGAAACAGCTTGGCTGTTCTTCAACAAGTATGTGATTAAACAAACTGTGGTACATAAATCCCATGAAATACTTCTCAGCAATAAAAAGGAACAAACTACTGATATACCCAGTAACTTACACGAATCCCCCAAAAATTATGCTGAATGAAAAAAGCCAATGCCAAAGGTTACATACTATATAATTCTATACTTATACAACATTTTTTAAATGACAAAACTTCACAAATCAGTAGTTGCCACTGGTTAGGGAGGGGCTAAGATGGGAGGTGGCTATCTTATAAGGCAACATCTGAGTTCCTTGTGGTGTTGGAACTATTCAAAATTTTGACTATGGTGGTGGGTATAGGAAGCTACACAGGTGACAAAACAGTACAGATCTTAAGACATATACACATATACAGATTAGTATAAAAGTAAAATTGGAGAATGTATCAATGTCAATATCCTGCTTGTGATATTATATACTAGTTTTGTAAACTGTTACCATTGGGGAAACTAAATAAAGTGTACAAGTTATCTCTGTATTATTTTACAACTGTATGTGACTCCACAATTATCTTAATATTTTAAAAAAGAAAAAGAAATGAACTAAATGCAATGTGACATCCTAGACTGGATCCTAGAACAGAGAAAGGACATTAATGGAGGAACTAGTGAAACATGAACAAAGTCTGGAGTTTACTTATTAGTAATGTACTAATGCTAATTACTTCATTTTGTATATTGCAAATGTAACATGCTAACCTTAGGAAATACTGGTGAGAGGTACACTGGAACTCTGTTTTAGCTTTCCAAATTTTATATAGTAATCTAAAATTATTCCTAATAATTTATTTTTCAATGTTTAAAAGAAATAAAGGATTAAATAGGATTCAAGAAAATGTGATAAATATAGAGGATAAGCAAAGAGGTTAATAGGATTCCCTGAAGAAGAAAAACAAAGCAAATTAACAGCACAAATGTTTAAAACTATAATCCAAGAACACTTATCTAAAATTAAAGCTTTGAAACTACATATTGAAAGAGTTTTCCATGTACCTGAGAATATCACCTCAAAATGACCAATAAGATAGTCCAGTAAAATTACTAGACTTAAAAAAAAATCTTTTAGGATTTAGGTCAAAAGATCCTATGACTAGTAAGGTTAAGATAAAGAAAATAAGACAATTGTTAGACTTTTCAACACCAATGTTTTCACCAGAAAAAAAATATGAGATACAGATCTAAGATATTCAAGAAAAGAAAAAAGTGAGCCAAGGATTTTATTTCCAGCAAAAATGACCTTCAGATACAAAGAGCACAGACAAAATGTTATGAAAAATCAAGAAAATTCATGAAACATTTTCCCTTAAGCCTTTCCTAAGGAATTTATTAGAGAGAAAACTTGAGACAAAGCAAAATGACTGAAGAAAACAATTAATAAGGACTTATGGTGAGCATTAAATACACAGTTACTAGTAGAACCAAGACTAAGTAAAGACTGGAAAGGAGACAGCATAGTATGTAATAATTATATGCTCTAACAACCATGAAAAAAAATCGAGGGGAATATGAACAGATATATGCAAAAGATAAAACTTTTTAAACTGTTTTCAATAATCAATAAGTGGTTGTGGTGGTGGTATTAGCATTGTTATTCCCAGACTGTTGTATGTGGAATGTGGAATTAAAGCAAATAAGTATTAATTACGGGTATACTAATTCTATCATATTTTCAGTATGAAAATATAAGATATAGGTGCATTACAGAAGAAATTAAGAACCCCAAAATACAAACTGATCTTTGAATTGGAAGTATAAACTTACAAGATACTTGATGTTAGTACATATATTTTCCTAGCTCTATCCACTGAAAAGGCATAAAAACAATGACAAACAGAAGCAGTGAGTATCTCCAGTACCTAGGTCAGGGTCTTGAAATACCATTTCCCACTATTTTTTTTTTTTTAATAGGAGGGCTTCTTAGAGAAATGCCTGATTCCAGTTCTAAGGTAGGAAATGTACAAAATGAGCCTGAAACATCCTGTTATATAAGATAACAAGGAAGCTATCAAAGACTATGAGAGTCATATCAAAAGGACCCAGGAGCCAAACTGAAGAAGTTCCCATTGGCTAAAAGGACAATTTGAGTTTATATAAGAATAAGAATTACAATAGACTGAAACCAACATAAAATATTTAAATTCATAAGTTCATAATCATTATAAGCTAACCAGTCACCATTGAATGAACTACCTTAAAAACTAGGTAAATACCAGGTTTTATCTTGCCTTTCCTATTTGAACTTTAGCATTCAGGAAGCAAATAATATATGAGGAGATACATCTCCTTATAAAATTATTCCAACTAATAAAAGAAAACAAAATGGTAGAATTGGAATATCTGTTCTAATATTTTACAAACCCTAATAAACTCACAGATCTAGACATCGAGCATCAACAGCTGATAATAACAAAGGGCAAAAACCACACATTAGAACCTTCTGATGAAAGGACCTACTACCGCCTATATAGTCTTGCCAAAGGGATGGAACCTCAGTCTGATGAAGCCTCCACCATACTGCTGCCCATTTGCAAGAAATGCAGAGGTCAGTGGAACGTGCTAAACTGCCCCATGAATGTGCAATTCCAAAAAGGCCTACGTTCTTCGACAGATAAATTATAAGGAAAAGTCTTAAGAGATGCATCAAATTTGTCAAAAAGAGCAATACTGACATTTGGGTAATAAAACTATAAAGAAACCAGAAGAAAGTGATCACCTTTGGGAGGAAAAAGAGGGCCATGACCGGGATATGTTTCTGAGATGACTGGCAAAGTTATATCTCCTGACCTGGTAGTTATGAAAAGAATGTTCACTTTATAAATCAGTAAGGTATACATTTTTGGGGTGTGATTTTCTATATCTGTGCCTTATTTTGCAATAAGAAGGTTTTTTAAAAAATTAATTAACAGAAATAGTTGAGCAATTATGTTTAGAGGCAGTCCATAGGGGAGTTTTATTGATTTAACCTTGGGCTTTGTCACACACCCCGACCTACATATACCTAACTCACTGGCCATTTTCCGTCACTTTCAGTTCAAATTCCACAACTCCACCTCTATCATAGCCCTGCTGTTCACACCCACAGCTTCTGCTCTAAGTAGCTTGGGCCCCACTGCTACTGCTACTACCTTTAAGGCTAAACAAAAAAGTACTGAAATTTCAGACACAGTAACAGTGTTTCTTAACCATTTTTAAGCCATACCCTCTCTAGAGAAATGTCAAACTACCATGTGTATGCAAGCACCCGTTGCACACACCCACCAGATCCATAGGTGGTGTGACTTACATCAAATCTTTTGCATATCATTAGCCAAGAAGGTTGTGATGAATCTTATCTAATGTAATTTCTGTTGTGAAAATGACTTTTTTCTTTTCTGTTTATATAAAATTAAAATCCTAAATATTTTTTTCAAATTATATTAAAATAATTGTCCTCCTCTCTTCCCTATACCACTACCACACATGAGTTTCTGATTGATCCTCTCTAGGAAGGTGTGTCTACTGAAAATCATTGCACATGAAAGACACAAACACATGAACATAGGATAATAATGATAATAGTAATGACAACAATTATCGAGCAATATTTAACTTAAATACAAAGTAAGTATACCAGACACTCTACATACACTTTAATCTTAAAATCTGCAAGGGTTATCATCTCCATTTTATAGACAGGGAAAACTGACACTCAGAGAACTTAAGACATTCCGAGGTACCTCAGTTAAATACATATGAATAAGATAAAAAGATCAATAGAATAAGATAAAAAGCTCTTTAAATGGAAAATAGACTACTTTTCTCACATAATCATTCAAAAATATATATATTTTAAGAAAGGAAAGACTAGTTTTTTTTTTTTTTTTAAGACTAGTATTTAAATGAGATAAAAATCTGGGTGAGTGCCAGGGATGTACCATTTCAGACAAGGTAAGAGGAGTCTCTTATACGCTGATTAAAAAATCTGAGATGTCCACAGGAAAGTAGATGATACAGTGAAAGGAACAGCAAACTGGGATCCAGGGAACCGGGCTTTCACTCTGGCTCAACAAGAAGCTGTATCACATTGGGTAAGTCATTTCACCTTTTAAGTGTCAGTTTCTTCATCTTAAAATGAAGACTGACAAGGACTATTCTAATGCCCATTATGCTCTAGCTGTTGACAATAAAGGAATAATCTGGAAATATAAATGGAAGGGCATCTCACAGGCACAGATAAGTGCTTTTGGTTAGCTCAAACGTTGGAAACGAGGGCAAGAGAGCCGCTAAGTAGCCATTCTTAAGCTAAATGAAGAAAGATGGGTATCCTCCTCTCTTACGCCCCCTGTAGAAGAGCAAATGTTTATATAAAAATTAGTACAAGGGAGAATATTCATGTTCACAGTAGTAAATTCATGTAAGGAATGTGTGTGCTGGACAAAGATCTCACTGTTGTTTTATAAAGGACCAGAATCATGAATAAGCAACTAAGGAAAAGAACAAAATACAGATCTTTATGCCACGGCTAGGATTCTAGAACACTCAGGCAAATAAAACAATACTTCAAAGTCCACACTGGTCATACCTTCCACAAACCCTGCCACAGGACCTCAACACTTGTGTGTTGAAGTGGCACTTCGAATTAAACAAGAAACCTGTTTTCTCAAAGTCTTCACTGTTATGAACAATTACTATTTTAAAAAATATCTACCTGGTGGAGAACATTATACCAGAAACTATAAAAATATAAAAAGAAATATAAGGCATGTCCCTAATGACAGAGAACTTACCACAATATGCACAGGAAAATAGGCAAAATAACTAAAGACAGTGAGTGCGTGCCTGTGTGCACACGCATATGCACCATTTGCTTTGGAATTTAAATCACATTTTTCCACAGAAGCAACACAGAACATGGTTAGACTTCCACTGAGGTGACTCCTCAAACTTATTTCATGCATATTTAGTTAAGACTCAGTAGTTTTCCTTAATTCCCTAATTCTCAAAGTGATTCTTAATAGGAAAGTAGTGTGCTATATAGCTGGGAAAAGCATATTCAATATTAGGATATAATTTCACAATTAGAAAATGAAAAACTATTTTTCATGATACAAAAAAGCTACTATTTTCATTAAACAAATCTAAAAGTCAGTGGTAGGTATAACATACACAGCACTACCTGCCAAGCACTGCTCCAATTGCTTTACATATAACTTATTTATCTTCATTATTTAACTCATTTTATTCTTAAAACAACCCCAAGGGGGAGGCACTATCAGTGTCTCCAATTTTAAAGTGAGTAAACTAAGGCATAAGGAAATTAAGTCCTTTTCCCAATCACACAGCTCCACAAAGCTTTTTGGCTGAAGAGATACACAAAAGATATTCTATTTTCTGGATAACCTCATCACCCAACATTCTCACCCTTCTACAAATAGGGATGAAGGCATAAAGGCACTATGTTAATAGTCATATAGGTGCTTTTTTTTGAGCTGCACATAGATTAAAATGAAATGATTCATAGTAATGTGGCCCCAAATATTTCTGTATTGTTTATACCACAGATAGGTTCACACAATGGCCAAAGATACATATACACTAATGTTCACTACAGGAGTGTTTGGATGACTAGTGATTGAAAACAATCTAAATATCTATCAATAGGGGACAGGCTAAATACATGTCTTACATTTCTACAAGGAAATGCTGTGTAGCCATTGAAAAGTTTTATACTTATGGATATTGAAAATATCTAATATACAGTAATAAGTGACAAAAGAAAAGTATAGAACAGCATGTGTATTAGGATACCATTTGTGAAGGAGAAAGAGGAGGGTATATATTATATGTGTGCTTCATTATGATCAGAAACTTTCTTAAGGATAACCAAGAAATTATTTATAGTGCTTACTTCTGGGAAGTAGGAAATGGAGAAGAGGATCAATAGATAGGGAAGAAAGCAATTTTTCTTTTTACATTATAACCTTCTATACTGAAGCATATATTGCTGGTTTTAAAGTAGTCAAATTAAAAATACAGTATTATAGAGCCTAATCTCCTTTTACATAGAGGTTTCAAACAACAGACTGGTATGTAATGATCAGTGGTGAGATGTGTCCCAAATAATGTATTCCTAATAATAGTTAACCTAGAGAAGTTAATGAATGATTTTATAAACAAGGGTAAAATCAACATCCCTTTAATTAATCCATTAATTCAAAGACAGGAAAAGAAAGGGGGCCTTTAAAACTCAGAAAATTTTAAAAAAAGTATCTTCTAAAGATGATTATTTTTAAGAAGGGCTGCATCCCAGAATAATGGAGGTCCCACAGTCTGGAGATCCTCAGAGATGCAAACAACTTTCTTAAAAAACAAGGAGGCACACAACTTGGTAAGTAAAAAAAAAAAAAAAAGGAAAAAAAACAAGGAGGCACGTTGATGTGATCTTCAAATCAGGTTAGGAGTGTCCTACAGTGTAGATAAGACATTTTTTTTAATGTCATTATTTTAAATTTATACTTTTGCACATTTTATTTTTTATACATATATATTTCCAGTGGTAGCCATGCATTATCCACAAGTAAATATACAGTATTTGGGGAGATTCATGCTCAAAAATGTTTTACTGATAGGATGTGCAATTAAAAATGTTTAGAAACTACTGATGTAGTCAAACAAATTTAATGCAGTGAAGAGGAAAGCATTAAATGGTCATTCCATGATCAAGGGATGAAAAGTAAAAGTGAAGCAGTCAGTGCACAATGTCTGCAATTTTTAGTACTCTTCAGCTTTTTCCTATATCTATTCCAAGACCAAAGCCTGCCCTTTTTCCAACAGAGTATTTCCTGAATTTGACCCTTCATAATCATTCTAACTATGCAAATTTTATTAATTGATGCTTCTGGACAGGCCTCCAAGCCTTTCTGTAAGGAGTTCTTCACTGCCATCTTGCATAGAACTGTACACGCGTCCTTTAAGTGCTCTGACAGCTTCCAACTATCTCCAAAAGTGAAAGTACTTATCCATTACTTTAAATATCTTTTCCCACTCTTAAATTGTTCTCTCCCCATAAACCAACTGGAGCTCTTTAAATAAGTCAGACAAATATATTCCTCATTCGTCAAGGGACTCATCCTCCCCTTCACACTCCTGTTATGCAGAATAAACATACTCCACACAATCAAATCAAGTTCTTTTTCCTCCAGAATTCTCTTCAAGGTTCCCTTTCCTCTGACAGCCTGCCCACCTCTGATTCCTGCGATTTCAGTGTTGGTGGGGTCGCGGGTATCATCCTTCTCTTCTCATCTTTCCAGCAACCCATTAGCATTAGCAGGCTTATTGACAGGCCTCCGTTTGCATTAATATCTCCAATGTTTCTGTGATCTCCGCCCTCAAAACCTTTGATTTTAGGTCCCGCCTCCCTCTGGGGACACTTAAGTTTGTTTAGGGCCTGAGTGCTGGGGCAAGGCTGGTTCTCTCCGACGTCAGCTGCTGCGTACGGAGGCCGGCTTAAGCAGGCCGCTCGGGGAACAAGGCCGTGCGGACAGGACTGACCTGGGCGCTTTTCCACATTGCTCTCAGAGGAGAAACGTCCTGGGCAGGGGACAGACGGCGAGTATGTGCTCCAAGGCGGCGCAGAAACACCCCAAAGCACACCGAAGGAGCCAAAGCAGCAAGTGGGTTACTAGAACTAGGCCTGGTAGGTGAAGGGAGGCGGGTGAACAACTGGATCCCGGACTGAATCCGGGAGAGGCGGGGCGGGGAGGGGACTCGAGTGTGGCAGCTTTGGCAGCTCCCGCGGCCCCCGTAGCGGGGGTGGCCGTTATTAGACTCGCGAAGAGGAGGAGTTGGGGAGTGTCCCCCACTCACCTGGAAGCGGCTGCCGCCGGAGGCTCCAGCTACCCCCCTCCCAACTGAAGCCACGTCAGCTCGGGAACCTTACACGACACCTACCACCGCCGCGCCCCACCGGGGACTCAACCACTCGCAGCTGGGACGGAAGATGGGATTAGGACATTAGCCAATCAAGGCTATCGGCAGGGCGTTACCAGGGAGACCAGGCACGCCTTGTTTATAACTAACCTATCAACAATGATGGAAACCAATCAACGCCAGAAAATGCTCCGCTTCCTCAAAGAAACAGCCAATGGACTCTAAAGAGTGAATGAGGGCGGGATCAGACAGGAGCCAGTGTCCCGGAAGAAGATCTGGGGAAGGACCGGAAATGCCGAGAGGGCGGGCGTTCTGGGAAAGGTTAAGTGTTTTGGGGGTGAGGTGGGTGTACTGGATTCCTCCAATTCCTCTGCTTTCTTGCTTGCGACTGATCGAGAGTACGGCTTGGGCTTCTGCGGAGACTTGGGACTGTGGGCACCAGCTGCCTTTAGGATTGTTGAATGAGCTTTGAGAAGGGAGTGGGGATGTCGGCTTTCCTCTGAGAGTCGTAAAATACTAGAGGCGCTTATTGGTTGTCTAGTATAACCTTTTCGTTTTGCTGATGAGAAATGAGAACCAGAGAAGTGAACTGCCCGAAGTCAGACGGCGACTTAGTGACGGAACTCGGACTAAAACCCGGTGTCAGTATGAAAGAGGATCGCCAATGTCTCTAAGGACATGAGTGTGAGAGATAGAAAATGGCGACTATCAGGAATGTGCCTCTTGGGAAGTGGCGTTTGAGCCAGGCCTTAAGCAAAGGGTGAGATTTGAGGGCTCAGGCCCTGGAATGGGAGTTAATAAGGAGCTCCAGCAAGAGACGGAAATCATGTATGCTCTACTTAAAACCCTAAGGAAAGGGAGGACAGCAGTCAGCTTCCAATGATCTATCATTTCAAGCACTCTCTGGACAATGAGAATAATTATTTAATTATTAGTTTGAATTTATTGAATCATACTGTGCGTTCAGCTAGCCCACTATATGCATCCTCATCCTAGTGATTCCATAACCCTTTCAGGTTCAAACACCAGCTCAGTAAGCCTTTTCCTGGCTACCCATCTAGAGAAATTGGAGGTCTTTATGCTAGGTGAAATAAGCCAGGTACAGAAAGACAATTACATGTTTTCAGTCATATGTGAGAACTGAAAAAAGTTGATCTTGTGGAGGTAGAGAGTGGGATGATAGTTACCAGAGGCTGGAAAGGGTATATGGATTTGGAGAGGGGGAATGAAGAGAGGCTGGTTAGTGGATACAAACATACAGTTAAGTAGAAGGAATAAGTTCTAATGTTTGATAGTGCAGTGAGGTGACAATAGTTAACAACAGTATATTGTATATTTCAAAATAACTAGAAGATTTTTAATGTTCCCAATACAAAGAAGTGATAAATGATCAATATCCTAAATATAGTACACATCATATGCATGTATCAAAATACCACATGTACCCCATAAATATGTACAAATATTATGTATCAATTTTAAAAATGAAGAGAAATAAATTGCAGTCCTCTGTACACACTATACCTCTTTTGTTATATTCCCCTAAGCATTTTTGCCATGTAACATATATTTTATTCATTTATCTTGCTTATTTTCTCTCTCCTCACTAGTTTATTCGTTCTGAGAAGGTAGGAATTTTTGTCTCTTTTCATCTCACCTATACATCCAGATCCAGAACAATATAGAGTAGGGCACTCAGTATCTGTTGAATCAATAAAGTATGTATGATTGTCCTCGTTTTACATGTGAAACAATAAGACTTCAGAAGGTTAAATAATTTACACAAGGTCACATGATGAGGGGCAGAGCCAGGATTTGAAGTAGCTATCCAGTGTCAAAACTGTAGCACTTCTATAATACATTATATTTTCATTTCTCTTGTTGTACCCACCCAGCCAAAGCCCTAAGCCTGGATCAGTCCAACCACTGGTCTTCTCTCCTCCTAACTTTGGAGTGCAAAATGTTGCTGGAGACATCAGGACTGTGAGTGTCATCAGTGTCGTGACTACTATACATTCAGTTCCAGCTGCACTACATCCTCAGCACACTCCCAAATCCTTGGTGTCTTCAGCTTCCTCTCCCATTTCCCACAATTACTCAAATGTTTAACACCTTTGTCAAGTCCCAACCCCATACCTACTCCTTACATTCACAGCCGATGAACTTGCTTTTCTACCTTAGATAAAACAGAAACCATCACCTGAGAGCCCTATTGAGTACTCCTTACACAAACTTTACCCTTCTACGTACTTACCTGTTTCCACATTCAGCCTTAGAATTTATTTTTCAGTTTAAGAGAATAAAACTTTCTCATAGGGGGGAGAAGATATTAGAAGTTGCCTGTCTAGTAGGTCTTCTTATGGACCTACTTTCTATTCTTGTGTGAGCACAGACTGGTCATTCAGTGAGAATTACAGTGAACACTAAGGGAATGAAAGAAGAAAATAGAGTGGAGAGGTTAAAGGGCTAAACTGATCTTTTTTTCAAAGGGCACTGAAGGACTTGAAATAATTTAAAATGCAACTTAATAGAAGCAATTTAGGCTCTGAGAGGGTGATCAAGATGATAAAGATAATTAGGAGTTGACCCAGCAAATAAGAAGGTAAAGAGTAGTAGAGGTAGATGGAGCAGCATGTGGATAGGACTGTTTGGGAAACTTGAGTGATGTGACTGAACAGATAGGCAAAGAGTAGGTCATAAAATGGTGCATGCCATTTTATGCTAAGGGGTTTGGATATTCTGAGCTCCAGAGCAGTTAGAGACTACGGGAATCACAGAAGTCTGCAGTCACTCAGGTGTCCCTTAGAGAGTGACCTTTCCCCTAATTAAAAGTACAGTGAGGAAAGGTTGGGGGATAAGAAATGTCACATCCTCTCTTATTACTATTGCCCAATTCCTTCTCCCCTTTTTCAGTTCTTTCCTCATCATCCTCTCTTACCTTCCCCTTTACCAAATGTAAACTTATCCCAAAAGTTTCATGCAGCCTCATTTGTTAATACATTCTTCATACCTAATGTGATATCTTCCACAGTGTATGCCCAATAAATGTTTGTTAAACTTTAAAAAATTATAAGTGCATTATATAAACTCTCTACAAATAAAAAATAGAGAAGAAAATTTTTTAAAAATATAACTTCAGAATATATAAATTATACGTAAAAATATAAAATCACGTCAATCACTGATCATTGCAGAAAAAAATTTCACAAAATTCAACACCCATTCACGATTTAAAAAAAAAACTCAGAGAACTAGGAATAGAAGGAAACTTACTCAATGAAGGACATCTAGCAAAAAAACTATAGCTAACATTCTTAATGGTGAGAAACTAGATTCTTTTCCCCTAAGATCAGGAACAAGGCAAAGGTGTCCTCTCTTACCAATCCTAGTCAATATTGTACCAAAATTCCTTCCTAATGTAAGACAAGAAAGAGAAATAAAATATATACATATTGGGAAGGAATAAATAAAACTGTCATAATGACATGATTGTTTATGTAGAAAAATACTTAAGAATAAACAAAAATCAAAACCTAGAACTAATAAGCAATTTTAGCAAGGTTGCAGGATAAAAGGTTAATATATGAAAGTTAATTACTGTCCTACATACCAGCAATGAAAAATTGGAATTTGAAATTTAAAACACAATACCATTTACATTAGCACCAAAAAATAAAGAAAAAAGTGCTTAGGCATAAATATAACAGAATATGTGCAGGATCTATATGGAGGAATCTAGCAAATATCTGATGAAAGAAATTAAAAATCTAAATAAATGGAGACATATTCTGTACTCATGGATAGAAAGATTCAATATTGGCCGGGCGTGGTGGCTCACGCCTGTAATCCTAGCACTCTGGGAGGCCGAGGCGGGCGGATGTCTCGAGGTCAGGAGTTCGAGACCAGCCTGAGCAAGAGTGAGACCCCTGTCTCTACTAAAAATAGAAAGAAATTATCTGGCCAACTAAAATATATACATAGAAAAAACTAGCCGGGCATGGTGGCTCATGCCTGTAGTCCCAGCTACTCAGGAGGCTGAGGCAGTAGGATCTCTTGAGCCCAGGAGTTTGGCTGATGCCACGGCACTCACTCTAGCCTGGGCAACACAGTGAGACTCTGTCAAGAAAGAAAGAAAGAAAGAAAGAAAGAAAAAGAAAGAAAGAAAGAAAGAAAGAAAGAAAGAAAGAAAGAAAGAAGAAAGAAAGAAAGAAAGAAAGAAAGAAAGAAAGAAAGAAAGAAAGAAAGAAAGAAAGAAAGAAAGAAAGAGAGAGAGAGAGAGAGAGAGAGAGGGAGAGGGAGAGAGGGAGAGAGAGAGAAAGAGGGAGGGAGGGAGGGGGGAGAGAGAGAGAAAGAAGAAGAAAGAAAGGAAGAAAGAAAGAAAGAAAGAAAGAAAGAAAAGAAAGAGAGAAAGAAAGAGAGAAAGAAAGAGAGAAAGAAAGAGAAAGAAGAAATTTAAAAAAAAGAAAAGAAAAAAAGAAAGATTCAATATTATTAAGATGTCAGTTTTTCCCAACTTGATCTGTATATTCAAAATGACCCCAATCAAAATCCCAGTAAGTTATTTTGTGGATATGGACAAACTAATCCTGAATTTTATATGAAAATAACCCAGAATAACCAAAAGAAGACTGAAGAAAAACAAAATTGAAGGACTGACATCACCCAATTTCAAGACTTACTCTAAAGCTTCAGTAATCAAGACAGCATGGTATTGGCAAAAGTATAGACAAATAGATAAATGGAACAGAATAGAAAGCCCAAAAATAGACTCAGGTAAGTATAGCCAACTAATCTTTGACAAAGGAGCAAAGGCAATTTGATGAAGAAAAGATAGTCTTTTCAAGAAATGGTGCTGGAACAACTGAACATTCATGTGCAAAAATGACACACACCTTACACCTTTTACAAAAATTACCTTAAAATGGATCTTAAGACCAAAATGTAAAATGCAAAACTATAAAATGTCTAGAAGATCATATGTGAGAAAATCTAGATAACCTTGGTTTGACAATGACTTTTCAGATATAACACCAAAAGCATGATCCATGGGGAGTGGGGGGAAACCTGATAAGTTAGACTTAATTAAAATGAAAAGCTTCTTCTCTGCAACAGGCACTGTTAAGAGGACAAACAGCAAGGCACAGACTGGGAGAAATTGCAAAACATCTACTTGATAAAGGACTGATATCCAAAATATACAAAGAACTCGTAGAACTCAAAAATTTAAATTAAAAATATTCATAAGTGGGCAAAAGATCTGAACTAAAGATACAAAGATGGCAAATAAACATGTAAAAAGATGCTCAACATATGTTACTAGGGAATTGCAAATTAAAGGAACCATGACATATCACTACATATTTATTAGAATGGCAAAAATCAACTGACATCAACTTCTGGCAAGGATATGGAGCAACGGGAACTCATATTTATTGCTAGTAGGAATGCAAAATGGTAAAACCACTTTGGAAGAAAGTTTGGCAATTTCTAACAAAGCTAAACACAAATTTACCATATGATTCAGCAATCATGCTCCTAGATATTTACCCAAATCAGTGAAAACTTATGCCTACACAAAAATTTGCACATGAATGTTTATAGCAGCATTCATAATTAGCAAAACTTGGAAGCACGAAAATGTCTTTCAATAAGTGAATGGCTAAAGTATGGTACATTTCATACAATGGGACATCATTCAGTGATAAAAAGAATGGAGCTATCAAGTCATGAAAAGACCAAGGGGAACCTTAAATGCATATTGCTAAGTGAAAGAAACCAATCTGAAAAGGCTACATACTATATGATCCAACAATATGACATTCTGAAAGAGGCAAAACTATGGAAACAGTAAAAAGATCAGTGGTTGACATGGTGAGGTTGAGAGATGTAGTTTAATTATGATTACTTTTGTCATTACTATTAATACTTTTCTTTCTCCATGTTTACTCTAGCCAAAACTCTTCCTTACAAAAGTAAAAGTATTGCATGACAGATTATTTTCCAGGGAGCTTGATGGGGTCTGTGAAGAGAAGGAGGGCAAAGCCACGGTGAGCAATCAAGTGGTGATGCCATGTTAGGGCAACTGAAACTAATAGCCCAGTTAGAGCCACAGAGCCAGGGCAGCCCTTCTAGAGCTGGGCATGAGCCAGAGTTTGGAACATCTTCAGCAGACTCTCCAAGACTTCTGGTTGAAGTCAAATAACAACAGAATGTTGCTGCATATCAACTGCAGCTGTTCAGAACTGAGGCACCCAGCAGACTGCATTAATAGCTGACACTGCTCCCTAATGATGTGCAGATCTCCCGAGTAGCTGGTCTCCATGAATTACTTTTTAATACAGTCATTAAGTAAAAATCCTCATTAATCAGGATTCTTTAGGGGTGAAGAAGAGCCTTAATTATGAGATGTGGATTTTGTATAAAAATATCTCTGTAAACTTGCCCTGCTCTGAATCCTTATCTGTTGTATTCCCCTACATCAGCAAAAAATCTCAGAAGATCCAGAGTATACCAAATACCACATAATCAAAACATTAAAAAATGATTATTCTTTTGAAATCCCTGGCCTTCATAAGCAGGACAACCAAAAAGCTGGCAGGCTACTAGCATTTAAGCCCCACTCCCATGCTTGTGCTATAAACTATCCACTAGAGTTGGGGCTGGTACTGAACAGGAAGCAATAGTAAAGGCCAGAGATGATCGCTATCTGCAATACAGAAGAAATGCACACTCAGCAAGGGGACAGGGAGGGGATGACTGGAAGAGCAAATAACTGGATCTCCTCTGATCTGGACTTCTGATGTGCTGGGGCACAGATGTAGCAGTCTTCAGCTGCATTTTTCCTTCCTGGCTGGCTTCCATCCTGGCTGGCTTTCCTTCCTACTGAGCCCTGCCAATAAGGCTGAATCTGACATCTCTCTAAAGTGCCAGAGCAGTAGGGACAAAAAAACAGGGCTGGGTTGCTGGTCACAGCAGGTCCCATGATCTATAAAAGATAGCAGAGACATCACAGGGTATAGGAAAGGAAAACTAGTAGCAAGGAGAAGAAATTTTGGGGAGGAAATTTGAACCATGATAGAGCATAATTACAAGGTAATTAAGGAAGAAAAGGAAGGGGGTCATGGATCTTACCTAGAGGGCTCTGGAGCCCAGGGCTAAAGCAAGGGGAATTCAAAGTGGAAGGAAAGGACCTTTGGTGAGAAAATCAACCATAATCTCTTGAGAACAGAACCTGAATTGTCATACATACTTAGACCACCTCCATGCCCCCTTATGTTATCTCTGCATCTCCCTAACCTTCCATGTATCCTTAAACTCATCTCTATTTTTTTTCAATTTCCTGCAGTAGAATTCAGTAGTTTTGTTCTTGTGATGGTCAAATAGTTGTCATCAAATAGTGGGTTCATCATGACTGCCTTGGAACAGAAAATTCCACTGCCTTACTAGGGACAACACAGTTCTATCAGTGAGGGCCACAGAGAGATTTACTTATCAAGCTGCACCTCGCTTATGTTAGCTACCTCCAGCCAGAGCAGCATGTCTCTATTCCTGCCCCCACGGAAGCACCTGAAAAATGGATCATGGATGACCACCACTCCCATACTACTTCCTCTGATTCAACTCAAATGCTCAGACTCATATCAGACATCATATTAGATATTGCCATTTGGCTGCTTTCCCAGAAACATTATGAGAGTTATAGACATTTTAGGAATGTTAAGCTCATGCTGCTAGGCACTGTGTCATTCACGTATATGTAGATTATGCACTTTGCCCTTATTAGCAAGAGGTGGAGCCAGGATTCACATTTAGACATTCTGACATGTAAACACTACACTGCACTGCCTCATGTTCTGCTCACTGCCCATCCGGCTCACTCTCCAGCCTCTGTGATCTCTTCCTTTTCTCTTTCTCATGTGCAGTGAAACTCTCCAGAAAGAGGTTACTATTGTACAGGGCAGCAAGCTCAGCATTTTGGGAGTTAGATAGTCCTGAGGACACTTGGTAGCAGCCTTAGGACTGTAGCTACAGGATGCAGTGGTATAACTAGCTCCACAATAAATTATCTCTGAAAACTGGGGGAAAGGAGTTGTCAGCCATTGTTGGAGGACCTTCTGGGTACCTGACATATAACTAGCACTCTATTGGACATAGTAAAGTAAAAAATTTTTTCTTTATCTTTATGATGTTTGCAATACAATTATAGATATACTACTTATATAGAGAAAATATCTTAAAATGATTACTATGTAGCATGTGGGTAAGTTCAAAGGAATAACATACATTGTACATAGGCTCAAAGTTGAACACTGAAGGATTGATCAGTGTGTTATGTGCCTAAAAGAAATGCCTCTTAGAAATTACTTTAAAGTTTTAGAAGAGGGGGAATGTATGAGTGGGAAAATCAGGCTGGAAGGGTGCCAAATGTAGTAGAATGTCTTATGCAAAGGAACTGGGATGTTTGCCCCTCTTTCCATAACTTTCAGGTCCATTTTGATGGTTTAGCCATGTCTGAAGGCAACATATTTCCAGATTAGATACTTCCTCACCTACCTTTAATTGGAACTGGTTAGAGGTGACTTAGCTTCAGTGTCATGGTTCTAAGCTGGCTCAGACCTGGGAGGTTTACTGAATGCTGACACAGCCCCAGCTCAGAAGTCCCCATGGAGCTCATGGAACCAGGCATGAAATGCTGAAAGCGTTGGCAGGCAAAGTGCTGGGGAAGGCTCAGACAGGTGGCCTGGGTCTCTATGCTCGGATCCCTATACTATCTTCATTTTTCAAAAGGGATGGAACCATTACTGATGTAACTGATAAATTTGGAGATTTGCATGTAAAGCAGATATTGTGAGAAAGTCTATAGAATCCCTAATGTTGCTTGTCCTAGCTGTGTCCTGCTCAATAAACTTTTCTTGATCTTTATCAGATCATTTCTTTAACAATTAAGAGATTTTTCTCCATTTACTATTTTAGAGTGCTAAGCATGTTGTTTAGGAAGGTGTATTCAACTTAGAGTCAAAACAAAGTTGTTAATCAGTTTTGTATAACTAGCACTTTACAGCCTCCCTTCTGATCCCAGAGGCAAATGCAGCCTGAATCTCTGTCTCCTGCCTTATTCCTTTTTCTGTCCAGTTACTAACCTTCTCATTCCCCTTCTTCACACAGATTTTAGTTGAGCTGACAGGCACAAGAAATACGGGCTGATTAGATACCTTATAAGAGTTCTGTAGGAAACAGGTATTGAATCTCCCAACCCTGGGAAACTCTTTCCCATTAAGATATGTGATTTCGTTTTTATGCCTGTGTAGTACTGAGAGGTGTATACTCTAGACATGGCCATCTAGGCCATCAACTCTCTTGTCTACTGTATGTCACATAAGAGCATTTTATGAAGCCAATTTATTCCTTCCATATTTAGTAATTGAATTTATTTTATTAGTCTTTTATTCTTCTTATTGTTCATTCTTATGAGTCTATTATATGACAATTCAGAGCTCTTAAAATTGTTTGGATCTCTTAATGGCATGGCAAGTACACTTTTGCATATGTGCTAGCCAAATCCACACTCAACAAATAGTTACTGAATGTCTCTTCATGATAAACTGGGTGAACAGAGACAGTATTTTTTCTTTCTCTCTGCCTGGAGCACTCCCCTTCTACTCCTTCAACTGGTCAGATCGTCCTTCAGTTCACTTCTTGGAGGGGCTTCCGCTGACCATCTCCAGGGCTAAGTTAGTGACTCTCATGTACATATCACTCCCTGCAAAATAACAGTCAGCACACTTTACATCATTTATTTGTTTAATGTTTATCTCTTCCACTGGAATGAAAGCTCCATTAGCAGAGACTCTTATCTGTTTCCTGCATCTGGCACAGTGTCTTTTACAGTATAAATGTTTACTGGTATTCACTGAATGAATAGATTTATCTCAGAGTTTAACATCTCTGACACAATAGGCACTTGGTCAAATACTGAGAACTCAGTCATTTAGCAATTATTAACTGAGCATCTCAGAGTGCATAATGAGAGGATTTTAAAAAGTTATAGGACACCATTCCAGCCCTCAGGAGGGCTTCCATAAAGTGGATGACCCATTTGCGTACAAACAAATACTGACACAAATCCCAAGTACCAAAAGAGTGAGTGGGTAAATAAATGAATGATCAAATGAAATGAATAGGTGGTTTATTTTAGACTTATATAGACTGGGGTTTAACCTTGGACAAGTTAATGTCCCTCAGCTTTAATTTTTACATCTGTTCTATTTTGAAATTCCCTAAATGATTCTTTCATTTCTCTAAGTTCTGTTATATACTTTCTTATGTTGTCTATCTCCTTAGCGACTTTTTCATTTTTTTCAGTCATGCCTTAAAACATTTTTTGGTTTGTTTGTGTTGGTTTTCAAATTTCTCTTCAATCTCTTTCATCTTATTTGCCATCCATATTCCGAATTCCATTTCTGACATTTTGACAATTTTCTTTTGGTTGGGGTTCCTTACTGTGGATCTATTGTGATCCTTTGGGGGTCAAACTAGCTTGTGTTTTCATGTTGCCAGAGTTGTTTTGCTAGTTTTTTCCCATCTGAAATCTATTCTCTCAGCTCAGGGCAGACAGGTTTGTGGGACACCTGTTCTTTGCTGGGAACTCTCCTAGTTAGTGAAAAGAAGGAGGGGTCCCTACATGGCACTTTTGTGTCCTACTGTGGAGGATTGAGCTGGCAAGAGAAGGACAGATGCACTGCGAGCCTGTAATGCAGCTGTTCTGTGCTGTCCTGTTCTCCTGTGATTGTCACAGCCAAGTCGGTGCTGGATAACCTTCGTGCATAGTGGTGGGTTGTTCCCCAGGCTGCTGTTGGAATCTCTGGCCGGTGGGAGGCTGACTGGCATTGTGAGGAGATTGCTCTGCCCTGGTGTCCCTGCGGGGGAGGCAACTGGGCAAGGCTATCCAGGTGGTGGTTGGGTGTCAGGGCTGTGGGCATTAGCTCCACCAGGGTGCTGGTGCAATGGCAGCACGTGGCTAGCGGTCTGTGGTAGAGCATTAGACTGCATGGGTGGGTCCTGGTAGGTGGTGTGGATGGGAGCCTCCAGGTGGGGCTGCTGGACCAGGCAACAGCACTGGAGCCCCAGTGAGCCTCAAGGAAGTGGCTGCAGGGCTTAATGGCTGGGGCTCTCTCCCAGCATAGGTCCCACTGAGGCAGTTGCCATGGGGTTTCTCAGGTGGCCTCAGCAGCAGTAGCGCCTGTTCGCCTGTTCCGTTTGAATCCCCTGTGGGAAGGAGGGGCCCTGGGCTCCCAGGCACTGGGGTGCAGGGGAGCATCTGCTCTCCCTGCTCCCTCCCTGGCCTGGCAGAGGTGGTTGCAGTGAAGCCGAGCCCTGTGTAGGCCAGGTGCTCTGGACCCCGGAGCTCAGAATGGCATCCGTTGCAGCGACCTGAACAGAAGCCACTGGGTCCCTGCTGTGCCTGCTGTCTGGTGCAATGTCACTGCAGTCTCCAACCAGGTGGCAGTGTCTGCAGGGGGAGCTCTGGGGTTCTCGCCTCCTATCCTTTTCCACTGTGGCTGCCTCCCCCAGGTACTTTCCATCTTGCTGAGTGGATCACCCCATTTCCCTCTCCTTTACTCTGAATGTCTCTGATGATTTACAATGCTCTCTCCAAGAAGATCTATCCGTAGCTGGGTATATACTTGCATCTTTTGATCCTCTCCTTGAGAGCAGGCTGTTTCTAGTCTGCCATCTTGGCCTGATCCTACATCTGTAAAATGGAAATTATAAATGTTCCCATCTAATAGGATTACTGTTAGGGTTAAAGGAGATGACCATACAATTCTTAGCACAGAATATGGCACATATCTCATAATAAATGTTAACTATTATCTATTAGGATAGTAGTATTATTATTATCATTAGGTTCCTGGGAAGGGTCAAGGTGGGATGATTTGGCGAACTTTCTATGAATAGCATACCCTTCTCAATAGGCTAGGCAGGGGACCAGTAAAAGACTAATGCTGAAATGATTATCTTTGATGGGCAGTTCTCAAACGTGTGGTTTTCAGGATGCTCTTATGCACTTAAATATTAATGGAGAACCCCATAGAATTTTTGTTTAAGTGAGTTATACCCAGTGATATGATAAAAACTGTTTAACAACTAGGAGAAATATTTCTCCAGGGGAAAATTTTGGATTTGTAGCATTTACTGATTTCTGTGATATAACCATTCCCACCATGCCTGATTTCAACTTATCAATATGCTGTCATTGAATGCGGAGAGATGTATGGGAACACACACACACACACACACACACACACACACACACACAATTTCCCTACAGATACAATAGACATATTACTTTTGTTTTAAATATGATTTATTTAATTATAAGCTTATATTTTTTAATTAACCAAAGTCCATCCTTTATTCAAATTTCCTTAGTTTTTACCTAATGTCCTTTTTTTCTGTCCCAGGATTCCAACCATGATATCATATTACATTTAGTCATCATGTCTCCTGTTACATAAAATCTCTGGGAGATCACCGATTTGGACTAGGCTCCTGCACTAAGCCTAACAGGCCAAACCAATATAAAGTAGAGTAGTTGAGCTTTAGTTAATTGCAGGAGGCTCTGTAACCAATTAACCAATTAACCAATTAAGCTGTAACCAATTAAGTTGTCTCTGCACCACACTTCTGTTTCATATAAACGTTGTCAGATCATGTTATTGGTGGGAGTTCTTTGAACCTGCTCTGGTTTAGAAGGCTGATTAATTCATGAATCACTTTTTTATTTTGCTTTGCTTTGTTTTGTTTTTCTTTGCTCAAAGAATAAACTCAGTTAAAATTTAAACTTGTCTAAGGTTTTTTCCATTTAATACTCCTTAGGTTCCTCTTAGCTGTGACAGTTTCTCTGACTTTCTTTGTTTTGGATGACCTTGACAGTTTTGAGGAGTACTACTAGTCAGGCATGTGTAGAATGACCCTTAATTAGGTACATTAATTATCTGATATTTTCCTCGTGATTAGACTAAGGTTATAGGTTTTTGGGAGGAAGACTATAAATGTAAAGAGACATTGCTTTCATATCCTGTCAAGTGTACCCTCTTTTTGCTGATGAGGAAACAGGCTCAGAGAGGGGCAGTGACCTGCCCAAGTCTCTAGAAGGAGCTGGTGCACATTTTATTCTGGCTCTGCCTAGTCCCCAAGTCCCTGTTCGTTTATATATAATTTATTTTTAATGAACAACTAGCTTGTAATAGTTCTGAAAATTTTAACAATCAGTTTTAGTAAAAACCAGTATAAAAAGACTCCAGCATGCCACTATTTATATCTCTTGGTATTTATCATAGTAGAATTAAAACAAAAATATTAGAAATATTTATTGCTTGATAAGAAAGTAATTACATATTAACATAGAGAAACATTTTTAATGAAAAACAATTATATTTTCCAAAACAAGTTTTAAAGGAAAGAGTGTCACTGTTTTACATCTTTGCAAAGCTTTTTAGTAGCTGGCTTAGGGGAAGATAGCTAGATTCTCATGTCTGCATCTGCATTCATTCTGTTGTGCGAGGTTGTTTTGTTTAAGGCATATGAAGAAAATACAGCTTCACACAAGTAATTGGAAAAGAGAGGAACATTAGCCTTTTCAGATAATTGTGGATATTCTTTCCAACCCAAAATTCAACAAGTAGTAGTTTCTCAACCCTAACTGCAAATTAAAATCACCTGAGGGGCTTTAAAAATGCATTGATCCTGGTACCCACCCTAAAATAATTAAATTAGATGTCATAGCAATCATAATTTTAAAAGTACCCTAGGTCAGTTCTTCTTAAAATTTAATGTAAATATGAATCACTTAAGGATCTTATTCAAGTGCAGATTCTGATTTAGTATACCTGGAGTAGCACCTGAGATTTTTGCCTTTCTAACAGCTTCCAGGTGATGCCAGTATTGCTGGCCCAAGGCCCATACTTAGACTAGCAAGACTCTGGTGATTCTTAGAGGCAAAGACTGAGAACCCAAGCGAAGAAGAGCTTGCTAAGGGTTAATTATTGTTGGGTTCAGGTTTGCAGTAGGAAAGTGCAAAACAGTCAAGAAGAGAAAACTAGAGACTTAAGACACTTTGGAGCTGTCAGTAGGTGGGTGGAGTCTATTTTATAATTAACAGTGAGTTAATAACCGGAGGAGGTTCTTTCCAAAATTTTTTACATAATAACTTTGAATCTCTGTCTACATCACTGTGTTGGATGATTATCTATGACATATGAGGTCAGATCCAGACTTTTGAAGTCAGTGGACCACGCTGAATATAAGGCAGTTTTAGAGGGTATAAAAAAGATAGTGGGTGTGTTAACTAGAATTTGACATTCCAAATGAGAAGATAGCTTTTTGTCATATTCAGAATTAGTTAAACACTATTAAGTATTCCAAAATTTTTTCACCCATTGAATTTTCAACTCTGAGTAACTTCTCCTCATCATACTCTTGCTAGTTCTGCAAACTTTAACCCAGTCCAAACTTGCTCTTTCTACACCAAACCACTATTCACTTTCTTAGGCCCAGCCCCCAATTTTCTGGCCTCTATACTTACAGAAAGTTAATCATCCCATCTCTCGGTTTTCCCTGAATCCTGTCACACCCCTTTTATACTAGCAGGCTGTGTCATCATCATCTCCTCTTATATCTCGCTCTGCCTCTAGACAAATTGCTTACTGAGAGACCTTTGTTACTTTCTTTGAATTTCCAGCACCTGGCACAGTCACTGGGACAAGATAGGTACTCAAAAATATTTGACGAATGATAGTGAGATTAACAAATATTGGAGAATCTAACGAGAACAGCCAATAAAAATTAAAACAGTGTTCACAAGGAAATAAAAAGAAGAGTGGGCATTGTTTAGCCTGAAGAAAATAATGAGGCATTTACCAGTCTTCAAATAGAGTTTGTAATGAATTATAAGCAAAAAGATGCTGATCCTGAAGGAGTCACTTTTACGTATGTAAAAATTCACCAAACTGTACACTATAAGAGCATTTTATGCATGATATCCCTTAATCTGAAAGAACAAGAAAGAAAGAGAGAAAGAAAGAAAGAAGAAAGGAAGGAAAGGAGAAAGAAAGGAAGGAAAGGAGAAAGAAAGGAAGGAAAGAAGAATGGAAGGAAGGAAGGAGAAAGAGAAAGGAAAAAAGAAAGAGAAAAACTAAACTACTCTAGTTTACATACAGACTTTTCCATAGCATCATTCAACGATAGAAAATAGTGGTGTGATGTCTACACAATTCTGAGGAAAAGAATGACCCTAAAGTGTGAGTCTAAACTGTTTAGTTGTCCTTTAACCATAAAAGCCAGATAGCCATTTTTAAATATATAAAAATTCAAGAAATACAATATTCATGAACCTTCTTGATAAAATCTTGACCACAAAATCCAGCCAACTAAGAGGTGAATCAAAATACTTAGAAATTGAGAAGAAATGATAAAAGACTGGTAGTGAGCACTGAATTCTATTTCAATATAAAATGGAGACTGAATAACTGTAGAGGTTAATAGAACAGAATATAAATGTTTTTACAATTTTGAAAATAAATAAAACAAAAGTCTAAAGGTAGGAGAAGGAAGGTTAGAAACCATGAGTGTGCTAATTTCCTTAATCTTACAGCAGTCAATAGATACTATTTAAAGTTGAAACATTTAATTAAAAAATGCTTCCAGGGGGAAAAAGTTGCTGTCCAGTTCTTTCCCTGTCTCCACAGAGAATTAAACCAGAGGATGGACTTTGAATACCTTTGAGTTCCATTAGATATTAAGAACTATCTTCTTGAAGTCAAAGTTGATTGAGGATTATTCTTTCTCTAGAATTAAGATAGGCAACAATATCTGCATTAGACGTTCCAAAGGTTAGGTAAGCATCTGTCTGCAGTTTAGAAATGAGACCAGAGGAATATTAAGGCCCCTATAAACTGTATATTCCTGATGTGTGTCAGAAAGGAGAAGAGGAGTAACAAATCCTCTCAGTGCCTCTGCAGCCCACCCAGTAGCCCTGGGCTCTGGTGTTTACCCCACCATCATCAAATCACCGCTGAGAGCAAACTAAAATGGAAGAAAATGGAACCAGCCAGCTGGCATAGCCCCAATGCTTAGGCAAGGGAATGCAGGAGAGAGCAAGACAATGAGCCCAAACCCATCTCCAGACCCTCAGGGTTAAGATTGAGGTGGGGGAGGTGAGAAGGAGAAAGAAAAGCAAGAAAGAAAAAGAAAGACAAGAAAGAAAGAAAAGCAAGAAAGCAAGAAAAAGAAAGAAAGGAAGGAACGAGAGAAAGAAAGAAAAGAGAAAGAGAGAGAAAGAGAGAGAGAAAGAAAAGAAAGAAAGAAAGAAAGAAGAAAAAGAAAGACAGAAAGAAAGACAGAAAGAAAGAAAGAAAGAAAGAAAGAAAGAAAGAAAGAAAGAAAGAAAGAAAGAAAGAAGAAAGAAAGAAGAAAAGAAAAGAGAGAAGAAAGAGGGAGAGCATGTGCAAGGGAGAGAGACTTTGGGTAAAGGAGATAATAGTCTTTATAGATAGTAGCCATACTGGTCAGAGAAAAAAGGCACAAGGATCTGAACATAAATTCATAAATTCCTGGGCCTAGTTCCAAGTCTGGCAGCAATACGGCACAGTGAATGAGACTTAGAGGAAGAAAATGATAGCACACTCTTATCACATTTACACATGCAGTCTCTTTGTGCACTTGAAGCCTCTCACACAGATGCCTTGAGTATCCCATGCCCTCTGCCCACACAATCAGAGACCACCCCTTACCTCCCTACCATCTCTTGTCCTTCTTCCCTGTTTCTGGTTCTATTACTCCAGTGTCTCTCCCCTGAACAACAGCAAAATCCCTCCATCTCTGTCTCTTGGTGTCAACAGGCAATCCCTAGCTTTGCCATTACCATGGAAGCTTTGGGGCCTCAGGAATAAGGAAGAGGAGGAGGGGTGGAGCAGGCTGTGGCTGTCAAACCTTGGTGCTAAAAAGGCCTCAGTTGGGAAAAGAGGAGGCAGAAAGGACACAAAACAGGAAACAAAATGGAAACTTTCTGGGCATGTTGCTTTGGCTGGAGAACGCATCAGAAAGAGAGGGGAAATCTCAATTTGTCATTGTCAGCACCCTGCTGCTAGAATGTTGAGTCCTAGGCCAAGTCTCTGAACACTTCACTCAGCGTCTTCCCATTCAAACATTAAAGTGACTTTAATGACAAGCAAAATCACTATGTCTCAGTGTCCCAGTTTCTTCATCAGTACAAAGGGGATAATTATAGCTGGAAGGAGGATATATGAAATGATAGATGAGAAAGCTTTTAAAAACATTCTGGAGAGATGCAGGGGATCACAGTTTTATATGTGAAGCCCCTTGCTTCTCTGAACAGATAAAATTTTTCTGTGCTAAGAATATGAAATAAATATGAGGTGGAGGATACCTATAGAGTGACTGTAGAAAATGAGGGGGAAAGCAGAAGTTGGGAAAGATGCACCATGACCTAGATATTTTCTCATGGTGTTAAGCTGTGACAATCATTGGGTTCACCTCATTTATTTCCTGTAGAGATGTTTCTTCATTGTTTTATGTTCACTCTCTTTAAAGCTGCTGTTTCCTGTATTATTTTTGTGTTTTCCAGCTGGAAGGATAAATATGGTCCCTGTTACTCTATCTTGGATGAAATGGTTGTTGTCTTAAACTACTAAGTTTTAGGGTGGTTTGTGACACAGCAATAACTAACTGATAGTGAAATTGATAGCTAGATATGGGATGTTTCTATGAAAAAAAGTCTACAATTGTGCCACTAGCTTTGTGATCAGGTAGCAGGCATAGGCTGCAAGAATTTTCAAGGAAATTAGAAAACTGACAACTCATATTATACACCTATCCCCTGCAGAAACTTGGCACAGTGAAAATTTATCTAGTGAACTTTAAAATATAAGCAATGAGACTTTCAGGAAAAAGTATCTTACTAAATGAGTAATAAGGAACCATAAGCAAATGATGAGCTAATGAGAGAAAAGGCCAGTTTGCAAGCAAAATTTAAAGAGAGTATAGAGGAGCCAGGACAAGTTTAGAAAACATAACATTGCTTGTCTCCCATCCAACTTGGTAAAAGATTCTCAAGGTCAAAATCAAGATTATTTACATTTAATGTATTATTGATATAATTGGATTTAAATCTATCTTTTTTCTAGTTGTTTTATGATTCCATTTTATCTTCATTATCTCTTTTATTTTTTATTTTTATTTTTTTAGAGACAGGGTCTTGCTCTGCTGCCCAGGCTGGAGTGCAGTATGTGATCATAGCTCACTGCAGCCTCGAACTCCTGGGCTCAAGTGATCCTCACCTCAGCCTCCCAAGTAGCTGGGACTACAGGCATGTGCTACCATGCCCAGTTAATTTTTAATTCTTTGTAGAGACACTATCTCACTATGTTGCTCAGGCTGGTCTTGAACTTCTGGCCTCAAGTGATCCCTCTGCCTTGGCCTCTCAAAATGCTGGAATTATAGACATGAGCCACTGTGCTCCACCTTCACAATCATCTTATACCTCTTTTATTTTTATTGTTTTAGTGGTTGCTCTATGGTTTGCAATACACATACACAACTCATCATAGTCTACCCCAAAGTATTATACTTCTTCACTTATAGTTTAAAAATCGTAACAACTCCATTTCCTTTCTTCCATTTTTTTGGCCTGGTGCTATCATACAATTTTCTTCTACATATAGTATATCATTACTAATTTGTCAACTATTAATAACTTTTAAATTTATTAAAAATAAGAAAAAACTTTTATATTTACTTTCATTTTTTATCACTTCTTCACTCTGTCTTTGTAAAGATCTAATTTCCATCATGTATCCTATTCCTTTCGTCTGAGGAGATTCCTTTAGCATTTCTTATAGTGCAGATCTGCTGCCAATGAATATGATCAGCTTTGTTTTTCTGGAAAAATATTTTGCCTTCATTTTCTGAAAGACATTCTTGCTGTAAATGAAATTCTGGGTTGATAATTTTTTTTCTCCAGCATTCATTCTAAAGATATCTTCCATTATCTTCTGGCTTGTATAGTTTCTGATGAAAAGCCTACCAAAATTCTTATCTTTGTTCTTGCATATGTAATTTTTATTTTTTCTCTGCTTTCATGATTTTTTGATTCAAACCAGTATGAACATTATGTATTTGGGTGTTCTTAAAATTTTTATATTTTTTTCTGTTATTCATCCTGCTCAGGGTTCTGTGAGATTCTTGGATCTGTGGTTTAATTTTCAAAAATCATTGGCCATTTTTACTATACTTATTTCTGCTTCATTTCTCTTTCTTCTGTTTCTGGGACTCCAGTTAAATACATGTTATACCATTTGATATTGTCTCATGGCTCTTGGAGACTCTATTCTTCTCCCCTCAAGCCTTTTAATTCTTTTTTGCTTACCTCTTGGTATTTCTGTTTGGAAAATTTCTATTGATCTTTTGTCAAGTTTACCTATTCTTTACTCAATTATGTCTTGTTTGCTAATTAACTCATCAAAGGAATCCTTAACCTCCAATATTATGGCTTTTATTTCTAGCATTTCCAGTTATCTTTTTAAAAAATAGTTTCTATGTCTGTAAAATTCCTCATCCATTCATGCATGTTATTAACTTTCACATATCTCTACATTATATCAGTATCAGATTAACATATTAAATAAGTTAATGTCCTTTCTGTGAGTTCCAATATCTGAGTCTTCTCTGAATCTTGTTGTTTTTCTCTTGACAAAAGGTTCCTTTTCTTCTCCGGCATTTTTATGTCTCAATTTTTTTACTAAATATCAGACATCATGTATAGAAGAACATAAAAAGACTGAGGTAGATACTACTTATGCCATATGGGCATGTCTTTTTTAATATCTGGCAGTGTGGGGGTGTTATATGATAATTTGGGTTTTGTCCCAGTTTCCTGGTACAGAGCTTCTAAACTTTTGAAATAGGATTCTTAATAGGAGTGTCTTTGTTCTTCATAATGGGTCCTTGGACCATACCTGAGTTTATGCCAAGGAGATGACTTAGGAGGGGGGCTGAGTCATGCCAGAAAGGCCAATCATGTAATTAGAGAGTTGGAATTTTGAGCCACATGGTATCAGTCTGATCTCCAGGCAGGGGAGTGCAGCTGGAGATGTAAGTTCAATTACATGATCAATGATTCAATCAATCATACCTATGAAATGAAACTCCACTAAAACCCTGAATACCAATGCTCACTTGAGCTTCCTGGTTGGCGAGCACACTGAGGTACTAGGAGCATGATGTGTGCTGATTCCACAGGGAATGGGCACAGAACTCCACATTGAGGATCTTCCCAGATCTTGCCCTAAATGTTCTTTATATGGCTGGTGCTGATTTGTATCCTTCACAATAAAACAGTAATCATAGGGGTAGTGCTTTCCTGAGTTTTGTCAGTCTTTTAGTGAATTATCAAACCTGATGGGGTTGTGGGAACTCCCAAATTTGTAGCCAGTTGGTCAGAAGTGTATGGTCCTGAACTTGTGGCTAGCATGTGAAGTGAGGGCATTTTTGTTGGAGACTGTGCTCTTTCTTAATTTGTGGAGTCTGCATGAACTCTAGGTCGATATTATCATAATTGCATTGTAGTATCACAGGGGAGTCAAACTTGTCCACTTAGCTAGGTTGGATTTTCTTTTCATCTTTAGCGCACCATGGGCTTCAAATTCCTTTACTTTTTAGCTATTACCTTGTGCTTAGAGTGGGATCTGGAAGCTTGGTTTTCTGTGTTCTTGCCCCTCACTTTCAGCTATTTTCTGCATGCTTTTGTCACAGAGGTCTCTCTCCATCCACTTTTCCCTAACCCAGAGGTAAACGGCTATTATTCATTACTTGGTGCTAGGATCATTGTTGGGACGGTGGTGTTCTGTTGTCCTGATCCACCCTAAGTCTTAGGACAAGTCTTTTCTGCTTCTGGTTGGGGTTGGTGGTTTCTCAGGCTCCCTATTCCTGTACCCCATGGCAGCCAAACTGCCTTGTATCTGTGTTTGGTCATGGGTAGGAATTTCCTCTCCAGCATTAGCAGACCTCTGCTTTGTATTGGCACAGGATTTTTGGGCCCAACATCATTTCTTGTCCTTCACCCAGAGGTGAAGGTATTTTGTTTCTATCCCTCCCTCAGCAACATTGGATTTCTGTTTGTATCTAGGGCTAGTGTTTCCTATCCTTCCCTCATTCCTTCCTTACATGCAGTGGAAGTTTACTCAAGGCTTGCTGGTAAGAGAGCTTGCTGCCCTTGCTGTAGCAGCTTAACACCTTTAAAAGGCTTGGGGAAGCAGTTGGGGCACTGGGCGTGACACCCTGTACCAACCTATCACTTCATGTTTGTCTGTGCCACTAAGTGGGTCTCTTCAGGACTCCTGTCTTGTTCTCAGCCTTTTTTGTGAGCATTTGGTAGAGGTCCAAATTCTTCTTCTGTCTAGGGCTCCTAGATATTCTTAATGGACATGCTAACCCACACTTGGCCTTTAAGAATTTGTTAAAATTTTAGTTGATTCTTCTTACCTACCCATCTCTTTCCCCTGTGCTCTACTAGAGATGAAATACTTCTTTTCACAGAGACTGAGTTCCATCTCCGTTTATGTGGTTGGCTTGAGGCCTCAGCTACTTGATGGGCTCAAGAAAAATTATTGTTGTAGATTATCTGGCATTTTTGTTAATGTGGCAGAAAACTCTCATGTAGCTTTCTTACATTCTAAGTGAGACCAGAATTCTCATCTGCTTATCCTTACAAGTAAATTTTCTACATTTTTTTTCCAATTGTGAATGAAAGTTATATTTGGACTTTGACTAGGATTTTACTAATATTAACCTTGGGAGACTGGACATTACACTACTTGGTCTTTCCATACAGAAACATGGGTGTTTCCATTCATTTATACAAAGAGCACTCTCTAGGTTCCTTATAATATGGAGTCATGATCTGTTAATGATTTCAACTTAAAATCCATATTGTTAGAAACACAAATTGAGATGGCTTCTGGTATTAAAACATAATTAAATATAGGGAAATCAGAAACTATTAGGCCAGAAGCAAATAATCATATAGGTACCTAGGATCATAACAAAAATTAAACATTATATTTAGCTCTAAGATTCCTAGGAGCAAAGACAAAAAGGGGAGCAGTGAGTTATATAGTCCTCATAGTTTAATAGAAAGAATGTAATTTTATCTGGAGAAATTTTTGTTGCATTGAATCCTAGTTGGATTTTTTTGTGTGTAGTTCCTTTTAGAAATAACAAAATAGAAAATGAGTTCAACCATTGTTTTATAGAAAATAGTAAAATGTCCTTCAACTGACTATTTCTTTCCTCACCTTATTAAAGGCCAAGAAAACACCTCCTATATTAATAGGAAAATAGAAATTCTAGAACAAATGTAAAAAGTTGAATAATCCTGACAAGTTTTTCAAATCAATCTGTTGAAAATATTTATTTACATAAAACCTTTAGTTGGAAAACAAAAATGAAAGAAATATCACACCTCATATAAATAACAGAATACCATGCTGAGTTTAGTTACACAATAAAAGCCACACAAATCTGTGTGTATGGCCAGGGACTGGGGTATGGAGAAAAGAAAAAGAGAATTGAGAAGGAGGTAGAAGATAATTCTTTGCTTACTGCAAATCTTGTTTGGAGAGGAACCTCTGGAAAATCATGAATTTGGATAGCACTATGAGCATGCCAGAGGCTGAACCAATGTAAGCTCCTAAAATATAAGATTTGAATCATTTCTTAGGGTAACTTGCTAAGGTGGTTTGGTTCCACCAATGAATAAAGTTCCTAATTCTAAATTAAGCTCATCCTTTGGAACATTAATCTCATCTCCTGGTTCTTCCCCAAGCTTCTTCCACCAGGGTGCCTGCATGTGTTTCAGGGTGGTGAGATGGGCCTCCTTGGCCTTGGCTGCCACAGGCCTGGATCTACTCAAGAAGAGCTCAGGATCTTTCCCTTCTGCCTCTTTCAGACTTGGTGCCTCTGTAGTAAACAGAAAATAAATAGGTGAGTGGTAGAATCCTGTGCCAAGCAAGTAGGAACTTGGAAGCTAAAGTGCTGGAACTCTGCTACAATAGGCAGGGACAGGATTCCAACTCTGGATTTATTATCATTCCTAACTGTGGATGGTATGGGACTATTCAAAAGTTGCAGCTGTGGCTGGTAGCAACATTCTCACCCTCTGGCCACTCTATGTTTAAAAGAACGAAAAAAGATGTAGATTTTTGTTAGATGGTTTATTTAAAGAACAGGAACTTTAAAAATACCAGTAGAACCTCATCCTATAAGTGAGAGGCTCAGTTTCAGTCACTTATCCAATTCAAAAATACAAAATTCACAAGTACTGACCATTAAATAGAGAACTCTGGCCCTTTCTGACCACACATACTAATGGAAATCCCAGAGCCTGACTAAAACATTGTTTGTGGCTTCATGGATGAGATCTCTCATTAAATGAATCAGTGGTTGTGAGGCACCAATGAATTAATTTTACTTTAGCACTTTAGCTATTATCATCATCTACTTCTAAAATATTACCAAAAGCTTTAGAATCTGGCTAGAAGGGCTCAGCATCTTTGAAATTGATAACTTTGTTTGTGCTGATACATATGAATCATGGCAAGGCTGGAGGAAGCACGCAAGAAGGAAATTATAAAATCTGCATCATTTGAAAACACTGTGTCTGGTATGCTTTGGATTAAGAAATTTCCTGAGGATAGGGGACGGGCTAAAAGACCCTTAATAGTGCTTTCTTTCTGAAGATTTTAGATGTCATAGACCTTGGATAGGTTGTTCCCTTTAGGGAACTAAAATGGAATGAGCACATACTCATTAGCTGTTCAATATTGGTGCTGATTTGAGCCATCAGAGCCTCTCTGTGCTGCTGGGCTCTCTCTTCTAAGGCCCTGCTCATAAAGTAGTGTTGCAGTCGTTCTTGAGCATGGGCATGGAGCTCCCTGCTGGCCACATCTGACATCTGAGAGCCCTGGGAACACAGGACAGAAAAACTTGTTACAGGAATGACATATATATCAAAGTCTTGTTTTACCCAACCACTTAGCAGAGGTTCTAGAATGCTTAGCTGTCTCTCATTTTATCAATTGAATCTTATAACTGATGTCTCTACCTTGTACTTTTGTGCAAATATTAGTCTTTTAAAAACAGCTTTAGATAAAAACACAGGTAGGTAAGTTTCTTTTTGGTATGCTCCCATACCTCATTTTCTCAGACAACACGGTATTAAGGGAGAAGAGAGAAGATTGAGAGATCACAGTGAAAATTACAAATGGTTTGGTAATGACACTGGCCTGGAAGAGGTGTAACATGGCCAGCCCCTTTGTTCTGGATCCCATCTGAAAGACTACCTTCTTATCCCATCCCCACTCTCAAACTTATCTAAGCCATAATGTTAGAACTGCTTCTGGTTTCATAAAACAAAGGACAAAATCAGCCAAAGGACCATGTTCTTTTGCCTAGTCAGCTAATTTAAGGGGAACTTAAATGAATAGTTTGGACAAGGATAAAATAATCTTAACTTTGGAGCTGATAAAGATTCTGACACCACAGCCTTCTCAAATATTCCAGTTCCTGGACCTTGGATGTGATCCTGTTCCACTTGTTCCAGCTAATACCTTACTTTTCAGCCATAGAATCTTTTTTTTTCTTTTTGGCCTAAGTGTTCAAGTGAAACAGCCATAGAATCTTAAAGAGTTGTACCAGAGTGTGGATAAAGCAACAGTTTAAAAAAAAAAACAGGAGTATACATCAGAATTTTATATAGTGTATTAAAAAAAAAGAGAGATCAAAGACCTAAACATAAGAGCTAAAGCTATAAAATCTCTTAAGCGAAAACACAGGGGAAGCATCATGACATTGGTTTTGGAAATGATTTCTTGGATATGACACCAAAGGCATAAGAATCAAAAGAAAAAATAGATAAAATGGACTTCATTGAAATTAGAAATTTTTGTGCATGAAAAGACACTATCAACAAAGTAAAAACGCAGCCCACGGGATGGCATAAAATATTTTCAAATCATATATCTGATAAGAGATTCATATTTAGAACACAAGAACTACTAAAACTCAACAACAAAACAACCAGATTAAAAAATGGACAAAAGACTAGATTAGACATTTCTGCAAAAAATGGCATGCAAACGGCCATTAAACACATGAAAGGACACTCAAAATCTCTAATTAGAGAAATGAAAGTCCAATCCACAAAGAGATACCACTTCACATCCATTAGCTACTATCAAAAAAAACCCCGGAAAATAACAAGTGTTGATGAATATGTGGATAAACTGGAACCCTGTGCCCTATTGGTAAAAATGTCAAATGGTGCAGCTACTATGGAAAACAGTATGGCAGTTCCTCAAAAAATTTAAAATAAGAATTACCATATGATCTAGCAATTCCATTTCCAGGCACATCCCCAGAAGAATTGAAAGCAGGAACACAAACAGACATTTGTAAACCCATGTTCACAGTGGCACTATTCACAATAGCAAAAAGGTAGAAGCAACCCAAATATCCATCAAAGGATGAATGGATAAACAAAATATAGTATGTGTGTGTGCATATATATATATATATATATATAAAAATGTGCAAATATGTATATATATACACACACACACATATATATACACACACACACACACCATGGAATATTATTCAGCCTTTAAAAGAAGAAAATTCTGACACGTTAAAACATGAACTTTGAAGACATTATGACAAGTAAAATAAGTATGATTCCACTCATATGAGGTATTCAGAGTAGTCAAATTCATAGAGATAGAAAGCAGAATGGTGGTTGCCAGGAGCTGGGTGGAGGGGGAATGGGGATTTAGTGTTTAATGGATACAACTTTACAAGATGAAAAATGTTGTGAAGATGGATGGTGGTGATGGTTACACAACAATGTGAATGTACTTAATGCCACTGAACTGTATATTTAAACATGGTTAAAATGGTAATTTTTACATTTTGTATATTTTACCACATTTAAAATAAATAAATGAAAATATAGATATATGAGGTCACACAAAACTTACTGAACTAGAATTTCTTGGGGTGTGTGTTGCTTAAATTCATGCTTAAATTTGTAAATGATTAAAACTGCTAAAAGCAATATAGTCCTCTCTACAGAGCTCCAGAGAGGAGGTATGCTTCTGTCTTTCTCCATTTGATTTCTGCTCACAGGAAAGAACTTCCAGCTGTGCTTCTGCCCTCTCTCTAATTCAGTTCTGGTTCTGGGCTAAGGGGAGAGTTGCTAATATGATTGATCAGAACCTAAGAGATTCATTGGTCATTTTATTCGTGGCCAGGTTGATAAGCTCAGGACCCCTAACTTTTTTTTTGCATTTGGGTTAAAAAAAAGTTTTAAAAAATATGCAGCTTTATTGAGGCAAAAATGACATGCAATGAAGTACAAATATTGAAAAGGTACAATTTGCTACACTTTGACATATGTATACATCTATAAAACCATCAGCACAATCAGGATAATGAACATTCATCACTATCAAGTTTCCTTATGTCCTTTTGTAAATCCTTATTCTCACCCTTTTCATCCTTTCATCCCCCTCCCTCCCAACCACTGATTTACTTTCTGTTACTATAGATTAGTTTGCATTTTTAGAGTTTATATAAATGGAATCATACAGAATATATTCTACCTTGTCTAGCCTCTTTTATTTAGCATAATTATTTTGAGATTTATACACGCTGTTTAGAGTATCAACAATACAAGTGTTTGTATGCACATATATTTCCTTTTCTCTGGGGTAAATACCCAGGAGTGGCTGAATCGTATGAGAGATGTATGCTTGATTTTATAAGAAACTGCCAAACTGTTTTCCAAAGTGGCTGTACTATTTTAAATTCCCATGAACAGTGTATCAATCATAATTCTTCCATGTGCTTGTTAACCTTTTGTATGTCCACACTTCTAAATTTTAACAGGTGTGGAGTATCTTACTGTGGTTTTAATTTGCACATCCCTTAATGACTAATGATGTATCTTTTCATGTGTTTGCTATCTATCTTCTCTGGGTGAAGTGTCTGTTCAAATCTTTTGTCCATTTAAAAAAAATGGTTCATAAATTTTCTTACTGTTGACTTTCAAGAGTTCTCTCTATATGCTCAACACAAGACCTTTTTTTCAAATATATGCTTGGCAAAGATCTTCTCCCAAGTTGTGGCTTCTCTTTTTATTCTCTTAATAATATCTTCTGAAGAGCAAAAGTTTTAAATTTTGATAAATTTATCAATTTTTTCCTTTTTGGATCATGCTTCTGGTATTGTATTTAAGAACCCTTTGCCAAACTCAAGGTCATGATTTTTCTCCAATGTTTTCTTCTAGAAGTTTTATAGTTTTAGGTTTTGCATTTAGGTCTATGATCCATTTTGAGTTAAATTTTGTATATGAAGTTGTGTATGGATTCAGTTTTTTTACATATAGATATCAAACTGCTCTAGTCTCTCTACTGCATTAACTGTGCACTTCTATCAATAAGTTGGTCATATATGTAGGTTTATTTATGGATTTGATTCTGCTCCATTGATCTATTTTTGTATCTTTATATCAATATCACTGTTTTGATTATGTAGCTTTAATAATTCTTGAAACAAGGTAATGTTAACCCTCCAACTTTGTTCTTCTTTGCAGTTATTTTAGCTATTCTAGTTCCTTTGCATTTGCATATGAATTTTAGAATCAGTTAAATTTCTACAAAAAAAGCCTGATGGAACTTTGTGCTAAACAACATCTTGTTGCTGATACTAGGAGAGAAGTATTCAGTCTTTGCAATTAAATATGATATCAGTTGTATATTTCATAGATACCTTTCATCAGGTTAAGAAAGTTTCCTCCCATTCCTAGTTTCTTGAGATTTTTGCTGGGGGGTGATGTCAGGACTAGGTGTTGTATTT
Organism: Lemur catta; assembly: GCF_020740605.2. NCBI lineage: Eukaryota > Metazoa > Chordata > Mammalia > Primates > Lemuridae > Lemur > Lemur catta. Next base: position 223,810,863 of record NC_059128.1, on the reverse strand, counting down.
TGTCAAATTATGTTTCTGCATCTATTGATATAATAATATGGTTTTTCTTAGTCTGTTAATATGGTAAATTACACAGATTGATATTTGAAGGTTAAACTTGTTTATGATGTATTAACCTTTCAATATATTGTTGGATTAAATTTGATAAAATTATGTTTAGAATTTTTAAATATATGTTCATGAGGAATATTGTTCTGAAATTTTTTGCTTGTAATGTCTCTGGTTTTGGTGCCAACTTTTCTCTATTGCTATTGTTTTCTATTTTATTGATTTCCCTTTGATCTTTATTTTCTCTCTTCTGCTTACTTTGAGTTTAAATTGCTCCTTTTCTAGTTTCTTGAGAACACTGGTAAATGTTCTACACGCATTTGAGAAGATTGTTAGTAAGTTAAGGTCTTTTTTTTTTTCTTAAAGAGACAGGGGTCTCACTTTGTTGCCAGGCTGGAGTATAATGGCTGCCATGCATTTGCAGCAATAACATAAAAAGTTGCCATTTTTAGTATGTTATAAACTGTATATCACTATTATTTTTGTTTAAAACCAGGGCCAGCAAACTAAAACCAACTGCCTGTTTTTGAAAATAAAGTTTTATTGTAATACAGCCACATCCATTCATTTACATATTATCTATGGCTGCTTTAGTCTTATAACAGCAGAGATTAATAGTTGTGATACAGGCTGTATGGCCTGCAAAACTGAAAATATTTACTATGTGGTACGAGTTACAAGAATCAATTATATTTTATAAAGATTTAAATGATGATGAAAAAGTCTTATACAGCAGTCTCTCCTTATCCATGGTTTTGTTTTCCATGGTTTCAGTTACCTGTGGTACAGTACAGCAAAATATTTTGAAAGAGAGAAAGAAAACATATTCACATAACTTTTATTACAGTATATTGTTATAATTTTTTATTATTAGTTATTGTTAATCTCTTACTGAGTATAATTTATAAGTTAAACTTTATCATAGGTATATATATATATAGGAAAAACACAGTACATATAGGGTTTGGTACTACCCACAGTTTCAGGCATCCAGTAGGGGTCTTGGGATACATTCCCTGAGGTTAAGGAAGGACTACTGTATATTTACCCATGTACAGCCATGCACTGCTTAACGACAGAGATACTTTCTGAGAAATGTGTCATTATGTGACTTATTGTATTTACACAAACCTAGATGGTATAGCCTACTACATACCTATGCTATATGGTATAGCTTATTGTTCCTATGCTACAAACCTAGACAGCATATGACTACACTAAATACTGCAGGCAATTCTAATGCAATGGTATTGTTTATCTAAACATACAAAAGGTACAGTAAAAATAAGGTTTTATAATCTTATGGGACCACTGTTGAATATGTGGTCCAACATTAACTGAAAGGTCATTATGTGGCACATGGCTGTAGTTACCATTTCCAGTGCTTTTAAGCTATGTACAGCCAGATTTTCTCTTTTCATTTTTAACAGAAGTGTTAAATCCTTTACAACTTAAAAAGGATTCAACATTTTTGGTAGTGTTTGTATGCTGGTGATCAAGTCTTTCAGCTTTTGTACCTCTGAAAAAGTCTTTATTCTGCCTTTGTTTTTTTAATGACATTTTTGCCAAGTATAGAATTCTAGGTTAACAATTTTTTTTTCTCCTTTCAGTACTTTTAAAAGCAAGATGTCTTCTTGCTTGCATTGTTCCTACTGAGAAATATGTCATTTTTATCTTTGTCCTTATATGATACATTTTTATTTTTTGTTTTTAAGATTTTCACTGTATCACTGGTCTGAAAATTTTGATTATGATATTCCTTGGCATAGTTTTTCCATGTGCCTGTGTCTTCACTGGGCTTGGGTGAGGGTTATCGTTTTAAGTTTATAAAGTTTTTTTTTGTTTGTTTTCATATATATATATTTCAAAATATTATAGGGGTACAAATGTTTTTCGTTACGTGGATCACTTAAATGTTTTTGGTTACGTGGATCACTTTTGTAATGCCTGAGTCATGGCTATAAATGTTCCCATCATCAAGATAGTGTTTGTTGTACCTGTTAGGTAGGTTTTCACCCATCCCCTTTTCCTCCTCCCCTCTGCTTGATTTCCACTGAGTTTTACTTCCCTCTGTGCACATGTGTGCTCATTGGTTAATTCCAATTTAATAGTGAGTACATATGGTGTTTGTTTTTCCATTCTTTAGATACTTCACTTAGGATAATGGTCTCTAGTTCCATCCAAATTATTGCAAAAGGCATTAATTCATCCTTTTTTATGGTTGAGTAGTATTCCATGGTATATATATACCACATTTTGTTAATCCACTCATGAATTGATGGGCACTTGGGTTTATTCTACATCTTTGCAGTTTAGAGAGTTTTTGGTCATTATTTTTCTTCCACATCTCCTTCAGAGACTCCAATTATCCATTTATTGGGCTACTTAAGTCCCATGGCTCAGTAATGTTCTTTTCAATTTTTTTTTCCTTTCCCCCTGCCATCTGTGACTTATTTTGTATGGTATCTACTACTCTGACTTCAACTTTATTGACCTTTTATCCAGCAATGTCTAATCTGCTACTAATTTGATCCAGTATATTTTTCATATCACATTTTAAAGTTTTCATCCCTAGAGGTTTGATTTAGGATTTTTTATTTTCCACATTTCTACTTTTTGAAATACAGTTAAAATAACTGTTTTAATACCCTTCTCTGCTAATATTAACATCTGTATAAATTGCTGGGTTGGTTTGATTGAGTATCCTCATTACTAGTAATGTTTTCCTGCCTCTATGCATGCCTGTTAACCTTTGATTGCCTGCAAGATACTATAACTTTTATCTTGTTGGGTGCTAGATATTTTGGTATTTCTAAAAATCTTGAGCCTTTTTCTAGGATGCTGTTAAATTACATGAAAACATTTTGATCTTTTTGGCTCTTGATTTTATGATTTGTTCGGCAGAATGGAGCAGTATAGGCTAATTATATTCCACTATTAAGGAAAGATCTTCCTCAGTACTCATCCCAATACCCTATGAATTATAAGTTTCTCCAGTGTATTTGATGGGAACAAGCACTATTCCTGGACCTGTGTAAGTTCCTGGCACTCTTCCATTTTATCTTTTCAGACGACTATTTCCTTGGCCTTGGGTAGTTTCCTAACATGCACATGCTGATCAGTATTTTGAAGAATATTCAAGGGGTTCTCCCTCTTTGCAGTACTCTTCACCCTGGTACTCTTGTCCCATGAAGTCTAGCTGCCTTGGTCTCCTCAGACTCTTAATTCCAACTCTCAGTTGAGATAACTAAGGGATTCCAAAAGCTCCTCTGCTGTTCCTCTTCCTTGGGCTATAGCCTAGAAACTCTTTCAAGGCAGTAAGCTGGGGCAATTATAGGGCTCACTTTGTTCTCTCTCAGATATTATTGTTTTGTATTATTTGATGTTCAGGGTGTTGAAAACCATTGTTTCATATATTTTATCTTTTTTTGTTTGTTTGTTTTTCTGGTTGTTTTAGGTACAAAGTAAGTCCAGTTCCTGTCACTCCATCTTGGCTGGAAACAGATGTCAGAACATTTTTTACTGTCTACTTCTATGTGATAATCACAAAGGGTCTGAGACACAAGGGTTGTCTTTCCCTCCTTTCTTTCTCCACAGACTCACTTTAGTGTATGGGTTCCTAAATTCAGATTAGTAGTAGGAGAAAGTAGGAGGCCTAATTTATATCTTTTGGATTGACCCTTGCTATCTAATTCAGTTTTACCATTGCTCTGCTCTGGTGGTTACCAAATACATGCTCAGCAATTATAATATTTGTACTCTGCTTTCCATTTGCATGGGGTTTTTTTTGAACTTATACAAATGGAAAGCAACCACAATCACAACAAAACAGATGTGAAAAGTTCAAAATAGCCCAAGTTTTACTGTACTATTGCAAAAGAAGCAATAACTAAGACTTGTTGCTGTAGGTATGGGAAATAACTGATTTAAAGCAAAGTCCCCTTCAATGACTGTACCTCTATGACATGCAACTATAAAAAGACTCTGAATCCATTAAATCTATGGTAAAGCTACTCCACTACCCTGTACCAACAATAAACGTACATATATATGAGATACTGCTTTGTTGGTAAATATCATGCAGTGGAATAATGTAACACTGATATTATGGCACAGAGGCCTACATACTGGATGTCTTTTGAGATAGTCATCCACTTGGTGCTTCAGTTCAACTCGGCGTGCATCAGTGAGTTCTTGGAGTCCTTGCCAAGGAGCAAACAGTTTCTTTTTCTTACGACACTTTGCTAGGAATTTAAGAGCCTGGAGGGAAAAAACAGGAGGTCTGTGATTTTTCTCCCCTAATAGAACTATTTCCTCCCAACAACATATGGTAGTGACAACATTGCAACAGTAGTTAATTCTGAGTGTGAATGAGGAGAGGGATGCGATTGTGACAGGGTGAGGGAGGTAAGTGATTTTTTTTAACTATGTATTCTTCTGTAGAGCTTTAATTTTTTGTAGGACACATTCACAGATTATTTGTACAGTAAGCAATGAAGAGGGGAAATAAAAGGAAATAAGCATTGAGCTGTAGTCTCAATTCTAGTCCCTTATCATTGTGGGCAAGTCACTTGATCTCTATAGCACAGGTTCTATGTCTATAGAAAACAGGGACCTTAATTTTATGTAGCCTATAGGACTATAAATATCAATGAGATAGTATATAAGGAAAATCTTGATAAATGATAAAATATTACAAAATTATAAAGTATGGGGCTATGACAAAAGCACTTTCTGAATGTTCTTTCCTCATGTCCTTCAGAATGGACTCCTGGTAAAAATAAGAAATCTTTTAGCAGGCATGATTTGGGAAAAATTTGAAATTATTTCTCCCAATTTTTTCATTCTTTTTCCTCCTTTGTAGTTTTTATTTTCATCAAAGTTACATATTTACATTGTTTAAAACAGGGGTTGCCAAATCATGGCCCACAGGCCAAATTCAGGCTGCTGCCTGCTTTTGTATGGCTTGAGATCAAAAGTGGCTTTTGTTTTGTTATACATTTTATATAGTTAGAAAATTCAAAAGGAAAAGGATAGTGACAAAATTATATGAAATTCAAAATTTGGTATCTATAAATAACATTTAATTGGCACAGTCATGTTCATTTTTTACTATTGTCTTTGTGGTATAACTGAATAGTTTCAAGAGACTACATGATCCGCAAAGCCTAATATTTTACTATCTATCCCTTTCCAGAAAAAATTTGCTGATGTAATTCTACTATTTAAAGTGTCAATTTTATAAGAATTATTTCCAACACAACTATAGTGCTCTACCTACTTACCCTGCTCCCCAACCCCAAAGGCAACAACTTTTAACTCTTTCAGGTTTTTCTTTTTATATTTAGCTCCACCTACTATTTATTGTGATTTTTTTTCAGATATAGGTATTATCTATCAATCTTCTTATACGGAAGATAAGAATTTTCTTGTTCACTGTTTACACTCCCACATACCTTCTGTGGTTTTTAGTTAAATCAAAGATAAGAATTTTCTTGTTCACTGCTTATACTCCCACATACCTTCTGTGGTTCTTAGTTAAATCAATGTTCAGTGTTTACATAATTATGACTACGTAAAGGCTATTCACTTTTGAACAATATAGTATACTATGATCACTTTTCCTTCCCTGTACATTTTTTATTTTCTCTGGGATTAATACTTCTCTTTTTTTCCTACACTTAGTTTTCTAGATACTTATTACTGATTATGTTTTACAAACTCTCGCCCTAATTATCAACACATTGGGCATTCTATCGAATTCATTTTCTTGGACACACATTTTCTGGAACTTCCTGACCTGCTGCAATCTGGATTGACCACTCTCTATACCTGGGGCACAGCTTTCATGCTGTGGTCTCCATTCACCATCATCTTGGTAACTGCTTTTCATCTTTTCCTTGTGTTTCCTGGATTCCACGTTGTCTTCTTTCTTGGGTTACGCTTGTTTTAGATGCCTAAAAATGTGTTAGTCTACCCTTACCTTTAATTGATTGTTTAGTTGTGTGTAGAATTTTAGTTAGAAATCATTTTCTCTCAAACATGTGATAGTCTTACTTCAATACTTTTTAGCTTCCAATGTTCTGGTGGAGAAGTCTTTTGTTCCCAGTGTATTTCACAATATTGTGAAATAAATGTGAGTATGTTTCTGTCATTGTATTAGACATTTAAGTTGGTCCTTTTAATCTAAAATTAATAACATTCAGTTCTGGGAAATCTTGAATTATTTGATTTCATCTCCTCTGTTTTTCCTGCTCTTGATTTCAAATGTTTGGACATTTGACCTCCTGGACTGGCAATCTTTTCTTTTTGCCTTGCTTTCTATGAGATTTCCTTAACTTTTTTCCCCAACCTTTTTATTATATCTTTCAGTTTTTCTGTCAAATTTCATTCTATTTTGTCCCTTTTGTTTCATGTATTATTTTCTCTCATCTAAGGAGACAAAATTTCTTTTTCTTATACCTGCTATGTTTCTATTTCTATCAAGTAGTTTTATTCTGTTTGTTTTGGCTTTGGCTTTCCTCAGATGTTCAGTGATACTTATCTTTGAGCTGATATTTAAGGGTGGCCCTAAAAAGCTGTTTAGAAAATTACCCTAATGCCCGTTTTTAGTATGGTACTCAAGCCTTCAACTATGCTTACATCCTCCTGTTGAGAGACCCTCTCCTTTCCTTTTATTCTTTTCTTTCCTTGATTTTTCTATTTTGCTTCTTTTTTGGCAAGTTTACATAGGGTTTTCTCAATTTTTAGCTACTGGAGAAACAATGTTTCTGCTTTTACATAAAGTAAGGGAGGAAAAGAAGGTAGAGAACAGTTCTGGCCTTTCTTTTCCTGCCAAGAACACTAATAACCAGTATGGGACATGTTCATTGAAAAATATTCCTATTCCTTTCTATTACTTTCAGTGAAGCTGATGAATTATTTCCCTTTCTTTCTTACCAACATCAATTGCAGTGTTAACAGAAATATAATGCAAATTACATAGGTAATTTTAAATTTTCTAGTAGCTATGTTAAAAAAATAAAAAGTAAGTGAAATATTTTGCATGAGTTATGTAAAACACATTCTAGCTCAATATACACAAAATATTAGTGTTTTACCAGGTAATCAAGATAAAAAATATTAATGAGATACTTTACACTCCTTTTTTAATACATTTTCAAAATCTGGTGGGTACTTTATGCTTATAGCGCATTTCAATTTGGACTAGCTATATGTCAAGTACTCCATAGCCACATGTGCTTAATGACTACGGTATACTGTAATATACTGTATACTGTAATAGTGTAGGTCCACAGTGTGTGTTAGAAAAGGATGCTTTAAAAACATGGCAAAATGTGTCCTTTACTGACCACTGCCCTATTCTAATTTTCTCTACTACTTTCATTTTCTTCCCTCTGTGTACTTTCCCATTTTTCTTTCTCTTTTACCTTTTTGAAAGTAATAATTTTATTTCGTTTTCCATTTTGGCTAACTCTGCTTTGATCTCACTGTTATTTTTAGTAATGAGATGCAAAGACCATAAACATGACCTTGATTCATCTCTCTTTGCTCTTACTTAAACAGAGACTCATATTCCCTTTTTGGATATAGCAGACCTGAGGCAAATGCGACTAATCTTTTTCTTCTTGTGCCAGTGGAAAGTATAAAAGCCAAAACAACTTTGCCTTTATAGCCCTCAGACACTCTCCTATTATGATCCCTACTTCTCTCTCTAAGGAATAGTAGACAAAGTGGGGTATCTCGTTTTATTGTAGAGGACCCCTTTACAAAGTATTGAATTCATCTAAATCAGGCAAGGTAGCAAGTTAACTTAAATAAGGGCCCAGTTAATTTTATGGCAGGGAAGACTAAAAAGGAGGTAGCCATGAGGTAAAAGTATTATATTAGGAAGGAGACAAAGGTTCCTCCAAAGGAAGTATTTTCAACCACAATGTCAATGGGTTAATTCCTAGATGGCCTTGTTTAGCAGAGGATAATATCAGGAGTGTGTGTGATTCAGTGAAGGTGCAAGACTGGTTTGTTGTAGATACATCCTGAGATCCCCAGATGAGCCTGGAGAAGGAAGAGGCAGACATTCTTTCCTATTTCCCTCATATCTATTCTACTGTGTTTTTTGGATGATTAAAAAAAAAATCTTCGTAAAAAGTTAGTAACAGAGACTGTTCAAAATCTATCACCATGAAAAATTTAAATTGACCTAAAATTTCAATAATAAGGGATTAAGTTAAATGCTACAGGGCCTGAAATCCTAATATGAAAGCTAACCACATATAAGAGAATAACTGGATATTATAAAAACTAGTCATTAAATTAAAAAAAAAAAACAGCCTTGCGCTATCCTTTTCAAAGGCAATAAAATAATACCATGCTCCAGATAAATCCCAGGAAAATTATCATTTAAGAACACCATTCCACAATTCCAAAGTTATAATGATCTAATTATACCTAATACTTCATCTATACATTAAAAAAAGTCAAATATGACAAGCTGAACTTGCATAGGACTTTGTAATTTACAAAATACATTCCCATAAACTTGATCATTTGATCCACATAACAACTGAGTAAAAAAGGTAGGGTAAACATCCATTCCTATCAAGCACATGCTGAGAGCTGACAACAATAAATAAGACTTAGTTCTTTATTCTTGAGGAAGTTGCAGCCCAAGTAAAGAAAGAAAAAATAGTTAATAATAACAACATTACAGTTTGGTAAACAATGTACAAGGTTCTATGGCAGTGCCTGGCCAGAGGTAAGGTTTTATTTTATAAAGGAAGAAACTAAGGCTCAGGAAAGCTAAGTGACTTGACTAAGGCTTTATAGCAGGTAGTTAGTAAAGTCAGTTTTGAACCCATGTTTTTGCCTCTTTTTACTACATCAGACTCACTGCTCTTTGAAGTGTGACAGCTGCTTTATACTCCAAGAGAGATGGTCTCTGTTGGTGAAAATTTTTCCTTTCCCTGTACCCTCTCCAATGTTTCTGGATAATCAATGCTGATTTCTCTTCTATTTCCCGATTGTGTTTCTCCACCTGACCTAAAGAGATGACAGACACTATCACAACATACTCACCGCCATGCTTCCTCCAATTCTGGAATCAGGACAATGGTAATAATAATAATCTTGTCTTTTTATTTTCTCAATATTATTCACTAATTTTTCCAATTCTATTATTTTATAATGGTTCTAAGATTTTAGAAATAAAAGCTTTCCCAGATTATGCAGCTTCTTTAGAGAAAAGACTCATAACATTTTTGTAGCAGAGTAATGAGCAAATAGCTGAAAATATAACAGCAGGGACATTTTGGAAAAATAATAAGTATGTGATTAAGAAGCACCCAGTACCAACAGAGGGAAAGGGCAAAATGTGTGTATGTGTTATCTACTTTACTCTATGTGCTTTCAAATTTTTCTTAAGTCAGTCAGTTATACAGATGACTTTCTTTTTACCTTCTTGGAGTTTGTCAGCACATAGCCAAGGGTTCAGAATAGATAAGTGATAGACTAAGGCAGTAGAAGGTAGTTGCAGTGAAAAAAAAGGGGGGGTATACTTCAGTATTAAAAAAACTGATGGATTTAATGATTAACTGGATGTGGGGCTCAGGGGGAAAGAACTCTAGGATGTCTCAAATAGGAAACTGAGGAGACTGTTGATGTCATTACCTGAGATGGGGAATAAAGGAAGAGGAAATCTAGGGGGTAAGATAATGACTTTAGTTTTTGGGATACCTGTGGATATTTAAATAAAGCTATCCAGTAGGCAGCTGGCTACAGAGTTGTGCTGTCTAACATAGTAGGCACTAGCTATAAGTGGCTACTTAAATAAAAGTAAAATTAAAATTCAGGTCTTTGAGTACACTAACCACATTTCAAATACTCAATAGCCACCTGTAGCCATTGTCTTTCATATTGGATGGTACAGATATAAAACATTTCATTTTTGTAAAAAGTGCTATTGGGCAGTGGTGCCCTAGAGCTTAGGAGAGGAGGTGAGGATGGAGATCAGATTTGAGACTACTTAGCACTCAGCTGATAGTTGAAGCTATAGTTATGAATAGGATAGATACCTCAGGAAGAGCAACATGAGAATTATGGGGTGAGGATGGGACCCTCGGAAATATCTATATTTAAGGGAAAGGAAGAGAAACAAGGAGCTAGTAAAGGACCCTGGGAATAAATAGTAGGAGGGGAAGTAAAAGAATGAGAAAAGAATCTTGAAAATTCTCAGACCTCCCATATCATACTTTATTAACTTCAGTTTAGTCTGTCAAAGGAGGTAAGATGTCACAAGGTTAGTACTAGGGGATGAGTAAAGTTCTAATGGCAGAATACAGCAATACTCTAACTCCTTACTTTGTGTCTCTGACAGCTATCTTTATACATAAATTTTCATGTTTCATTAATTTATCTAAAAGGTAAGAAAAGAAAAACTGGAGGGGAGATTGCTCATCATCAATAGGTCTGAAACAGAAAAAAACAGTAACTTTTTTTAACTCAAGAGATTTAATAAGCTTTATTTGGAAAACAGAGAAAAAGGGCAAAGGTCCAAAAAAAAAAAAAAAAAAAGAAATCATCAGGTGGCTAAAAAAATTTGGTTTGTTAAAAGATACTCTATACATTGTCATATTTATGAAGTTGATACTGCCACCTACCTGGATGAACTATTTCAAGCATACTTAGCCGTAATTCTCGGGAAAGTCTCATGGCTCTCTGTCTTTGAAGCTGTAATTGTAATCTGAGGTCCTCTTCTTCCTTCTGCCTATTTATCTTCAGCAATATCTTTGTTCGTTTAGATCTGTGATGGAAACAGTAAGTGCCTTATACACAATTTTCATAAATCATATATCCATTCAAGAAATATGTGGAAAAAATGTTTGATCTCACTAGTAAAATAAAATAAATACAGACAGAATCTTTTTTTTCTTTTGAGACAGGGTCTCACTCTGTCACCCAGGCTGGAGTACAGTAGCATGATCATAGCTCTCTATAGCCTCGTACTCTTGGGCTGAAGCGATCCTCCTACCTCAGCCCCCAGAGTAGCTGGGACTAAGGACATACACCACCATGCCTAGCAACTTCTTTTAGTTTTTGTAGAGATGGGGTCTTGCTATGTTGCCCAGGTTGGAGAAAAAAAATTTTAAGATAATTCCTAGTGTTATTATGAAATAAATTGTCATGTGCTACTGCTCTACAACTCTTCTAGAGAAATATTTGGATGTATGCATCGGAAGTCTGGAAAAATATTTGAAATATGTACATCAAAAGTTTTAAAAATGTTGACCAATTAATTCCATTTCAAATAATTTTCTTAATGAAATAATCAGATATGTATGTAAAGATTTATGTTCAAGGATGTTCTCCACAGTATTACAACAGTAACAAGTTGAAAAAAAACTGTATGTCCCACAATAGGGAGTTGGATAAATAAATAATGGTTCACTTACCTGATGGGATTCTATGAACTATGAAAAAATAAAATGTTCAAAGAATATTTAGTGACATGAAAACATACTCACAGTCTAATGTCAGGTGAAAATAAAATCAAGATAAAGAAGAATGAGATCCAAATTGTGTTAAAAAAGTTTATATTTACTTACATACGGAAATAAATGATTAAAAAACATTAAAATTTCAACAGCAATTTTTACTGCATAGAATGATTATGGCTGATTTTTATTTTCTTCTTATGTTTACCTTTTCTCAATTATTGACTAATAAACATTATTTTTACAACTGGCTATGAAAATTTTTATGTGGCTACATTTTAATTATCATTTCTGTATTATCTGCTTTTATTCACCAACATTTCTCCCATAGCCACTCCTACCCAGTTTTTGTTGCTTCCTGTATCATTATATAAGGAGACCATAATTATTACTTTATAGTACATATACTCAAAATGCCTTCAGATACCCATAGAAAGAGAAAACAAGAAGGATAAAAAGAAAAGAGAAGCAAAATACACTATTTTACCTCTATAGACTTAATTTGCAAGTATGCTTTCTCTTAGATCCTTTTACTAGAATTAAACTGCCAAAAAATGTGGTCCCTTAGCTGTAGCTTTGTACTTTTAATAGCCAGATTTCATAATGGTATAGTTACAGAGGGTTACTATGATTTTCTACTCACTTTTCTTTGAAAAAGCAAAACCAATTAAGCGTAAGACAACTTTAAAAAGAAACTGTTCAGAGAAGGAAGACTGACAAAATTATTTTGATCAAATTTTGTACGTGTGTGATTGTTTGTTTTCCCACAATTTCTTAACTTCCATCAATCATAATTTAAGTTTTCTTTGTTCTCCTCTTCGGTCAAAGTTGAGGGTTTATTTGTTTTGAAATTCTTTTCTTATCTCTATTATCAAAGGTAGAAAAGACCTCAAAAGTGTAGATGTGTGCCAAAAGGAGATGGGGTTCTAAAGAGGATGTAGAGCTAGTTGAATAGTTTCTAAGTGTTTCTTGCTTTTCCTGAAAGTTGACAATTAAGTAGTTAAGGGCCTCTCCCTTTCCAAATAGTAGTAACTTGCCTGTCCTAAAGAACTCCCACTCCAAAAACTTCTGGGTTGTATAGCATGTAAAGAATAATGTTTTGCCCTTTACCACTTATGGAATATGAAAAAGAACAGGCTCTAAGCAGTGTCTCCTATCAAACTTATTTTAAAAACTCAATCTCTGTTTCTAACTTCTAATTGGTTATTGATTATAACATCTAATACTGCATTATCAATATTTTAGACTATTAGTATGAGAAACATGGTAATCATTAAAATTGCATTGGTAGAACACTTAATCTGTCATAAATTTGGGTGTGGGAAACAATTTAGGCATACAGGCTATGAAATATGGCAAAATGTAAAGACTATGGAGCATGAAGGTAGAAGTAAAATATGAACCAGAAAGAAAGTAGAGGCTATAGAGAGGTTCAGTGATTGAAATAATGATTGTAAGTTATAAATAATGTGTGCTTCTTGGATTTATATGCTTTAATTTCAAGTTTGAAAACATTTATTAGGGACTGATGTGATTTTGAACATTATTTCCGCAACTTAGTAATAGGTTAGTTATTTTGTTAAGAGTTTCTATAATCACTCAAAAATTAAAGATTATTCATCCAACTGGTTTCTTTGTAAGAAGTAGTAGGCATTTGACCATCTGGCATATGTATTGCACTTCTGAGAAGGAAATGACTGATTGGATATCACATTCTCAATTTATATAAGTGCTTAATAGAAAATAAAGTTTCTGATCAAGATAAATGATTAAATAAAAAAGAAAGAGCCTTAAGAAGGGTGTGACTATAAAAGAGTGCCTCTTGCTAAATCTAAAGAACATTGATCAGTCTGGACCCATAAATGTGACTTGTGGGCAGTCCCTCTCCCAAAAAGCATGGGAGGGGGAAATTACTCTGAGATAATGACCTGACCACAAAGAGACAGAAATAATCTTTGCAGAAAGCCCAGCTACAAAGGAAGCAAGATACATTTGCATAAACTGTGCAACTGACAGTAGAGGAAAGATGCTGAAGCCTGGAACAAACTTGAGGTTAAAAAATTAAATAGAACCCAAAAGTTAAAACTGTAGTTTAATGTGCTCTAGAAGCTCAAACTCAAAATATTGGAAAGGAAACAAACACATAATGTGAGATTTAAATCATTTTAGCTTCACAGCTTATCTTTTTTAATGGAAATATTTATAACTAGTCTGGTTTTGTTTCATAAAGATAATAATGGAATTTCTATTTTAAAATAGTGGAATATTAATTAGATTCCATAGGTATAATTCTAAGTGGACAAAATATATAATTTTGGGATACTTTTAAATAAATATTTTAATTCTGAAAGATAAAGTAAATGGGCAAATCCGGCAACTAAACCTTAAAGGTCTGAATCCATGGCATGGGGTATCTTTAAATGTTAAGAGGCTAGATAGCTGAGGATGACAGCAGGTAAAATCCAAAAGTAATAACTACTCTAACAGAGTTTACCACAGAGGCCAATATCAAGAACACCTCAGACTCTTTTGAACAGAAGAATGTATATTGTGACTCAAAAAGTACTCGGTATTTCCCCAATTTACCACAGAAATGCTTAAAAAAAATTTTTTTTTAAGAAACAGCTTGTAGGATAGCCAAAAAACTAAGAACAATGCTAGATGGATAATACATGCCTTGCCTCTCATGAGTACTATTTATTTAATACATCTGCTTGTCTGGCTAGATCTATAAATTTCTAAGGGCAGAAAATGTTCCATTTATATTTCTTTCCTCCTACCATTTTCTAAGTGCCAGGCAATATGCTAAAAAACTTTGTCATCTCAATATTTTGTGGTATGTAAACTATTATTCCCATTTTACAGATTGGAAGTTTGAGTCTAAGAGGTGGGAAACTTGTCCAAGGTCACTTAGTTAAGTTGCTAAAGTGCGATACAAACTCAATCCATCCCCTGACATATACTAGGCACTTGATACTGTTTAAAAAATTAATACTTTACTTTGCTACCAATAATATTCATGCCCAATAATATTTATAATCTATCTTTAAGTCTTCCCTAAAGAAAAATTTCATCAATGAATAGAAAATCCATTAAGGGACACAGTTAGCCAGAGTGACTTCACTGTCTTTCTTCAACCCTGTGACAACACAGTATTAATATTTTGAACCCCAGAGCTATTTTAAAATGCTTTTATAACTGAGAAACACAGCTGCAGTTATTAAAAGAATAGTTTCAGTTTTCTTTAAAAAATTGACTTCTGTAAAATGACAGTTTCATTTTAGTGAACTAAAACTTGGCTTTAAGTTAAACTGAATGAAAAATTATCTCTGAGATGGCTCTACTTTATCAAAACAACTTAGAAGCTAAGTCATTTTTTTTTTTTTTTTTTTTTGAGGCAGAGTGTCACTTTGTTGCCCTGGCTAGAGTGAGTGCCGTGGCTCCAGCCTAGCTCATAGCAACCTCACACTCCTGGGCTTAAGCAATCCTACTGCCTCAGCCTCCCGAGTAGCTGGGACTACAGGCATGTGCCACCACGCCCGGCTAATTTTTTTTTTTTATATATATATATTTTAGTTGGCCAGATAATTTTTTTCCATTTTTTAGTAGAGATGGGGTCTCGCTCTTGCTCAGGCTGGTCTCGAACTCCTGACCTTGAGCGATCCACCTGCCTCGGCCTCCCAGAGTGCTAGGATTACAGGCGTGAGCCACTGCGCCTGGCCTGAAGCTAAGTCATTTTTTTTGTTGTTCTTTCTGTCAGTTCTAAGACTCTGGATGGGTCAGTCATATCAGAAAGTGGACCATGTCTTCAGTATTTTATTTTCCATCCACTTGAAATAGAGGTAATAAAAAACTATGTTCTCCTTTTTTTTTTTTTTTTTGAGACAGACTCTTGCTCTGTCATCCTGGGTAAAGTGCAGTGACATTATTGTAGCTCACTGCAACCTCAAACTCCTGGGCTCAAGTGATCCTCCTGCCTCAGCCTCCTGAGTAGCTGGGACTAAAGTGTGCATTATAATGCTTAGCTAAATTTCTATTTTGAGTAGAGACGGGGTCTTGCTCTTGCTCAGGCTGGTCTCAAACACTTGGGCTCAAGCAATCCTCCATCTCAGCCTCCCAGAGTTCTAGGATTACAGGCATGACCATGCCCAGATACTATGTGCTATCTCAATGATCATACCCATCCATGCCATATTTGCTCAGGAAAATCAGGTTAACATACTTTAATCTTTATATACTCATACATGCTTTCATCATAATCATATATAAACAATTATGACAGCTGTTGGTTTTGAGGGTTCAATAATATAATTATCACTGGCTCCCTCTGTAGGGTTGGTCCACATAAAATCTTAAGTAGATAAGATTATGTATTTGACACATGAGATTCCTGACTTATATGCTTTGTTTTGAAAGCACATTTCGTTACTGGAGTGTTGGTACTTAGAAACATATGGAACAAGAATGAAAACTAAAAAAAAGGAAACATGTTAGAAAATTGAAAAAAAACAATCACCTAAGTTTCAATTCAACTGTACTCTAGTAAGATTCAGACTATAATACCCCTCATAAAATTTTCTGTTTTTTTTTTACCTGAAACTCCTTTGTAAAGCAATCACAGCAGATGGAAGCTTCTTTAATCTCTTTCTAGTCTGAAAACCCTTCCAATATGCTTGAATCAAGCAAGCTGCTTGATGTAGTTTCTGAAATTAAAAGCCAGAAATAATTTAGAGACATCTCTAAGAAAGTCTTTTTTAAAAGTTTGTCTCTAAAAATATTAGGCCAGGGAAAGTATTAATCGCTGTTTCTAACAAGATGGGTAGGTGGCAACATTAAGTTCACAAGTCCAAGACAGGAAAGGCCTAAGAATACTAAACCTCACTTCCCAAAGGAGGTATGCTAGGCTCAGGTAGACAATATTTAGAACATATTCAAGTTATAGTCTAGTTGGCTCCAAATTCTCCCTGACTCATCTCACTTCCATTTCCTTTTCAAAGATTTCATAGTTTGGCCTAACTTTTCATAACCTATTTTGAGCTAATATGTTAATGTTTTTATTTAATAGGCAATCAGTCTACAGGTTCAGACTATGAGCTCTGTAGACCTTTTGTAGGTGGTTGTTCAAATCTGGTTAGTTCCGTAAACTTTTGATATGCTATTTTCTGCCTATCCAGCATATGCATAGTTTTGAGATTAGTCTGAGACTCATGAAGGTTCATACACAAAAGTAGGGAATTCCCTTTTCCTCTGCTTTCTTCCTTTCCCTCATTCTACTGCCTAACTGATTTCTTTTCATGGTTCCTGCTTGTATTTTTATTTTTATTGCCTTTTTGGTTTTGGATTTTGGATATACAATGTACTCATTGCCTTTTAAATTAAAAAATACCTTTAGTTATTTTAGATTTAAATCTGTTTTCCATATTTAAGTCTTCATCTGCAAATCAAAAAGCTATACACCTCTTTCTATTGGAATGGGCTATCTACAGTCACCATTTTGAGTATACTAGAGGAAGTATGATAATCTGTAACTTGCTACCTCAAACTTTTAAATAATTGTTATTAATAGCATTTCTTACATAGAGGAAAAAGCATTATTGTTATATCTCAAAGAATAAGAAGGCTAGCCTAGCCATAAGTGACCATAAATACAGTTTGCTACAATTAGAAATCTTTTTGGAAAAAATAAATGAAAAAAGTTTAAATAGCCTATAAATAAAAGATAAACATCAGAGATGCGAATTTCATGAGAAATTCTGAAAAAAAAGTTGATGTGGTAGTATCTATAAACAGGTCTAAATGGGAGATTGAAATTATTTTTGTGGGTGGGCTGAATGGCAGAGAGATAGAAAAATCTTTAAATATATTTCTATTTTTACGTGAAGCATTTTGCTTGAAGTTTAACAGAAAGAAAGCAAGGAACATTTAAGAATACTGAGGTTTAACACAGTTAGCAAATATCATGCAAATTATTTTTGTAATTTAATACCTGCTCTTCTACTTCCTCATAGACCTCAGGGCTTAAAAGGCCAATGAGCTGTTTAAGTTCTTGACTAAATTCTGTCTCAGTTTCCTGTTTACTTAGTAGACTTCTGAGTCCTGAAATGAATAACAAAGGGTACAACCATTAATATAAAATATGATTTTGTTACCTAAACAGTATTAATTTGATGTTAAAAAGTCCGCTTTAGAAACAAATGAACACAACAAGATTAATCACATGATTTTTCTTTGTCCTTTCCTCAAAGACTTCTAAGGTTGAAGTCTTTAAGATTTTTCTACTCCTGAGAATTCTTGCTTACTCACTTATGAGATCTGATACAAAAATTTATCTAGACATTCTCTTTATTTAAAAAACATGGGGAGTAGAATCACTGTGGTAAGTCAAAGAGCAGTGATAATTTTTTTTGTTTGAACATAAATACCTTAAATTGAAACATTTTAAAGATAAATTATTATAAGCATATACTCAGTAAATATCTACTGTGTGGAAGCACTTAAGCAGTAGTCATTAGTAGTCATTATTAATAGTAGTCATTATTAATATATTAATATAACATATTAATATATTAATATAATTAGTAGTCATTATTAATAGAGGGATATTATTATTAAATATAAACATACAGTAACGTACGTAATTTTGGGCAAATCATTATGTTCCTGAGCAAGTATTATAGGAGAAGTGCTATTACACTAGGATAGTCATTTTCATCCCCAAATAATACATAGTAGTAGTCAAAAATGCAAAATAATACTATTTCCAAGGCATGTTGGAATGATGTATTGTAATGTACACATTCAATATAAATACAAAAAGGTAAGGTAAAGTAAGGCAAAATTGCTTGTAGTGTACAATTGGGGAAGCCACTATTTGGATCTTTCCATGCCTCCTACTCTCTTCAACACCCAATTTCTCACCAGTATTAATAACTGTAAAACATTTTGAGGAACCTGAGTAAGTTCTGCTATTGAGATAGAAGTCAAAGAAAGGGAGAAGGATTAAGGTAAAATTCCTTTATAATGAATTCTGTTGGATATTCACATTTCTGTAGGAATCCTATTACAGAACTGAAAAATGTATATCTGGTACAATGTCAACTAAAGAGTTCTATTACTAGCACTTTCTCTCCCTCTCTATTCCTGCAATACATATTAATAAAGTAATTATAATGTCTGCAGTAATGACTAATGCAAGGTAAGTTTACTATAGTGTCTTCCAAATCATCATGAATGATAAAGTCCATCCTAATTGTTCAGGTATTAAATGTATCATATTACATTCTAATCTTTTAAAAATCCCAGATAGTATAACCATATATTAATAAGAAACCCATTTCTTGACCATGTTGAATAAGAAAAATAGATTAAAATTAATACATGGCTCTGATTAGCAAAGAAATAAAACAAAGTTAACATATAACTTTGCTTGGCAATTAAAAAAATATATACTACCTGTGGGATCTTGGGTAAATATACCTAATTTTTCCATGCCTCTGTTTCCATATCTATAAAATGAAGATAAGAGTATCTATCCCATAATGTTGTTATTATATAAAGATTAAATACTTTAATGAATGTAAAGTATGTAGAACAGTGTCTGACATAGGGTAATTGCTCAATTAAATGAAAGCTATTATATGAGAATGGTAATACACTGAGTAGTCCTTTCATCCTCTGACTTTTTATTCACCTATGTGTTTGATTTTGGATGTAAGGCAATTTTTTTGTTTTGTTTTGTTTTATTTTTGAGGAAAGGCAGTGAAGGAGTTGGACAGTGATTATTCATTGATATAAAGACCAAAAGAGCTACCAACCTCTCACATACAGCTCTATTTTTTCCACTAAAGCTAGTCTTGATAAAGCCACTGCTCTTTTTGGTCATTTTTTATTTATTACACTATATGGTATATTCAATGGACAACCTTTTTGTCAGAGAGAGAGAGTAAATATTTATTATAACCTCATCAAAGTACCTACACCACATGCCATCTGTTAAGATATGAAGATAGCTTGATTACATAAAGACATTGTTCTGAATTGGTATTTGTTGTGATAGGGTTTTATCTGCACAGTTCAGTTATTAACTTTTCAAAATATAATAATTTTGTTTTTCATAAACCATCAATAAAAATTTTCTATTTGAGAATCCCAAGAAAAGAAAGAATGCACACACTACCTTTGTAGCAGGCACTTAGTCTCAGTAAAATCAAAATTTCTTGATGGGATTCGATCATCAACAGTAGGAGTTTTGCAGCAGTACTTCTTATGACTGGACTAGTTGACAAAAGCTTGAAAACAACTTCATTTAAAATTGAATGCAGGGTTTTTCTTTCTATTTTGAGTAAATCACCACTAATAGAATAAAATTTCAAAAAAAAGTACCATTACTAATTGATGTATATGTATCATAACAAATTGAAAATAAAAGATTTAATACCTTCATGCCTGTGGCTTGATCCAAGAAGATAACCACTTTTAAAAAACATTTAGCTTGGTTCCAAGAATATATCATATTAAGTCACTTAATATTTATTTAATTCCTACTGTGTGCAAGGTACCATGCTAGGTACAATAGAGAATACAAAGTAGCTGAAGGCCCTTTCCTCACAGAAGCCTTCAATCAAATCAAGGAGAAAAGATAAATGTGCAATATATTAATTAACAGATGATTGAAAAGCTTCAAGGCAACAATAAAAGTAAAATCACATGACAAGTACATGATTAATTGTTAAATGATGCATGAAGACAAAAATGCTATAGAAATTCAATCATCATGTGCTTAATATAGGAAGAACTTTATCTTTCCTTTAATATCTCCTTCATTATACTAATAACTTCATCTTGCATTACTGATGTCATGAAAAACTATCTAAAACTTAGAAATAGTCAAAAGGCATTACCTAGTGTCCTTTTACTCATCCCCTTAGGGAGTATATGATTTTCTAGGGTGTGTACCTCTGTTTGACTTTCTACTTACTATTATTTTACAATTCTGTAAAAATAGAGGTTGGCTGGTAGAAAACTGGTAATACCAATTGATACTTATCCGAGAGCAATGCAAATACTCTTATTCAGCAGCAATGCAAATGATTCCTATTTGGTAGAAAAGGTCATTTTAAGGGCTATTACATACTGCTTTATAATAAAGTCTTTTTTTCTATTAACAATTTTTTAATCTATTAGCAAATTCATTTCTGTATTCTTTGAGAAACCAGCTCTATAAATCCACGTTCCCTGAATTCTCCTTTGAACCTATATAAACATCTTAACTGGTTCCCTCATTAATTAATGAGTTGAATAAAATTTTTGACCAGTTAAATTTCATATTCACACAAGACTCATGTTTTAGTTTTTGAAAACTACACGTTAGCAGTGACCAAAATACTTTGCTAAGATAAAAAGATATCAGCACCCTATTCTACATTTTAAAATCTCAGGGTTAAGACTCTAAAGGTCATCCAATCAAAATAGGAGGGAATCTTTGTGACACCAATTTCTGTGCCACCTTGGCTCTTACGCTATTCCCTATGCCTAGGATGCTCACTCCTTTCCTCTGCATCATTCAATGTTACCACACCATTCAAAATCAGGTCAAAACTATGCTCATTTCAGAAAGCCTTCCATAGATATCCCTATCCCAATCTAATTACTTCTTTACTCTGTATCCTACCAAGAGTTTATGCTATACTGTAATACACTAATTCAAATACTTTTAAATGCTCTGTATTTTCCTAATTCTAAAAACATCCTCTACATACCACTAACTACCATCTTACTTTTCTGCCTCTCTTCTAATCCAAACTTCCCTGTCTCTACTTACCACCCATCCATTTCTCAAACCATTGCATCTGGTTTTTTTTCTCACTACTTCAATATATAGCCCTTAATAAGCTCATTTCATCAATATAACTTCCCAAACGTCAAGTCACATATGTATCACTAAATGCTTACTTTCCTATACCTATTTGTACCTGATACTCTTTACCTACCCTGCTTCTGTGATAAAAAGTTCTTCTGGTCTCCGCTTCACCCATACTTTTCTGCCCATTCTTTCTCAGTCTTCTTCATAGGCTCCCTTCCCCAGTATATCCCTAAAACTTTATTCCCCAGGACTCCATTTTCAAGGCCTTTCTTTTCTCTTTCTATTCATATTTCCTACTGATCTCATCTTCACTCATGTTTTCCACTACCACTTATAAGCTGATCTGTAAATCTCTAACTGTAGTCCATAGTCTCTTCCAGAAGTCAGTTTATTCATTTGATGGACATTTGAGTCATTTCTGGTCCTTGGTTATTACAAATAAAACTTCTATGAACATTTCTGTATAAGTCTTTGTAAGGACACATTTTACTGCCTGTTGAACTACCTATGCTCAACATGACATTTAATTCATTATGTCTTACAAAACCAAATCTTTATATATTCCACATACCACCAATATAGAAAACTTACTGTCGCTATAAACATTCAGGTACAGGTGTCCTTGTCATAGAACGACTTTTGTTCCTTTGGGTAGATGCCCAATAATGGGATTGCTGGATCAAATGGTAGTTCTACTTGAATCTGTTTAAGGTATCTCCATAATGCTTTCCACAGGGGTTGCACTAGTTTGCAGTCCCACCAGCAGTATATGAGTGTTCCTGTCTCTCCGCATCCACGCCAACATGTGTTGTTTTGGGACTTTTTGATAAAGGCCATTCTCACTGGAGTTAAGTGATATCTCATTGTGGTTTTGATTTGCATTTCCCTGATGATTAGGGATGTTGAGCATTTTTTCATATGTTTGTTAGCCATTCTTATATTTTCTTTGGAAAAATTTCTATTCGTGTCGTTTGCCCACTTTTTGATAGGGTTGTTTGATTTTTTCTTGCTGATTTTCTTGAGTTCTAAATAGATTCTTGTTATCAGTCCTTTATCTGATGTGTAGTATGCAAAAATTTTTTCCCATTCTGTAGGTTGTCTGTTTATTCTTGTGACTGTTTCTTTGGCTGTGCAGAAGCTTTTTAATTTAATCAGGTCCCATTCATTTATTTTTGTTGTTGCTGTGATTGCCTTAGGGGTCTTCTTCATAAATTCTTTGCCTAGGCCAATGTCTGTAAGAGTCTTTCCTACATTTTCTTCTAGAATTCTAATCGTTTCCCGCCTAAGGTTTAAGTCTGTTATCCACCGTGATTTGATTTTTGTGAGAGGTGAAATCTGTGGGTCCTGTTTCAGTCTTCTACATGTGGCTATCCAATTTTCCCAGCACCATTTATTGAACAGGGATTCTTGTCCCCAGAGTATGTTTTTGTCTGCTTTGTCAAAGATTAGATGGCTATATGAGGATGGTCTTCTATTTGAATTTTCTGTTCTGTTCCACTGGTCTGTGTCCCTGCACTTGTGCCAATACCAGGCAGTTTTAAGAACCACTTGTACCTGAATGTTTATAGCAGCACAATTCACAATTGCAAAGATGTGGAAACAACCCAAATGCCCATCAATTCACGAATGGATTAGTAAGTTGTGGTACATGTATACCATGGAGTATTACTCAGCTATAAGAAATAACGGTGATATGACATCTCTTTGGTTCTCCTGGAGAGAGTTGGAACCCATTATATTAAGTGAAGTATCCCAAGAATGGAAAAACAAGCATCACATGTACTCAC
Organism: Lemur catta; assembly: GCF_020740605.2. Taxonomy (NCBI): domain Eukaryota; kingdom Metazoa; phylum Chordata; class Mammalia; order Primates; family Lemuridae; genus Lemur; species Lemur catta. Next base: position 223,787,677 of record NC_059128.1, on the reverse strand, counting down.
CAGAAAATTGGTTTCCCTGATCATCACCTAAATGCACATTTGGGAATGATACCAATTGGATATCAGACTGAGGCGGGGGGTGGGAGGAGGGGATGGGTGTATGCCTACATGATGAGTGCGTTGCGCACCCTCTGGGGAATGGTCATGCTTGAAGGTGCTGACTCACGGAGGTGTGGAGTTGGGGGAGGGGATGGAGGTATAACTACATGGTGAGTACCAGGCGCACTGTCTGGGGAATTGACACGCTTGAAGCTCTGACTCAGGGGGATGGGCGGGACATGGGCAATATATATAACCTGAACTTTTGTACCCCCATAATAAGCTGAAATAAAAAAAAAAAGAGCATCTTTCTGACCAAACAAGCCCATTTGTTCTCCTCCAGCAAGTGTTTCTCATTAAAAATGTCATCTCCCTAATAAATTGCCTTATTGCCCCTGCAAAAAAAAAAAAACTTAGTGTCATACCTGACTGTACCTTTTATCCCATTTCAAAACACTAAGTCCTGATTTTTACTTTTAATAGCTTTTTAAAAGTATAATTGGTATATAAGTGTACATATTTAAAGCATACAATTTGATTAGTTTGACATATTTCACCAACACAAAACAAGAAAATGAATATATCCATCATCCCCCAAAGTTTCTTTGTACTTCACTGTAGTTCCTCCCTCCTTTCCCTTCCTGTCTCTCTACTCCCAGGCCACCAGTGATCTTTCTGCCACTATAAATTAGTTTGTATTTTCTAGAATTTTATATAAATAGAATCATATAGTATGTACTCTTTTTTTGCCTGGCTTCTTTCACTCTGCACAATTATGTTTATATTCATTTGTGTTGTCATGTGTATGAACAGTTCATTACTGGTTATTGCTGAGTAGTATATTATTAATATTAATATTATATGGATTTACCAGTTTATTCACCTGTGAATGGACATTAGAGTTGTTTCTAGTTTTCAACTATTACAAATAAAGTTGCTATGAACATTAGTGGACACAGCTTTGTATGGATATTTTCATTTCCATATACAGAATAGACTGGATAGATAATATGGTAGACGTGGAGTGGAATGGATGGATAATATGGTATATATTTAGCTTGTTAAGAAATTTCCAAACTATTTTCCAGCGTGATTGTACTATTTTACATTTCACCAGCAGTGTATGAGAGATCCAGTTCCTTCATATCCTTGTCAATACTTGAGTCAGTGTTTTAAATTTTAGCCATTTATCAGGTGTGTAGTGGTATCTTCCTACTGATTAATGTTGCTGAACATCTTTTCATGTGCTTATTTCCCATCCATTTATCTTCTTTCATGAAATGTCCAAATCTTCTGCCTATTTTTTGAATTTTTTTATCGTTAAAATTTGACAGTTCTGGCTGGGCGTGGTGGCTCTCGCCTGTAATCCTAGCACTCTGGAAGACCGAGGCAGGTGGATTGCTCGAGGTCAGGAGTTCGAGACCAGCCTGAACAAGAGCAATACCCCATCTCTACTAAAAATGGAAAGAAATTATCTGGACAACTAAAAACATATCTAGAAAAACTTAGCCGGGCATGGTGGCACATGCCTGTAGTCCCAGCTACTCGGGAGGCTGAGGCAGAAGGATTGCTTAAGCCCAGGAGTTTGAGGTTGCTGTGAGCTAGGCTGATGCCACGGCACTCTAGCCAGGGCAACAGAGCAAGACTCTGTCTCAAAAAAAAAAAAAAAAAAAAATTCACAGTTTTTTATATATGCTAGATAGAAGTACTTACTAAGATATTAATATATGCTTTGAAAACATTTTCATCCAGCCTGTGTTTTTTCTTTTTTACTTCACTGAAAGCATCTTTTGAAGAACAGACTTTAAAAATTTTAATAAAGTCTATTTTTTTTATTCTTTTTTGATGAAGTCTAATTTAAGTCTAAACAATTTCTTACTTTAATAGATTTTCTTTGGTTGTCCTATGTAAGAATCTAAGGAATTTTTGCTCTACTCAAGATCACAGAGTTTTCTACTGTTTTCCTTTTCTTCTTTTTTTTCTTTTCTAAGGAACAGGATCTCGCTCTGTCACCCAGGCTGGAATGCAGTGGTGCGATCTCGAACTCCTGGGCTCAGGTGATCCTCCCGCCTCAGTCTCCTGAGTAGCTGGGACTACAGGTGCACCACCACACCTGGTTAATTCTTTTTATTTTTTGTAGAGTCAAGGTCTCATTATGTTGCCCAAGCTAGTCTTGAACTCCTGGCCTCAAGTGATCCTCCCGCCTTGGCCTCACAAAATGCTGGGATTGCAGGCATGAGCCATGACACCCAGCCTATTTTTCTTCAAAAAGTTTTATACTCTAAGTTTTACATTTAGATCTATTATTTATTTTCAGTTAATTTTTGTATATGTTGAGAGGTACAGATAAAAAATTCTTTTATTTGCATATTGATATAGCCAATTGTCCCATTATCATTTAAAAAGATTATCCTTTTTCCACTGAATGACCTTTATACCTCTGCTGAAAATTAATTATCCATATATATGTGAATATATTTCTGAATGAATTCTGTTACACTGATATATTTGTATATCTTTTTATTGATACCATACTGTTTTAATTACTGTAGCTTTATAAATAAGTCTTCACATTAGGTATACTTCTCCAACTTTGTTCTTCATTTTCAAAGTTGGCTAGGTTATTTTAATCCTTTGATTTTCATATGAATTATAGAATCAGCTTATCAATTTCTACGAAAACAGGATTTTGACTGGGATTGTGTTTAAGGTATATGACAGGGTATATCTTTCCATTTATTTATATATTCTTTAATTATCAGCAATGTCTTATAGTTTTCAGTGAACAGGCCTTTTTTATCTTTTGTCAGATTTAATCCTATACATTTTATATTGCTTATGCTATTGGTAATTGCAATTTTTAAAAATTTCAATTTCTGAATGTTAATTGATAGATATAAAAATTTAATTTATATTTTTATACTGATTTTGTGTCCTACTACCCTTGCTAAAGTCACTTATTAGTTTTTGAAGCTGCTTTGTACATTCCATTGGGTTTTCCACATAGATTACATTGTCATCTCTGAATACAGAAAGTTTTATTTCTTCCTTTCTTTTATGAATAATTTTTCTTTCTCATGTTTCTTTCTCTAGCACTGGCTAGAACCTCTAGTACAATGTTGAAGAGAAGTGGTCAGAATGGACATCCTTGTCTTCTTCATGATCTTATAAGGAAACACACAGTATTTTACCATTTACTATGATAATTAGCTGCAGTTTTTTTCTAGATGCCCTTTACCAGGCTAGGGAGGTTCCCTTCTATTACTCCTTTACTAAGAGGTTTTTTATTATTATTAAAATCAGTAGTGAATGGTGGATTTTGTCAAAAGCTTTTTCTGTATCTATTGATATGGTAATATGGTTTTTCATTTTCAGTTTGTTAAAACAATGAGTTACATTAATTGACTTTAGCATATTAAACAATCTCTGAATCCTGGGATAAACCAGACTTAATTCAAGATGTATTAACTTTTTAATATATTGTTGGATTTGACTTGCTAAACTTTTGCTTAGAATGTCGGCATCTATGTTAATAAGCATATTGATGAGTAGTTTCTTTTCTCAAAATTTCTTTGGTTTGGCTACCAAGGTAATGCTGACCTCATAAATTGAGTTGGGAAAAGTATTTCCTCCTCTCAATTTTCCAGAAGAATTTGCTTAGGAGTATTATTTCTTCCTTAAATGTTTAGTAGAATTTACCAGTGAAGAATCCATCCAGACCTAGACTTTTCTTTGTGGGAAGGTTTTTAGCTACAAATTCATGGTTTATAGCTATGTAGGATACACTAGGGTTATCTATTGCTTCTTGAACGAATTTTGGTAGTTTGTGTCTTTCATAGAACTTGTCCATTTCATTTAAGCTGTTAAATTTATAAGCAAGTTGTTCATATTATTCCCTTGTGATATCTTTAATATCTGTAGACTGTGTTGTGATGTTACCTCTCTAATTCCTGATATTGGTCACTTGTATTCTTTCTTTTCCTTTCCTGATCATTCTTGCTTCATGTTTCTTCTTCTCAAAGAATCAGTTTATTTTTAATTTATGTTCTCTCTTGTTTTTGCTTATTATTTTACTGATTTATGTTTTGATCTTTATCATTTTCTTTCTTCTGCTTAGAGTTTATTTCCCCTTCTTTTCCTAGTTTCTTAAAGTGGAAGCTGAGGTCAAAGATTAGAGATTTTTCTTCTTTTCTAAAATAGGTGTTAGTAATATAAATTTTCCCCTAAGTACTGCCTTAATTAAGATCCATCCCAGAAATTCTCTTACGTTATGTTTTTGTTTCCATTCATTTAAAAATAATTTCTGATTTCACTTTTGATTTCTTATTTGTCTTGTGAGTTATTTAAAAATGTGTTATTATTTACCACATACTTAGGGACTTTTGAGAGGTCTTGGTATCGATTTCTAACTTAATTCCATTGAGGCCAGAGAATATACTTTGTAGGACTGAAATCCTTTTAAGTTTCTTGAGATTTTTTTTATGGCCCAGAATATGGTCCATCTTTATAAATGTTCCATTTGCATTTGAAAACAATGTACATTTTGTTGTTTCTTGGTAGAACGTTCTAAAAATGTAAATCAGGTCAAGTTAGTTGATGTTGTTCACCGTAATTGAGGATTTATTTCTCCTCATAGTTCTTGTCAACTTTTGCTTACATATTTTGTTATTAGGTCAATAAGCGTGTCCCCTTGATGAACTGACTTCTCTATGACTTTGAAATAACTTTTTTTATCACTGGTAATATTCTCAGCTTTGAAATTTTCTTTATCTCATATTAATATAGGTACTCCAACTTTGTTTTGACTAGTATTAGCATAGTATATCTTTTTTTCTTCCTTTTACTTTTAATTATTTGTGTTTTTATATTTGAGGTGCATTTCTGGTAGGTAGCATATTGTTGGCTCTCACCTTTTTTAAATCCAATCTGTCAATCTGTCTTTTAATTTGGGTTTTTCAATCATTTAATCTAACAGATAGGTTTAAGTGTACCACTTGGTTTTATTTGTCCTTTATTCAGTTTCTCCTTTTTTTAACTGCCTTCTTTTTTTATGATTCGTTTTTATTGCCTTTATTGGTTTATTAACTATAATTTTTTGTTATTTTATTGGTTGCTTAAAGGTTCACAGTATGTATTTCAAGTTATTACAGTCTTATTCACTTGTCACAGTGATATTATACCACTTCATGTATAGTGTATGAGTCTTATAACAGTATATTTCCATTTCTCTTCCTCCAGCCTTTATGCTATTGTTGGAATATATTCTACTTATACATATGTTATATCCCCAAATACATTATTGTTTTCATATAGGCAAATATATTATAGATAATATTATAACAAAATAGGAAATATAATCTGATATATTTACCTATGTAATCACCACTTCTGATATTCTTCATTCCTTTATGCAGATTCACTTTCCTTCTGGCTGAAGGACTTCCTAAAACTATTATTGTAGTGTAGGTCTGCTGATTTCTGAACAAGCAGTTCACCTTTGTTTTCAAAAATATACATCTGCTGGGTATAAAATTCTAGTTTGACAGTATTTTTTCTTTTAGTACTTTAAATATGTTGCTCAATTGTCTTTTTACTTGTGTTGTTTCTGATAAAGTTGCTGTCATCCTTAGTATCATTTCTCTATATACTGTTTTTTCCCCTCTGGTTGGGTTTTCTCTTTAAGATTTTCTCTTTATTCACTGTGTTGAGCACTTTCATTATGAGGTGGCTTGATGTGGAATTTTCTTCATATTTATTGTCTTTGGGGTTTGAGCTTTTTGAATCTGCAAGTTTATAGTTTTCATCAAATTTGGAAAATTTCAGCCATTATTTCTTCAAATTTTTTTTATGACCCTACTACCTCCTTTAGGTATGCTGATTACAACTTATATAAGGCTGCTTGAAGTTGTCCCAGAGTTCACTGATATGCTTTTCTTTCCTCTTTTTTTTTTTGATTTGTTTTTCTATTTCACGTAGGATAGTTTCTGATATGCCTTAAAGTTCACTAATCTTCTGCAATGTTAATCTGTCATTAATCCCATCCAGTGTATTTTTCATCTCAGATATTATAGTTTTCATCTCTAGAAGCTCAGTTTGGTTCTTATATCATACATGTCTCTATTCAGCTTTTTGAATATATGGAATATAGTCATAATAACTGTCCTAATGTCCTTGTCTGTTAATTCTAATTTGTATATGTATATGTATGTGTGTGTATGTGTGTGTATATATATGTATATAAATGATATATATATACACATATATCAGTCTTGATCAACTAATTCTTCTCATTTTGGGTTCTGTTTTCTTGGTTATTTGCATGCAAGATGCTGTGAATTTTGTCTTATTGGGGCTGATCCAAAATTAAAAAATCAGTACCATTTTGTAAAACCAAATCATCTGATGAGCAGTAGTATATTCTATAACATAGTCATGACTGTAGATTCTATCTGAACATCATCAGTTTGAAGTAAATGCAAGAAGTGATCACTTTGTAGTACTAAAGGAACAGAAAAGAAAAAGAGTGATCAAAGCAAATATTCTATGATGGCATAAGTGGGATTTTTCTTATCCTTTTAAAAGACAAATCAAAGCATGATCATTTCTGCAAAACTTCCTGCCTTTGTATATCCTACAATAAAAACAGATTTTAAGATGTAGGCAAGTTCAATAACCATATGCAGTTAAATTACTTGGAAACAGTTTGACCCTTTTAGGTTTTGCCTTTATGATTTGTTTGGAATGTCCAGAATAAAATTCTAGTGCTAATTATTACCCACTGCTGAGGTAAAACCTTCCTGAATACTCTACCCAATGACACATTGTTTATAAGGTTTTCCAGTTTGGCTCTTGGAAACAGGCACTACTCTGGCCCTGTGTGAGCTTCTGGCACTATTCCTTTTGGATTATTGTTTTCCCTGACATTGGGTAGTTTCCTCACACATATATGCTGATCAGTACTCTACTGAATACTCAGGAAATCCTCTATAGATCTCTGAGGTTCTCTGTGTGTGTAACTCTCTCTTCTCTGGTATTCTGTCTTGTGTGCTCTATAGCCTTTTTTTCTCCCCAGACTCTGAGCTCTATCTTTTCAACTCAACCTGGCTGGGATACCTCTCCCAATATCACAACCTGGGAACTCTTTAAATACTATAAATCAGGGCAATTGTAAGGTTCATCTTGCTTATTCCTTTTTCTCTGGCTCACTTTCTTTCACTGACTGATATCTAGTTTCTCAAAAACTGATGTTTCATGGTTTTGTCCTTTTTCTTCAGGTGGGTGAGTAAATCCATCCCTATTACTCAATCTTGATCAGAAATAGAAGTAATGTCCTGATGATTTTAATTCATTATTTTAAAAAATCCATTCCCCAGGTAATGCCCAAAGCCAAGATTTCATTATTTCACTTGGTTTACTACAGTTGTTTCTAATTGCCTTTTTTGTCCAGACTTTTGTCCGCTTTAAGTCTTTCCTCTACATAGTCACCAGAGTGATAAAACTGAAATGTAATCTGACCATTTTCATCTACCTTAAAAATTTTCAATGGTGGCTGTTGCCCACAAGACTTAGTTCCTTAACATAGCATGTAAGTTCTCTGCAGAACTTGCTAGCCACCTCCCTATACCAAATTTTAAATCCCAGCAACAATGAATTATATCTACTTTTCACGCTCAGCAAGTTGTTTTGTATCTCTGTGATTTTGCTTATGTTATTATGTCTATTTGGAAATAACTGCTTTCTCCTCCTCCCTGGCCAATTTATCATCCTTAAAGTTTCACCTAAGGTATTACCTTCTCTAGGAAGTATCACCCCTCAGTTTGGGTTAGAAGTTCCTCTAACATTTGTATATACCTTTAATATTGTAACTTAATATAATAATGTGTGTCTGTTCTACTCTACTGTAAACTCTTGGAAGACAAGTTTTGTATCATAATCAACTTTGTAAATGCAATGACAGACATGGTATCTGCTTAATAAATCCATACTGAACTGAAAGAATGAACTATTTCAATTGTGTATACTCTGCCTTTCTATTTTAACCAGAGAAATTGTCTGTTGCTTATTTCATATCCTTCTTTAAGCACCTATCACAATACTGAGTTTGAAGTTTATTTAAAAAAATATGTGATTAAGCATTTTTCATTGTGACCCCAATATTTTTCTTCAGCTATACCATTAATTCTCTTCTCTAAGCCTGAGATATGGGATAAACTCTTCTTAAGCTCTGAGATAAGATACCAATTTGATAATAAATTTCTAGTCTTTTACAGTATTTTATATTAATTTCTTCTGAAAGACAATGGTAATAGAGCTTAAGTGTTATATAAAAGTCATATGCAATCAATTTTTAGCAAAACTAGAATAAAATAGGTAATGCTTCTGATCAAAAATAAAAAAAAATCAGTAACATTCTGTAAAACCAAGTCACCTGTTGATCTGCAGTATATTCTGAAGCATAGTCATGACTGTAGATCCTATCTGGACACTGTCAGCTTGAAGTAAATGTAATAAATGATCACTTTGTAGTACTAAAGGAAGAAGAACAAAAGAAAGATTAAAGCAAAGATTCTATGATATCACAAGTGGGATTTTGTCCTTTTAAAACCAAATCAAAGCATAACCATTTCTGTTAAACTTTCTGACTTTATTTATCCTACAAAAAGAAGATCTTAATGTAGCCATAAATAATAGTCATTCCATTTTTATGAATAGTTATAGTCAGAGAGCATTCATAAATACCAAGCTAAGAATCTGTTGTTCTTTCTTTAGATTAAAAATAAAATTACATATCATAAATCTGAATCCCTTTTTCTAGCAATGAATTTCAGTGAATAAAAACAAATTTTCTGCAAAGAAGACAGAGTATAAGGGAATGAAAATGGCATAGATGACTATAATCTGTTGCTTATGTCCTTAAAAAATTTAATTTTGTTATATAATGCCTTAAATAATAATGAAAACATTAACTACAAAAAATTGTTTTCATTGGTTTATAATTTTTGGGCACTGAGCAGCCAGTTATAAAGACTTAGCATTGGCTGACGCCACGACACTCACTCTAGCCGGGGCAACAAAGCGAGACTCTGTCTCAAAAAAAAAAAAGACTTAGCATTGGATGCTTATACAAATTGCTTAACCTCTCAGAACCTCTATTTCTTAATTGCTTCATCTGTAAAACTAGAAATAATAGTTCCAATATGGTCTAATGTATAATGTCCTAGACCAGAAAACATTTCCAATAAATGTCAGTTTCCATTCCTTTCTCCACTAACTGAATAAAATTTTATGTAAAGATTAGTAAACTGGCAAGCTGGCCCTGTGAACACTACCCTAACTTCTACAAAACAACTTTATTCTTTTTCTCTTTTTATCTCTGGAAGGAATAGACTTTATTTCTTTCCCATATTAACTTTTGTTCTTCATTTCTATTTGCATAGTCCAATGTTCCACTAGATAACATTTTTAAACATGTTTAACAACTTAGATAACAATCCTCCTACTATTAAATATTTCTATGGGTTTTCATTTTCTGTTATTTTAGTAGTAAAAAAATTCTTCTCTGTAGCTAAAATAAGTATATTTTCCATTTTTGTCTGCTTAAAAATGTTTAATAACTCTTTAACTTTGAAGTCACTGAAATCATATGACATGTAGTATATTTATAAGTTTATCTTGTTTTCTATATAGGAAAAAATATGCTAAAATATTTATTAAACAGTCATTCCGTTTTATTTTTTATATTGTTTGTCTTATAATGCATTATCATATAACTTATCTTTGAAGCCACTTTTCTGTTTTACAACTGTAGTTAGATAACTACCTGGTAGAATAAGTCTTACCTTACTGCCACTACTCCTCCAAACAAAAACTGACACTTTGCCTATCTATCTATCTACTTATTAATTAAAGTTTTTATAATGAAAATTTCAAACATCCATAAGAGCAGACAGAATAGCATAATGAACTCCCACGTGCCACCCTACCTTAACAATGATAATTTATGCCCAATTTTGTTTTACCTATCCCATCCACTCCCATTTTATTTTGGAGCAAATCTAAGACATCAAATTATTTTATCCATAAATATTTCAATATATATTCCCACAAGATATGAATTGCTAAATAATAAAACAGTCATTATCTCACCTAATAATTAATGGTGACCCTTTAATTTCATCAAATAGCCAGTTAAGTGTTCTTATTGTTTCCAATAAGTTTTGTGGATTTTTAGAAGTTTGTGAGAATCAATATCCAAATAATACCCATGCATTGTGATTGGCTGATATCTTTCAAATTTCTTTTAATTTATAGATTTTTCTTCTATCTTTTTTTTCTTTGCAGTTTATTTCTTGAAGAAACTGTTTCAATTGTCCTGTGAGCTTTTCACAGTCTAGTTTTGCTAATCTTTGTGTAATCTTTTTCTCTGACCATCTATAGGTTGGTAGTTAGAGCTACAAAATTGAAATGATTTAAGTCTGAATCTCTGGCATAGACACTTCATATGTGATGCTCTGATAAGCCATTAGGAGGCACTTAATGTCTGATTAAGAGAGCTTTTTGAGATGTTGACAGCCATAGATTATCAATTCCTAAATTTGTTAATTTACTAACTGTTGCAAAATGGGCGCTATTCAATCATACCTTTTTCACTTATTAGTTGGAATACTTTTATAAGAGAAAATTCTCATCTATATGTAAGAAAAGGCAGTACAAATGCTAGATTCTTTATTTACCAGTTTTTAAAATGAATTGGTTCCCTATATGACTCCAATGGTGATTTATTTTAGTCTCACTATACTTGGTGTATTTCAGTCCACTGCAGTTATTATCCTTATTACTATACAAATTTTCCAGATTTGGCTAGTAGAAGCCTCCTTATGTTGGCTCCTGAGTACTTTTCACATAATCCTAATAAACTCTGATTGCTTCCCTTATATCTGGTATTCAAGATACTTTAGGTTCACTTATATACTGTCTACACCAGGCCTACAGTCAGCCATTTCTCCAAGGAAGTGATTCCTTTTAGAGAGAAAAGTTGTACCTATTTATTTTTGCATATGAATTTCACAATCATTTAATTTAGTTTTAATACGTACTTTATGAATATTTTAAATCTATATATTAACTAAAGTCACCTTATCACTTTTGTTACAGCTATTACTTTCAAAAAGGGATATGGTATATTTTAAAAATTATTTTTCTCTCTCTTTTTACTAGGTCTTTTATATCCACAGTTCTAAGTACTTTATATTTTTTGTTAAATAGTTCTTTAGGAAATATAACAATATTTGTCCCATAATGGGAAATTAATAGATAATGCTTTTTACAAAATGGAAGCTTTTAGATATGTTACTTAGCTATATGGATACAACTGCCAAAAGTATTAGTTATACTAATTGCAAGTAGTTGCCTTTGGAAAATGTGAAATGGAGTGAATGTGAGGGCTAGGGATTGTGTTTTTTTTTTAAACAATTTTATAGAAGTATCTTTAAATTATGTGTATGCATGATTCTGAAGGAAAAAAATTAAAATAAAAATTCAGCTCAAGTATTACCATTAAGGATTATTTTTTCAGTTGTAAGTAACCAGAATATAAAACTAAGATATCTTTATATTTCTCAATGCAAACAGAAGTATCCTATAAAATAACTCAAGTTCACTAAAAGGTCATTAAATAAAAGCTCACTCTTACTTGGATAGTTAAATAAGTTATTCTGCAGATAGGGATTTCTCTTACAGTAGGTCTAAAACACTTACTATAATCTACTAAACAATTATTTTTCCTAGACTAAACTATTCAAATTACCATTAATCCTTATCTTGGATTTGTGAAATAGAAAAAGCTAAGGCAAAAGTTATATTTTAGCAATATTCTCCTTAATATAATATTCATATTATCAATGTTAGCTACTTAAAGCTGGAATATCCAAATAGGTTTTTTTTTTAATTGCACAGTTATTTCAGAATGGTTTCATTTCACTGTGTTTATCTGTTTGGTTAATAAGGCATTTATTTTTAGAAAAAAATATCAAACTGTTAGCAGTTGACTCTACAATGACCATCTGTTACATTAAAATCTTTTCTCTTACCATTCTGTATTAGTTGAACATGGCCTCCCAATAGCCAGAAGAGAGAATCAGTCACAATTTGGAAAAAGTGTAGTAATTCATCTTTTTCTTCAGCCTTAACATAAAAGATAAACTCAATTTACTTTTCTGTAATTTGTTTTATTAAAAAAAAAGACTTCTCTCTGAGGAGTGAGAGGACCTGGTTTCTAGATCTAACTTAGCTATTTATGAGGTAAATGATCTTGTTGGTTACAGGATAGTAATACCTACTCTACCTCCTAGAAAAGGTTATTATTCAGATAAAATAATATAAATCATACAAGAACGACAAGTTGATAAGCTAGTATTTCTCAATACTTGCCAGGTATCAGTATCAGCTGTGGAGTTTTTTAAATACACCCATGCACAGGCTTAGTTCAAACATACTGATCTGAATCTCCAAAAGTAAGGTCTAGACATCTGTATTTGCACAAAGTTAGGTGGGTGATTTGGTTATGCAGCCAGGGTTGAAAATCACGGCAATATGCAAATGTAGACGCCACCATGTAAGGCATCATTAATAGCGCATTTCATTTCTGGTGTCTACTCTATGACTTTAGGAGGGCAGTGATCATGTTATTTAGCTCATCATTATTAACTCAGTGTTTAGGACAGTTCTGACACATAGTAAATGTTCAATCACTATTCATTCAATAAAAAAAAATGATAATATTTTTCTAGTTCTTTCTTTCTGCAAAGTAGGGTAAGAAATTATTCTACAATAGGGTGCCACAATGGAAAATGAGTAATACAGGTTCCATTTACAATTTTGTTATATACCGGCTGTATAACTTTAGTGGAAAGTTGTATAAAGACCAATAATATTACCTATCCTGAATGTTTGTACTGCACCACAAAAGTAATGATGAGAACAGCAAAAATATTATGATTACCATGATTATTCTTGATAGTAATGAAAGTATTTTCTTCCTAATATTCTAGCACAAGGTTAGATAGATAGTTAGTAAACAGACATGTGCTGACTTAAATTAAATATAACCAAAATACAAAACAAAATAACCCATTAAAAAAAGTTCCATTAGATCAAGAATCCCTTTAGTCCAGTAAACTGCCTTTGCCAGTTTCACCCAAAGACACATCAGAAAGGGCATGGTAATTTTCATTGTTGTCAATCCCAAAGAATAGTGCTATACTCCTAGATTTCCCACTTTCCTTAAAATGCCTATTAGATAATTTTACCCATGAATTCATGGCCCAAACAGACTAATACAATGACTGAGTAATCTTTCTCCATAATTCACAAAAATGGTGAATCTGCTCAAGCTGTGACGGTAGGCTCAAATGTATATAAAGCCAAGAACTCTTCAAAAATAAAGCTGTTTCAGCCTTGTAGACTTATAATTTCTTATAAATTCTAAGATGAGCCTCTGCTGTCTTCAGAATTAAGACATTTGCTATCATATACAATGTAAAAATAGTTTGCACATTGTTATGACGTATTCATTAATGCCAAGTTCCACTCTCCTCAGTACTTATTTTTTGATTCATACTTGAGGTGTTTAATGAGAAAATATCATTTAAAAAATTAACTGACAAAAAGATCAGAGCAAAATAATCCTGCTAGATTTCTCCAAGTGGAGCTAAGAAACTGGCTTTAAACTGGAAACCCAAAAGAAGAGAGAAGCATGTGGGTAAACTGGACTTGGGGGAAGGCCCAGAAGCTAGGAGTCAAAGTAGGACTAAAGACATTTGAGCTTGTAGCTACTACACAACTTGAAGATAGAACCCAAAGGAGATGGTAAACAGCTTTTAGAAAGAACAAAACCAAAAAAACCAAATAAGATATTGATGATTGATAAGTGTTACAAAGAAAAGCCAAACAGATTTTTAAAGAGAGATCACAACATCTATGTACCAAATGCATGTAGATAATAAAGGTCAGAAGATGACCACTAGTAAAAACCAGACAGAAAGCTAGAATCAGTATGTAAATGAAGAAAAGGCATCAAGTTAAGAAACTAGTCAGAAGCTAGATATTCAGACAAAGGTTAAGAGGACCCAAATCTGATGACAAGTAACTAAACTGGGAATTTCTGGAGGGTGGAGGCAAACAGCAACTTTCGTTAAGAAGCATCTTCCAATGAGTAAAATCAACTTAAAGTTAGAGAATTGTGTGTAAAACTAGATAAAGAATAATGTAATAAGTACCTAAAAGTATCTAGTTATTTATATTTTTAATATCTTATGTTCAATTGTCCTTATTAAATACAGTAATTAATAATTGATAATTATGCTTTTCTATTTTATTTATTGTTCTAAGAGAAAGAGCACAACTGAAGGGAGTATCATGCTAAATTTTCAATTATCATTTACTTATGAGTAATCTAACTCTATAGTTTAGTTTATCCAAAAGAAATATAATGCCAGCCATCTAGATAATTTTAAATTTTCTAGTAGGAACATTTTTAAAAGGCAAAAAGAAACAGGTGCAACAAGTAATAATATATTTTATAATAGCATTTTAACATGAAATAAATGTACAAAATGTTTTTGATATGAAGTGTTTGAAATCTGGTGGGTATTTTACACTTACAGCAGATCTCAACGGTAAATTTTCATTAGAAATACTTGATGTGTATTTAGATTTCACAAAATTTACAGTTGAAAAAGTAGATTTACATACTCAAGTTTTCCAAACACACTTAAAAGTGTCCTAATAACTGAACTGATCAATTTTTAAAGTTAAAATAATTAAAATAAAATAAAAAATTCAGTTCTTCAGTTACAAAGGTGCATTTCAAGTGTTTACTTGCTACATAGGGTTAATGGCTACCAAATTGTACTATACAGGGATAGACCATGAGGCTATAAACTAGATGCCATTACTTAAATTATTTAAACTGCAGGTACAGTACCTAGCAAATTCATCTCTTTAAGATGACAAATATTATATGAAAAAATAAAATATGGCCTTCTCAACATCTGACCCTGCAGTTTTCTTTACCAATCTAGCATGTTGAGCCACAATTTGTCAATTTGCCCAGATACATTGCATCTATCGCATATACTTCTAAGGTTCTGGACATAGCCTTTGGATATTACCTCTATACTACATCCCTAAGAAAGCTCATACTCTATCACTTTCCTCTTCAAAGTTTTAACTAGCACTCATATTAGAGGGCTTTCCAACCTATAGCCATAGTCCTGTCCTCTCAATCAAACTTCAATTCCATATTTCTAACTTAGACATTACCATTTGAAAATTCAACCAACTTCAGAGAGATTGCATCATTTTTCCCACTCAGTTTCTACCTCTGAATTACCACTTCTATTAAACATCTATGAGGATTTGAACCTTAGAGTCAGTCAGCTTAGACTCACCCTTACACTGTTATGCATTAGCTGTACAAAAGTGGTGTCTTATACATTTTATATTCTTTCAATTTTTTCTTTATAATATTTCATTTGACTCTCTTTTTCCAAAGTTGTAGTCAAGTCAAGACCCTTATCACCTCAGTTGTAGCTTACAGCAATAATTTGAAATGGTCTCTTCTTCTGCACTATCCAGCATACTCTTATGTCTTCTCAAAAGCCTCTCCACTATTTGTAGAATCAAGTTCAAACTCCTCTCTGAAGTTCTCTACCCTTTACAGTCTTTCCCAACTTTATCTTTCAATCTTTTTCAATGAGAATACTATATCTAAGTCTGGTAAGTATCTGCACTGGAATTTAAGTATGCCATACTTATTTCTCTTTCCTGGTCTTGGGCATTTACCCTACCTATAATACCCTCATATTTCTAAATCTCACCTATTTTCTAGAGATAGACCAATTACCATTGGCTCCATAAAGGTTTACTAATCACTCTTGTTCATATTGGTTACTCCTTCCTCTTCCCCTTTATGGAACTGACTTTTTCATCAGTTATGGGCCAGATAATATTTTCGGCATTGCAGTCTCTAGCAACTCCTGAACTCTACTGCTGTAGGGTGAAAGTAGCCAGGAACAAAATAAACAAATGGATGTGGCTATGTTCCAGTACAACTTAATTTACAAAAACAGGCTGGATGTAGCCCATAGGTCATAGTTTAATTGACTCATGCTTTTGGTGAGCAAAATTATAAACTCTGAAGTGTGTTTTTGGATGAGTATAACATTTAAATCTTTAGACAAGTAAAGCAGATTGCTCTCCCTAATGTGGGTAGGCCTCATTCAATCAGTTGAAGGCTTGAATAGAACAAAAAAGCTGACCCTCAGTCAAATAAAAGGAAATTCCTTTTGCCGGGTTTCCTTTGAGCTGGAATATCATTTTTTTCCTGACTTCAGCCTCAAACTGAGACACTGGTTCTTCCTGGGTCTCAAGCCTGCTGGCCTTTAGATTGGCACTATGCCATTGGCTCTCCTGGTTCTCAGGCCTTTAAACTCAGACTACACCTTTGGCTCTTCTGGGTTTCCAGCTTGTCAAATGTAAATCTTGGGACCTGTGAGCTTCCATAATGGCTAATTCTTTATAATCAATCAATCAATGAATCTCTCTCTACATATTATTTGGTTTGTTTTTCTGGAGAACACTAATACATCTGGCTTTTCCCAGTGTGTATTTAACACAGAGAAAGTTCAAACAAAAACTTGCAGTCTAACTATGCTGAGGAGTCAGAAGTTGGGAGTTTGGGGCTGCCAGATAACAGCTTGGAAAGAAGTGAGCCACAAAGTAGGGAGCTCCAAAATCTTTGTACAAACTTCTGCTGAATTATTGACTCCTATAATGTGTACATGTGGAAAGAAGCTCTAAGGAGCCCCAGAGATCTATAGCTAGAAGGCTGAAAGAAATTAGCAGCAATTTCATCATTTGCCCAGTGTTGGGCATATAGAGTTTGGAGTTCAAGCTCTTCTAAGTCAGAAGGTCTGGGTTAGCATCTTGAGCTTCTACCTAAACCACAAAAGGATCATACCTTGACCATGAACCAGGACAAAGGGCAATACTCCACAGCAAAACAAAGATTTATAAGTAAATCTACTCTGAGAAAGGCTAAAACCAAGCCACCACAGGATCAGTTGATCTGCCAGAATATAGCTGTTCTCAACAGTCTTCAGAGGAAGATTAAGAGTGTTCCTCTGAAGGACTGTTCTTCTGTTTCTATAATGTGCCATTCACAGTGTCCACTCTAAAACAAAAAATTAATAGACATGAAGAAGTGGAAAAATTCAATCCAGTGTTAAAAAGAAAAAAGTTAATAGAAATAGACTATCAAATGATCCAGGTATTGGATTTATACATAAGAACTTCACAGTAACTATAACAAATATGGTAAAGAATCTATAGGAAAAGATGGATATGAGAGGTAAAAAAGAGACTTCCAGAAGAATTAAGAGAAGTAAATAGAAATCATAGAATTAAAATGAAGAATTAATATAATACATGAAATAAATCCACTAGATGGGATTATTAGCACATTAGACACTGCAGAAGACAGGGTCAGTAAATTTAAACACAGACCAATAGAAATTATCCAAACTAAAGTAAACAAAAAAAGGATGGACAAAGCTTCAACAACCTCGAGGCCTAGAGGGAAAGTAGATAAAATACAGCAGAAAAAAATATTAGAAGAAATACTGGTTGAAATTTTCTTACTGTGAATACATTAACTCAGATACATGACACTAAGCAAACGCCAAGCAAGATATATATAAAGAAACCCACACCAGGGCTCATTCAAGTAAAACTGCTGAAAGCAAACAAAAAAGGGAATATTGGCTGGGAGCAGTGGCTCATGCCTGTAATCCTAGCACTATGGGAGGCTGAGGTGGGAGGATCAGTTGAGGTCAGGAGTTTAAGACCAGCCTGAGCAAGAGCAAGACCCCATCTCTACAAAAAAATTTAAAAACATTAGCTGGGTGTGGTGGCATGCACCTGTAGTTCCAGCTACTCAGAAGGCTGAGGCAGGAGGATTGTTTGAGCCCAGGAGTTTCAGGTTGTAGTAAGCTATGATGATGCCACTGCACTCTACCCAGGGAGGCAGAGTGAGAACCTGTCTTAAAAAAAAAGGAATGTTTTAAAGGAAGCCAGAGATAAAGAGGAGCATTATATAGAGGAGAATGACAAGAATGAAAGCTAAATTTATATCAGAAACAATAGAGATTTTTTTGTTGTAACCTTCAAAATGTTTAAATCCACTACTCTAATGTACTTTCAGCCAAATATTGCACATTTGAAAAATAATGTGGAACATCTTCTCAAAAATTAAACTGATTTCACTAAAAAACATGAAACACTAAATAAAAACATACCTTAGCTGCATTGATGAAACATGTTTGCAATCTTCTCCCCAAAACTAAAAAATTTTCTGCAGCTGATGGAAGTAATTCATTGTAAAATTCCTCTGCATCTTCTCCTGGCTCCAAGCCCACACAGCAATGGCTGAAATAAGAACACCAGTTTATGTTAATTATAAGTTTCAGTTGAATGCTCAAGCTTCTACAGACACTATGCTTTATTGAGAATTTTTAGTATCCTTATTTTGTTTTGTTGTCAAGCCAATAAAGAATTTCTTACATTGGAAAATTAGCCTATCAACTTTCTAGAAAAGCAAATAGTGGTATGGACCTTGCTTACATTTAGGTCCAGGATGCATACATCCTAAAAACCTACATGTTAACCCTTGAAGAAATAAAAGACACTTGGCTCACAATAAAGAGCAACAAGCCAAGTTTTCAGTATAATTACTCTAAAAGCCATAGGATACCTTGAGAGTTTAATTCACAAATACCACTTGTGTTAACTGATCCATTTTAGACATCTGATAGCTGAAAAATACCCAGGTAGGATTAGTCTGCAAGGAACAGATAAGGAAATCAAACACTAATTTTACACCAATTCTACTTTCTGCAAAATATTTGCCTGCATATTCCTTATATAGAAGGGAAATTAGCAAAAACCTAACTTTAGTAGGAATACTTTACAATATACATTAAAAAAGAGAAAGTCATTTAGAGAAATGTATCCTCTTGAAACTGCACATAAAAGTCACTCCCCGGATATGAGCTGAATATATTCAGAAGTCTCAATAAAAAGTATTTTTGTAGACTAATACCAAAAAGAGCCCCAAACCCAAGAATCGTCTCTATGTGTGTACTCTAATGAATAAGTACTGCTGTTTGAGTCTTTTCAACAAAATCTGCAGACACTAATAAACAATAACAACTGCATATTATGCATGCTAAAAAACCTAAGTGGCTAATGTTCATGTTGATAAGTTTTATTTTTCTTTTGTTTGTTTGTATTTTGAGTCCTAAAATTAACGGGCTAACGCTCACATGTATCAGCTTTTCTTTTCTCCTTGGTTTCTAACATTAAGAGTATCTATTTTGATTGAGAGAGAGCATTAATAAATGGAATTATGTTTATTTGTGTGTCCACAAACATAGGAATTTCTTAAGTCTTGGATTCCACCCCTGAGAGCCTGGCTCAATCAATATTGTCATCAGGGCCGGGCACGGTGGCTCACGCCTGTAATCCTAGCACTCTGGGAGGCCAAGGCGAGAGGATCACTCGAGGTCAGGAGTTCAAGACCAGCCTGAGCAAGAGCGAGACCCCGTCTCTACTAAAAAAAAAAAATAGAAAGAAATGATCTGGACAACTAAAAATATATAGAAAAAATTAGCTGAGCATGGTGGCACATGCCTGTAGTCCCAGCTATTCGGGAGGCTGAGGCAGAAGGATTGCTTGAGCCCAGGGGTTTGAGGTTGCTGTGAGCTAGGCTGACATCACGGCACTTTAACCTGGGCAACAGAGCAAGACTCTGTCTCAAAAAAAAAAAAAAAAAATATTGTCATCAGCTAGCATATCTAATCAAATGGCTTTATTTACTTAAGGATATCATTAATATTGAAAGTTAAAGTATAAAAAAGATTATTATATACATTTGTTAACTGTTCTTTCTAACTGTATACTTTAAATTTGGCCTTTACCTAGTAACAAAGTAGGAATGATCAGTTTAGAAAGCTAGAATCAGAGGCGGAGGCGGGAAGATCGCTCGAGGTCAGGAGTTCAAGACCGGCCTGAGCAAGAGCGAGACCCCATCTCTACTGAAAAATAGAAAGAAATTAGTTGGACAACTAAAAATATATAGAAAAAATTAGCCGGGCATGGTGGCGCATGCCTGTAGTCCCAGCTACTCGGGAGGCTGAGGCAGAAGGATTGCTTAAGCCCAGGAGTTTGAGGTTGCTGTGAGTTAGGCTGATGCCATGGCACTCTAGCCAGGGCAAAAGAGCAAGACTCTGTCTCCAGAAAAAAAAAAAAAAAGAAAGCTAGAATCAAGACATGGTATAAACAGGACAAAAGCCCTTTAATCGGGATAGTTCGTTAAAATCAAGTGGCTTGTCTAAAAAACAAAAAAAAGAAAGCTGGGATCCAGTTAGTAAATGTACACTTCCAATTACTTAATCAGGAAGTGGTTTAGGTGCTGAGAACATGTGGTGGTTTATTTTACTGCCTCCTTTTAAAAAATGATTTTGATCTCTTTTCTATGAACTTCTAGCATGGCAGTCTATCAGTAAATGCTGCTTTTAAATTTGGCTGGCAGGATGTAGGCAACTGAATAAAATAGAAGGTAGCCAAACCAATACAAACTAAAATGACTAGTTTTTATATCTGTTCTCCTATAGTACTTTGGTTGCATACTTTCATTTTAGCACCTATTTCATTCTGCCTTGTATCATACATTTACATGACTATCATCCAATCTCTATTTTAAGTTTCTCAATTATAGAGCCAGTGCCTTAATGCTTTTATTTCTTCAAATATTCCTTAGGCAATAAAGAGTATATTAAGTAGGCACTTGGGATTCAGTAGTGAGCAAAAAAAATGATTACCATCTTCATGAAGGTTACGGAGGAAAATTTTAGACAATCAAATAATTGCAAATAGAGTTATAAACAATAACATACAGTATGAAGGAAAAGTACAACCAAAACCTATCACAGGCAGTTGCCAATGCTTGTTAGGCAGATGAATAGAAAAGAAGCAAATGTTGAATATTGGAATCAACTACTACATCCCTGAAGAACAAACTGACTTAGTGCTTCAGTTTACCTTAATATCTGTGTAAGCTGGGATATTGTATTCCAACCACCCTGAATTCGAGAACAGTCTTGACTGAGGACCAAGAGGCAATATTGAATGAGGTCATAGCAATATATATCTTGTTTGATTTTCTTCAACTCTGAGCTTCCTAAAGGTGTGTTGTTTATTATTTCTAAGGCAAAAGGAAATAAGATATACTTATTTTTGCTCAGTACATCCAAGGACTATTTGTATGTTTATATGTTAAATAACATTAAAAATATATTTTAAGGAAAAATCACTGCTCTATCATAGTGTTATAATTTCTCTGAACAAATTAGAAACAAATTCTAAAATTGTGCCAATGATGAAATACTGTTTTTTACTTAAACAGTGTTACCAATCACAAGAAGATTTTCTTACCTTTTAACTTCAACAGTATAACAGGGACATTCTGGTCAGGACTTTTTGCAACTTCAGCAGCTAAAGCTAAGATCCTTGGGTCTGTACCTGTTGGCTTCATTTCTCTTATCACCTATATTTTAGCAGAATCAAAGAATAAAGGTCAAATGCCCTAAAATATTCACTACCTAAATACTATTTGAAATACAATTTCAATATAAATGAAACTTAGCTTTTCTTGCCTTGTTTAAGAAATGAAGCGTAGATTTTTTTCATTTCTTCCTTATAATAAACTCTTGTTTTTCTAAAACTCTACAAAAGCTCTAGATTCCTGCACTCACATGTAACAGCTATAGTAGGTATTGTTTATTGTGCACTCACTAAGAGGAACTGTGCTAGAAGCTTCACATTCTCTCTAATCTGCACAACAATCTAGCATAGGAATTATCATACAAGAAAAACTGCAAAAATAGCTAACATGGCAGGTTTAAGACTGCTTGTTATCTTTTCTAAGGTCTGCTTACAAGGTTGGCCCTTGGCTTACATCCAGAAATTGGATTTCAGGAGGGTTTCTACCATTCTCTGACAAGAGTGGCTCACTGTGCCTAAACTATTTACAAAAACAATGTGGTTTACGCTGAACACCTGCTTTCCTTCCAGGAGTCTTGGAATTTTGGTATATACCAACAGAGGGTGCCTACATGACCATCCTCCAGTAAAAATCCTGGTCACTGAGTGTCTAGTGACCTTCCTTGGTCTTAGATAACACTTCATAGGTATTGTCACAACTGGTTGCTGGAGGAATTAAGCATGTCCTATGCAACTCAACTAGAAGACTCTTGTAACTCTGTACCTGGTTTCCTCTGGATTTCATCCTATATGCTTTTTCCCTTTGCTGATTTTGGTTTATATCCCTTTACTATAATAAATCAATACTACTGTATCTTGAGTCCTGTGAGCCCTCCTAGTGAAGCACTGAACCTGGGGGTTGTCTTGAGGATCCTTAACACACTAAGACTCAGAAATATTATGTAATTATAAGATAACCAAAGATTGTTCATAAATAGTATAGTGAATAAAATTAACTGTCCTAAAATTTTAGAAGTCCACATACCAATTTGTTGTAAAAATTTTCTATATAAAGTTTTAAAGCATTTGAAGCTCAAAGATATTATCATTTAATAAAAAGCATTTTTCATTACTTATAATTAATAAAAGCTAACATATAGTATTTACTATGAGCTAAGTAACATACTAAATGCTTTTATATGCATTATCTTAGTTAATCCTCACAACAGGACTATGAGGTAGAGCCTGTGATCATCTCCATTTCAGATATATGTGTATGTATGTGTGTGTGTATATCTGTTTTTGTCCATGGTTCCTGGCTCATAACTTCCATAGCCTTTGTTACAGTCATTTGTTATAATATTGGAGTACTTTAGGCCTCAGAAAACAGAATCCACCCTTTCACCTGCTCCTTTTTCTCCCCAAGGAAGGGCTTTAATCTTTCCTGCCTTTCTTTGATCTATCTTATCTGATTGTAGGTCATAAGACCCACATTTCAGAAAAGGTCTTGCCCTACACCCTGGGAGCAGAGGTTCCCAACCTTTTTGGCACCAGGGACCGGTTTCATGGATGACAATTTTTCCATGGACGGGGGGGGGGGCAGAGCAGAGAGTTGGGAGGGGTACAGAGCTCAGGCAGTGATATGAGCAATAGGGAGCAGCTGTAAACACAGATGAAGCTTTGCTTGCTTGCCTGCCACTCACCTCCTGCTCTATGCCACCCCCCCACATTTCCTAAGTTTCATGGAAAACAATGTTTCCATGGATGGGGGCAGGGGACAGCGGAGCTCTGCAGCCTGGTCCCTAACAGGCCATGGATGGGTACCAGTCCACAGCCCAGAGGCTGGGGACTGCAGCCTGGAAGGAATGCTGCACAGAAAGACAAAGAAGAATCTAAACAGACAGACCTTGCTGGGTTTCCCCACTCAGTCTATTAGTATTATATTGTCCAATCACATTTCCACACGGTTGTCCTTGCTTCAATCATGCCTATCCAATAAAGTCTCCATAAAAGGCCCAAGAGGATGGGGTACAAGGAGCTTCTGGATAGCTGAACACATGGAAGTTCCTAGAGGGTGGTCCATCAAAGGAGGGCATGCAAGCTCTGCACCCCTTCCCATACCTCACCCTATGCATTTCTTCTTCTGTATCCTTCATAATATCCTTTACAATAAACAACAAAAAAGTGTTTCCTAAAGTTCTGTGAGACACTCTAGCAAATTACTTGAGCCCAAGGAGGGGGTTGTGAGATTGCCAATGTGTATAGCTGGTCAGTCAGAAGGACAGGTAAAACAACCTGGTCTTGTGATTGGCGTCAGAAGTAGCGAGCAGTCTTGTGGGACTGAGCCCTCAATGTATAGGATAGTGTAGAACTGAATAGGAAGACACCCCATTGGTGTCTGCTAAGAACTGATTGCTTGCTTATTGGTGGGGAGAAATCCCCTCACATTTGGTCACGTAAGTCTTCTGTGTTGACTGTTGTGGTGTGAGAGCAAAGAAAAAACCGGTTTTTATTTTTCCACTCATACATCCCTTATATGTACAATAAATCATTAAAAGATAAGTTTGCTGAATATACTTTAAAGAAAGGCCAAGACAACTCCCGGCACATAGTAGGCAAAAACTTTCCGAGAGTGAATATAGTTATCTCATTCTTTCCAACAGCTACATTATGCTATGCTTCCTTGTAAGAATGCATCAAAATATATTTAAACCTTTCTACTGGAGGTCATTCAGGCTGTAAGCCATTATAAGCAACACTGCAATGAATATTAATGTACACATCTTTATGCATTTATTCTAGTATTTCTGTAGGATGAATTTCCTTTGATGATGAATGGCTGGGTCACAGGGTGCACATACTTCAAATTTTGATTAGATTATACCAATTTTTCTCCAAAGTGAGTGTTCCAGTTTATGCTTCCACCAACATTATATAAGGGTGCTCATTTTACTATACCTTCATTAATACATAATGTTATCTTTTATATTTTTGCCAATCTGCTAGATGAAAAATGGTATAATCTTGTTTTAATTTGTATTTCTTTGATTATTAGGGAAGTCAGGCACATTTCATCTTCCTGGCTATTTCTTCCTTTATATATTTCCATTCACATCGTTTGACCATATTTTTATTGGCTTGTCTTATTCTTTTAGAGAAGATTTTCATACATGGATATAAATCTTATTTTTTATATTGGCTGTAAAAATTTCTCCCTGACTGCCATTTATTTTTTAAGTTTGATTATGGTGTCTTTATCATAGTTTTACAATTTTTATGTAGTCAAATATAACAATCTTTTTCTCTATGGGTTCTGCTTTTTGTGTCATGTTTAGAAAGGTCCTTTCTACCCCAAGAGCCAAAAAATTCTCCTAATCTTTTTTAGTGTTTTTATAGTTTTGTTTTCCTCATATTTTTATCTTAAATTAAGGTGCTTTTTTGTGAATGGTGTGATACAGTAATCTAACTAATTTTTTTAAGTTAGATGAGGTTATAGATTGGTGAAAAAAGAACAAATGCACATAGCTGTCATAAATTCCTGAGGTAACTGGCCATAAACAGACATAACAGAAACAGTCTGAAATGTCACATTTTCATACACTAAGTATACACACACATACACACATAGGGTATATTTTTGGACCCTATTTAGTTTCGCTAATCTATTTGTTTATTCTTGAGCTAGTACAACATAGTTCATTTTAATATATGTTTGGAGAAAATTCATACCAGAAGGTAAGCCTCATGAGAGTAAATCCATACCATCCTTGGTAGCTTCCTTCTTATCTCTCTGGTTAACTACCATATCCTTAGTGGGTAGACTAGAGCCTGGCATGTGGTAGGTACTTCATGAATACATGTTGACAGAATGAATAAATGCACAAACTGTGTATTCTGAGACTCAATTTCTTGACCTTCTGTTTTTCTTCTTGTAACAATATGGAAAGCTCATATTTCTGGTTGAAAACCTTTCTAAAGTAAAATAGGCTGAAAATAATTCATGCCGTCCAAGCTACCATAATAAAACATCACTAAAACATTATCATCACCAAATGTATGTAAAACAGTATGGCAGATATAAGGTTCAGTATAGGCCACATTCCCTGCTAATGTTCTGGTATTTATGTGTACATATATACACACACACACATAAAATACTTAGGTATATAAAATATGTATGTTAAGTGCTGAATTAGATGACACAGATGATAAGAATACAGACCATAAAGTCAGAGGACTGGGCTTCTCTGAACCAGTTTTCTTATCTGTAAACAAAATAGCAATTCCTAATTCTCAGAATAATTCAAGATTCAGAAGAAAAGGCAGCCACCAATGATGGCCTTAAAATGTAGTATGACAGTAGAAACTGCACCTTTAGAGAGCTCTTATTATGTCCCATGAATTGTTTTAATTATTTTCATACATTAACTCATTTAATCACCTCAACAACTCTAAGGGATAGAGTTTTCCCCAAGTTTAACGATAAGCATACTTAACTTTGGAGAATTCAATTAGTTTCCATAATGTCACATTGTGAAGTATGAAGCTGGGGTTCAAACTAGAGCTGGATTCTGGCTCCAGAAACTGAACATTTATCTATGATATGAAACAATGTCAGTACACCTTAAAAGGGTAGAATACAAACAGGTTGAGGGAGACACATTCACCTCCCCACCTGGAACAATAAATTGACAAATCTGCCTAAGGTAGAAGGTAAGTAAGAAAGTATAGTTTGATTACATAATTACTCTGAAAAACAACCACCTGTTATGGAAACTATTCCTAAACTTTCTCCTGAGTTCTTCTCCTCCAATACAACACTTCTCCCATCTTTACATTAAATTCATGAACTCTGACAGAAAAACAATGACAGTTTGTCAATCATTAATGTTATTACCCTGTTGCCAAAGCACCAGCTCCAGCCTCAGCCTTGAGGAGAATCACGTCTCCCTGGCAGTGTCTGTTACTGCCTCCACGGATCACAGTGATAGAAATAAAAGAAGGAAATCCAATGCAATCTAGCTGGAACTGATCCTAAACCGTCTGCAGTTCCTAACTCCGAATCCTTTTTCCCTCCCTACACCTCCCCTTCTCCAGTCCTAAGACCACCGGGAACTTTCTCTGGAACAGAAAGGCCAGAAACGATTGCCTAAGTAACGGCGTCGCTTCCAGTCAGATCCAAGGACCCAGACTACGGGGCCGCGGGCTCCTTTACTCCGGATTCTGAACCCGGCTTTGACATTAACAGGCCTTGTGCCCAGACACTAACCCTCCCTGGGCCTCAGTTTCCACACCAGATCTCCGCAGAAAGGGCGTGGAGCAGGCCGAGTCTCCCGTTAAGAGCTCCTACTTGCCGGTTCGCTTGGTCCAGGAGCTTGGGATCCGGGCCTTCGGGTACCCTTGAGCCCACTCTTTCTCCAGCCGCTACCTCAGCTCCGTTACCTCATCCTCGCTTCGCGTCCCTCCACCAAAGGACGCTGCGCCCACCCGGCCCCACAGCCTTGAGGCCTTCCCAGGACAGCGTGCGTCGCAACGCGGGAAGGGGCCTGGAGGCGGGACCAGGAGCCTCAGAGCCAAGGGGCGGGACGACCTTTGCCAGGAAGCCAATCAGAACGCGAGAGGCGCCCGGCGGGTCGGCGCACGGGGTGCGGGGCGGAGTCCGAGGTGACGGCGCCGGCTGCAACTAGTGCAGCTGCTTCAGGCTGAGGTGGCAGATGGTGGTGAGCTCCAGCGGCGGAGGGGAAGTTGGAGCCGAAGGATAATGATGAGTGGCGCGGCAGGACTCTCGCACGTTGACGGTCGCGAACGGGTTCTCAAATTAGGCGAGAGTTTCGAGAAGCGGCCGCGCTGCGCCTTTCACACTGTGCGCTGTGAGTGAGGACTGCCTGGGGAATAAAGTGGGGTTGGAGGGAGGCTAACGGAATGGGGATGTGAAGGCACACTCTTCTGAGTTGTGATCCCACAGTCTCCCTTACTCTGCTGGAGATTGCACGCGGAGCGCGAGCTTCTCCCCTGCCTGGAGCCCTCGGGGGTCGGTGGAAGGAGTCCCGAGTCCAGCAGGTGTGGGTAAACCCTGGGCAGAGGGCGGAAAGTGAGATCGGCAGACAGGAAGGGAAACTTTGTGGAGATCTGCAGGAATAAGTGTGGAGACAGAC
The DNA here is from genome assembly GCF_020740605.2 of Lemur catta. Classification (NCBI taxonomy): domain Eukaryota; kingdom Metazoa; phylum Chordata; class Mammalia; order Primates; family Lemuridae; genus Lemur; species Lemur catta. Next base: position 223,759,883 of record NC_059128.1, on the reverse strand, counting down.
GTGACAGGTGGATGAGGCAAAATGGAAAGGAAAATAATAAAGTGTCAAATGGAAGGGACAAAGGACCGAATACAGGGGGAAGGGAATGCCTTGGGGCTGGTGGGACAATATTCTCTTCATTTTTCTCACCTTTGGGTGATGAGGGTTCTTATTTAGTGTGTTCTTGGGGAGAAACTCTCAACCATTCCAATAATCTGTATCTCTTTGGACCCCAGATTTCAGTCAGTTATCAAATACTGATTATCAAAGTCTTGGAAGCTGTTAATAATTTCTTTATTTGGAAGCTAATTAACCTCCCTATGATTTCTACTCTTTGAGTTTTCCTTATGTTCTCTGGAACCAGTTTTAATAAATTATTCTCTTTTATATTAAGGTAGAAAAGGGAGCTCTTTTGCTTTAGTAATTGAATGATGTAGATTCCAGGAAGGAAAACATAGCATATATGATTTCATGTTTATATGTAAAACATTCATTCTTTGCATAATAGCCTTCATAGAATTCTAGAGCAGGAAGGAAACTCTGAGGTCATTGAATCATAACCTCTCATTTTTCTGTGGCAAAATTATAAAGTAGGTATTTTTTTACTTCCTTTTCTCAGCCTTGCCCTTCCTTAGTATCTTATCATTCTGACTTTCTCAGTCATTCTGTCCTCAGGCCATTTAGAGACCTTTATGATTTTTACTCTGAACTGTTCCATGATTCAAACAAAACACCCAATTAGACACTGCCAAAGTTTCATAGAGCAATAAACTCAGTCTTTAGCCAAAAAAACCAAAACCAAAACCAAACAAACAAAAAGCCCACCCAATTAAAACACACATTGTCCAAAAGTTTACTTAAGTTGTAGGTTCCAGTAACTCAGCATAAAAGTATGAGAAACTAATTGTTTTAACCCTCCAAGGATATATTTGCATTTTGTAAAAGGATTTTATTAAGCAAAATTAGTATCCAATTGGTAGAATAAATTGAGGAGATATTTGTGAAGAGATCTTCAACAGTGTCCCTTGTTTATTCTTCTTTACCATACTCTGTCATCCAAACCTCCCACAGAGAAGCAGCTAGTGCTGTCCTAGCTCTGCAGTTTCTCTCTCTCTTCAGTTCCATTTTCCAGAAGTATGATACCATTATTTGGGTTCTCCATGCCTTTTTTCAAATAGTATAGCTTCTCTCCTTTCCACTTCCTTCTCAGGTATGCAGTAGTCTTAGTAGTAATTTTTCAAGTTGCAAGCTTTAAGATTATAAGAATTTCCTCAAGAATATATTTTTATATAATTTGGGTATGTATATTCTCTTTTTAAGGTCGCAAACCCCAAATTAAGTGAATAAAAAATAGCCTTTGGGCCAGGCGCGGTGGCTCACGCCTGTAATCCTAGCCCTCTGGGAGGCCGAGGCGGGTGGATCGCTCGAGGTCAGGAGTTCGAGACCAGCCTGAGCGAGACCACGTCTCTACTAAAAATAGAAATAAATTATCTGGACAACTAAAAATATATATAGAAAAAATTAGCCGGGCATGGTGGTGCATGCCTGTAGTCCCAGCTACTCGGGAGGCTGAGGCAGCTAGGATTGCTTAAGCCCAGGAGTTTGAGGTTGCTGTGAGCTAGGCTGGACGCCACAGCACTCACTCTAGCCCGGGCAACACAGCGAGACTCTGTCTCAAAAAAAAAAAAAAAAAAATAGCCTTTGAAAATCACCTTGCAAGTGCTTTCAAAGCCTTTCACTTATAAAGGTTCTTAAAATGCTGGAATTGTATCTTCAAAATCAGAGAATCAAATAATCCAGCTACGAGAATGAAAATAAACAAAAATAAAACTGATAATAATAACCACAATAATGAATAAATAAATACAGATACTGGAATACACATTTAATCCTGTGGAAGACATTAGAAAGGTTTTCAGCCCTTATTATTTTCTTGTTGCAACAAGCATAGTAATGGCACAGAATCATTTTGGATTTATTTAAATAAAAACAGTCCTTATCCTTGAGTACGGGTTCATTTTCAATGTGATCCTCACTCCTGAGGACTCAGAGTGAGGGATGGAAACTATTGAATAGTGTGACTCTGTTGTTCGTACATTGCAGGTGGATCTAATTTATAACAGACACTCAAGCCAATGTAATCTGGGAGAAAGTAGTATCTTCTATCTTTATGTACAGGGGCAATTATGCCTTTCTGATATGCTGAGGCTTCAGACAAACCTGAATGTGAATCCTGGCCTCCACCATCTATATATGTAATATGACTTTGGGAACATTAGCTAAGCTCTCAGCCTCAGTTTTCTTATGTGCAAAATGATAATAATAATTTCCATATTTCATGGTTTTTGTAAGGATTAAATAAAATAGCATAAATGACTTAGCACAGTATTTGGCACAGGGTAGAGAATATATAGCAGTCACTGCTATTTTTGAAGAGTTATGTTCATATGTCTATGAGAAGTGCCAATGGTAACTTACTTAGACTTTGAAAAGGCATTTACCAGGGCTTGGCAATAAAACCTATCAAAAAGAAAGTCTGGCAAGTGGTAGGAAGGGCATAAGATGTTCTATCAATGATAAGCTAAATGGTAGCAATAGATGCTTCATTGCATAAAAGAGTTTGAATAACAGGACTCATTAGAACCAATTTTGGATTTGGGCTAGTACTAGTTTTACAATTCATCCAGATAAGGGAACAAATTGTGAAATCCTAAGTTTGTAAATGATATTACTTTTTGCTGTCATGAAATAATGAGCTGATGAGCAATGACTACAGAAAGATTGTCTGAGACTTTAAGTGGACTCACCCCGCAAATAGTAGTAGGTAGTTAAGCTTTGATGTGAGCAAATATCAGAAAGTACACTAAGGAAAAATAAAATTAAAATCATATTTACAGCTAAGGTTTTCTGAGCAGTGTGGTATAGTAGAAACAGTGTGGGTTTGGGGGTTAGTTGAATTCTCAAATCCCAGGAAATAAATAGTAATTGTGGATTCTTTTTTGAAGATACTGACTTTATGTAATGCTACAGCCAAAATGATCAGAAACGTGATAAAAATTGACAGGAAAAGTATTAAATACAAAATAGAAAATGTCTAACTCTTCATGAAGTATAATAAGCAATTATATTGTAAACCTGAAGAAAATAACATAGATGAGAGAAATCTAGAGAGAATAAACAAATGGTAAAATTGGTGGGGGGGTTTCCAAACCAAGGAGAACTGAAAAACAAACTATATATCCTGGAATTGTAACAACTTAGAAGAAAATACATTTGATATTTGGAAGCATATGGAAAGCATGAACATGAGATTGTTCAACACATTCTATATTTCTAGAACTATACTTAACCTCTTGAAATTCAAAAGTTGTATACTTTAAAAAACTTGTTTAAAAGCAAATAAAAGATGACACTACTTGATATAACAAGTACTAAAAAGTAGAATTTATTAATCCTAACAGTAGAATAATTAGAAATGTAAGTAGATTCAGAATGGTTTTGGTAGACCTATTGATTATAAATTCATGGTGATATTATCATTAAGTAAAACTGAAGATATTCTGAGTATATTTCTGTTTCTTGCAGCTAATCTCATGTACTCTAGGCATCTATATAGGATTCAGGCACTTATATAGCTTATATAGTTTTCAGCGCTTTAGGAACCCCTTGAAATTATACAGTATTTGATATGTACGTTCAGATATGCATTTTTCTGTGGAGAGGCTCTATAACTAGGCTATGATTTTCATCAGTTTCTCATAGGTACTTATGACTGTCTCTCATCTCCTAATACTGCCCCCCTGCACCATACAAAAGTTAAAAACCGTGGATATATGACAAAGAAATTGTATTATATCAGTGGTTAGATTTGTAGCTTGAGTTCCTAACTTCAGCACTTACTGACTTTATTACTTAGAGAAGTTCCCCATTGGTAAAATGTGGGTGAGATTAACCCAAAAGTTTGTTGTAAAGATTAGAAGTGGTAACATAAAGAAAAAGATCACTCTGGAAACGCTAAAACAGAGGGTATAGATTAACAGTTTATAGGCTGAGGTTGATTTTAGAGTTGCTTTGTTTTGTACATGCCATTGTTGTTTTATCTTGAATTAGGTGAAAATGCCTAAAAATCAGGACCTTTTATATAAAAATCTGGATTTCCAGCTTCTCTTTAAAAATCAGAAGGTAAGCTGGCAACACTGAGCCCATATCTCTTCTTTGCAGCAGTTGGCTGGAGCAGTTGTGAAATTGGATTTATTCATTCTCTCTCCCTTTTTTTGCTTTTTAATGTTCACAGGAGCTTTGAAAGGGTTTATTCATTCTCTAGGTTACAGTGGTTCCCACTGGTCTGTTTCACTGCCTCGACTCTAAAGCATCATTTACCTGTAGTTAAATGACAACCATATCTCACAGCATTGCCCTTTGTTTCACTATTAGAAAAATATTGGAGGTCAGAGGGCCATGATTTTACTCTAGGATGTCATTTCTAATGTTTTGCGTATTTCTCATAGAGAATTTTTTCTTGTCAAACATTAAGTAATGGGTACATTCTGTAAGAACAGAAGTGTACTTAGTTAAAAGTACAAAGGGAAAATGACAATGTTTACCCTAAAGAGATTGAGAGTCTTGAAGTAGAGGTGACTCTGATTCACAGAAAATAATTAGAAAACAAGCATTTTACATATAATTTTTAGCACCTTATATATATTAATACTTAAAATAAGTTTGCAGGTGATTCAGAGAAGGGCGAACTATATGAACCCAACTCAACTACTAATCTCTTATATATTTGTTAAAAGCACTGTGCTAGAGCCACAGTTCTGGAGGAATTAAAGTATGAGGCATTGTGCTTTAAAAAATTACAGTATGGTAGGACATGTCTATAAATAGGTAAATAACATCAGGTAGTTTATGTTAGGTTTAGATGAATGGTATAGTAAATGTTACAGGAATGGAGAAGAAATTGAGATTCTGCAGAGTAGGGAGAGGGCTACACCCAAAAATAGCCTCAGGGAAAAGGGAACTTTGACATAGGATTCAAATGCTAAGTGAGCAAAAGGACTGAGACAAGCAGAAAGGTAGGCTGTAGGTATTCTGATAGTTTAGCCTTTAGTTTATTGAAAACTAGTTTGTGTTTGGCAAGAATGGTATGGTATGGCTTTGAAAGATATTATGAAAGAAGATACAGTGACTAGATGTGAGTGATGAAGGAAATAGAGGAATATTTAGAGGAATACTTAGATTGATGAGCAGAGCCTTGAAGGATAGTTAATATTAGAAAGTCGAGGACTAAGAAAATCCACTACTGTGTGGCACCCACATAGGGCATGATGATAACCTGTTTATAGATAATGAAAGATTTTAAGTGGAAGTTACTTCATTTCTACTATATACATCCTAATAAAATGACTTTGATTCTCACTTTAGGTTAAGAAATGGTATTTGCTAGCTCAAATTGAAGTTCTATTCTTCCCCAATTGACATTGATATATCTTGGCCAACCTCCCGTCTTTTTATTCTAACTGGGTTTTGTAGTTCCTTATTCTGGATTTAGAAAATAGTAGTTACGTGATCTGGGGCGAGGGACTTGATTTCTTCCACCCTTACTTCCCTTATCTGTAAGATAGGGATATTCATTACCTTAAGGGATTACTGTGAGGCTTCAAGATAAAAGTAACTAGGAAAGACTTTTTAAATTTATTAGCATGTAAGTAATTATTATTGTTACTTTGTTTTATATTTGTGTTCATTGTTTTAGATTTTATAGCTTCTCTTTTACTTTCTACTGTCTCTTTTTTTAATTCTTTTTTAAAGTTTATTCTTTTTTAAATTCTTTTTTCTTTTTTGTCCTATGCAGGTGAGGAGAATTTCTCTTTATCTCTGTCATATGCAAGTTCAGTTCTAATTTTTTTCTTCAATATCACTATCTTTTTATCAATTGACATTAACATTTATTTCCTTTAGTCCAAACCCTCTTTCAAACATCTAAAACTTAACACCTTAATTATATATCTTTCATCTTTCTCACTTGCTGTACTAGTGACTCCCCAATTTATTTTCAGTCTAACCTTTATCCTTTGATTCTTTAGTTGTGCTTCCTAGGGATACATTGTAAATCAAAACTATTTCACACTTTTCATACTACTTATGTTATTTGTATATCTATTTCTTAAAATCTAGGAATAACTATTAAGATTTTAAGAGATGCATGTGTTCACTTTTGAATTAAAGCAGCACAAAGAACAAACTATATTATAAAGAATACTTTTTGTAAATTGTGTATATTCATTTGCATTTATGTTTCTTTAAGGAATAAGAAATGGATTGTATTTATTTTCATAGGGTTGTTATTAGAACACCTATTAAATATGAGGTGTTATGCATGATTCCTGGCACATAGTAAATATTCCATAAATGTTAGCTATTACAATTGTCGTTGTGAAGCAAGGCCAGCCTTACTGACAGAGTAATAATTTGAGGAAAATTGGGAGATTCTGCTAAGATCTGCCCATTATAATTCCTTAAGTTCCACTAATAAATATCCATTACTTTGGATTTAGACGTTTTGCCTATGAAGCTTTTTTGTTAATATGAAGATGAATCTCTTGGGGTAGGGGTAATTCCCCTCAGGGAAGGACCTCTGAGGGGGATGATAATGTTCCATTTCTTGATCTGGTTGTTAGTTATACATACATCACTTTGTGAAAGTTTTTAAACTTATGATTTATGTTCTATTTTGCATGTATGCCATATTTTAATGAAGAGTTAAGTAAATATAACATGAATTATATATCAGAATTATTAGTCATTGATGTATATTGATATGAATTATTTTAATGTCTTTCATATCTTACATGTTTTTAAGCTTATTTAACATGTGAAATATCTTAGTACCCTAAATTCCTGCTAGGTGATAGCTTTTAATGGCATCATTTGAACTATGATTTAACTTAAAATTTAATTTAGGTTCTTCCAAAGTGACAGATTTGGTTAAATTTATACATCCATTAGTGGTATTCATGAAAAACTCAAACTGTTAAACTGAAAAGATTCCTTTTTCATAATTTTCCTCATTAATATGCACTGAATTTTCACTATATTCATTTGTTTTGTTCTTCTGGGATAGCAGACAAGTGGCAGCAGGCACCATAGGTGGTTTAAGGAAACATTATGGGAGAAAAGGACTGATGTTAAAAATGGTCTACCTATATCAGTTTTTCATCAAATTGTGAAAACACTGACATTATTTAGCAGTAGAATATGTTATTCAAGTTATCTTGGTCTAAACAGGATTCTAAGGGAGCCTGAGTTTGAGGAATACTTTTTATGACTATGGCTATTTCTCTGTTCTTAGAATTATCCATACAGAAATAACCTGGATTGTATTTTGTTTATTCATTTGTAATATGAAGAACTCTTCTAAACCATTTTAATTACTGGCTTTTGAAAAATGATTTATCACTCATATTTTTTATATCCAGGTGTTCTATTTTATAAAAATCAGTATTTGTATCTACTTTTAGATGATTTCAAACCTGCTTCTATTGATACTTCTTGTGAAGGAGACCTTGAAGTCGGCAAAGGTGAACAGGTGACGATAACTCTGCCAAATATAGAAGTGAGTATTTCTATATTTAGACTAAAGTGATCTTTTTTACAGGATTCTCACTAAGTTTAGATAAAAATAATTGCACAATTCATATAGCAATGGCTAGTTAAAGTAATTAATAAGCATAGCAAAGCAAATAACCATATTTTGAACTATTTTAGGAAAAAAACTTAAAATACTTTAATCCATTTAGTAGTTCCAAAAACTATCATAGCAAATGATTTGAAAAAATTAGAGGTCTAAAAAAGTATTAATTAGATTCTTATTATGAACCAGCTTTTATACTCTGACATAGGGATTATAACATATTCTTTGCCTTCTAGTCCTAATCTGTGATAGCTGACAAACACATAAACATCTAATGTCAGAGCATATACAAAATTCTGTGCAAGTACATGAGTGAAATTAAATGCTCTGCCTGGTGGAATCTTGAAAGACTTCACAAAGCCAGCAATATTTGAGCTGGTCCTTAGAGGAAAAGTGAGACTTTATCAGGTAGACAGAGAGTAGACTATTCTATCTAGACATACAGAACAGTATGTGAAAGGCTCTGATGTTAAAGAACAAGGAGTCTGTGGAATAAATGACTTTATGTAGTAAATCACAGTATAACGAAAAAGATTGACAGGAATAGAGACTGGAAAGGTAGGTTGGGATCAGATCATGAAGGACATTTTATGTTGTAATACAGAATTTAGACTTTATCTCATAGGCATCAGAAAACCATTAGAAGTTTGTAAGCAGAGAAGTAACATGATTAGATTTGTGTTTTTGGAAGGATTTCAGCAGTAGTTTGGGGAATAGGTTGAAAAAGAATGAGACTTGGTCAGGAAGGCCCTAACCAAAAGTTTTGTCTGTTTTTTAAATTTCCAGATGTATCCAAGTAACACGACCAAATACTATTTGCATAGAAATACAAGTTCTTTTTTGTATGCTCTACTTTTCTCAGTCCTTCAGTTAGAAATTTCTTAGTATTCAGCTTGTTTCTTTTCCTTTACTTTTGTATTGACTTTGTCTATTCTCAGAGAAAACCAAGACTGCAACTTTATACTTTAATATATAAAGAAAACCTTGGAATTTTTAAAGATGTTTTTCATTTTGTTTAATTTTTATAATAGTAATTTTGTGCTGGTCCATCCACATTCTTTCTTATACATTGACGAGATGGCTCATCATGGTTAGAGATAAAGCAAGTAAGCTCTCTGTCCTCTCATCTATCTTTTTTATTATTTTTATCAGTCAACAGCATTTATTGAGACCCCACTCTTATGTGACTGTATCAGTTGCTGCCTCTGAATAGTTTTCTAAGGCTAATTAAATTTGGGGGGACTTTTTATTGAATAGTTCTCATTTGCTCCCTTAGGAACTGAAGGAAATGAAAAATCAGTTTATTACAAAGTATTATAGATAAGTTAGTTATTGTAGTACACTGTTAGAAAAATTGTTCAGATTGTCTCCAGTAACCTAAGGCTTCTTTGCTTTATGATATCTATTGAAGAAAAACTTGAACCAGCCACTTAATTTTAAAAGTTGTTGAAAAGCTTTAAGTTGATAACAGGAGCCACAAGCCTGTTGTCTCAGTCTATAGTATTATTGATAAGTGATGGTTGGTTTGTAGATTTTTAGTTGAATTCTTCTTTGCCATATCGAATATTGTTTTCTCAAATTGCCATCCTCCCATCATCATTGCTCTTCTACTCCAAACAAATAAGGATTCTTACATTTATTAGTAAACCTGTTTCCTCACTCATATGTCCTGCTTTTATCAAGAGTTATCATCTACCATGTGTTTGGTTATGGTCTCAATTGAAATACCTCTTAAAGGAATGACAACTAAAGAAGGCCTGTATTTTCAAGTCTGCAAATTGTAAATTTCTGAAATTATAAAGAAATCATTTGGGCAAAAGCAACCACCAGCAATACCATCCCACCCCTGAAGCCCCCCAGAGATGTGTACAAAAAAGAATATGCCTCAGTATATGTGTGTGTGTAAGTGTGTGCTCAAGAAAGAGTGAAAAAGAGAAAGAGACTTGTTGTGTATACATGTATCTTCTTTGTGGTAAATCCTATGCTGGGTGGCTACTGGGAATACAGAAGTAGATTAGACATGGTCAGTGTCCTAAAACATTTTGCCATTTAATGGGAAACACAGGAAATAACTAATTAAAATATAGAAATGTAAGGACTATCATAAAGATATACATAGAGTCTTATAGAAGCACAAAAGAGTGGTATCCTAGCCAGAGGAAAGGGAGGAGATATCAGAATACACCAAGTCTTGAAGATGAGTCAAAGTTATGCAGGTGAAGAAGAGAGGGAAGAAAAATTTTGGGAGGAAAATAAAAAGACATGGACTAAGATACAGGAGCAAAAGAATGTTAAATGTTTGAAGAACTACATGTATGCCCTTATGGCTAGGTCAAAAGGGTGCATGTGGGTACAGGGTAGGAGATGGAAAGATATTTAGGAATCAGATTAATAAAGTGCCTAATATATAATACAAATTAATTTTAACTTTATTCTATAATTCATTTAGACAGCTGAAATGAAAAAGAGTTGTTTAAATTATCACCTTTCAAGAGCAAATATTTTTTCTCCTAGGTATATTGTCCTTGAACAATTGTGATAAGAATGGAAATTACATTCTCAAATAAACTTTGTAGGGTTTTTTTTCCCCCTTCATTTAAAGAACTTCTTTAAACAGGTATGAGGTTTAATTTTCTTCAAGGTTCTTAATTCTGTGAGTATTTTATGGAAATGTAATGATTATTAGTTCAAGTCATTTAGATTTTCATATTTTCTTTATGAACTTGCTTTCATCATCCTGGTAAATGCCTAGGAAGCTTAGAGTCAGACCATAAAATAGAGCTTTTATGATATTAAACTTTTAAGATTACCTTCAGGTTCAGGTGGTTCTTTGATAAGGTAGACTTTCTAATTCCATTCCTTATGGGTTTCTTTGGTATTACCAAATAGAAGAAACTAATAAAAATGAATGAAGACTGTTAAGCTGATTAAAAACTGGGCATTTACACATCTTTCTTTACAAACACTTCTCTATGGTTGGCTGCTATAAAGTTTAGAGAAAGTTTTTACTTAACTTGACTGTTACAATTTGTCATTGGTGCTGTCTGAGACTGGCGTATTTTTAGTGCTGACTCTATCTTGTGGAGTACTTTTGTGGGCTTCTATGAAATAGCCCTCTGGAAACTTCCAACTACCCTTCCTGTTATACAGGCAGCGCGTTTCTACTGGTTACTTATAAATTTAACCCTCAAGCCTTGGACTTCTGAGGGCTCTATATGTGTGAGGGCTACTATGCTACTCTAGATGACCTTCTTCGTCAAAGTCCCTTCCAACAAGATCCTGTTCTGGGCCAGGCGCGGTGGCTCACACCTGTAATCCTAGCTCTCTGGGAGGCCGAGGCGGGTGGATTGCTCGAGGTCAGGAGTTCGAGACTAGCCTGAGCGAGACCCCGTCTCTACTAAAAAAAAAAAAATAGAAATAAATTATCTGGACAACTAAAAATATATATAAAGAGAAAAAATTAGCCAGGCATGGTGGCGCATGCCTGTAGTCCCAGCTACTTGGGAGGCTGAGGTAGTAGGATCGCTTGAGCCCAGGAGTTTGAGGTTGCTGTGAGCTAGGACCTGTTCTGGTTCCCCCCACTGGGTTCACTTAGCCCATATGGGAAAATAATCCACCGTATTCTTGGGACCTCAGCCTATTTTAGGACCAGAGTCCTATTTTAATATTCTGTTACAGTTATATATATTTTTTTTTCTTTTTTTTTTCTTTTGAGACAGAGTCTCACTCTGTTGCCCAGGCTAGAGTGCCATGGCGTCAGCCTAGCTCACAGCAACCTCAAACTCCTGGGCTCAAGCAATCCTACTGCCTCTGCCTCCCGAGTAGCTGGGACTATAGGCATGTGCCACCATGCCCAGCTAATTTTTTCTCTATATATTTTTAGTTGTCCATATAATTTCTTTCTCTTTGTAGTAGAGATGGGGGGTCTTACTCTTACTCAGGCCAGTCTCGAACTCCTGAGCTCAAACGATCCATCCGCCTTGGCCTCCCAGAGTGCTAGGATTACAGGTGTGAGCCACTGCGCCCGGCCTACAGTTATATTTTTAATGAATTGTATTTTTTATCATTATAAAACATTTTTATCCTGTTTTTGTGGTTTTAAGCTTAAATACCAACTTGTCTGTTATTAATATTGCCACCTGTGCTTCCTTTTTATTTGCATGTTCATAGAATCTTAGTGTCTTTTCCTTTTACTTAGCTGACATTTTAAGTATATATTTTGTGGACAGAATATACTGTGTTTTATTTTTAAACCCAGTTTAACACTTTCTATTTTTATTAGGAGAATTGTATCTATTCAGTCTATCTACATTTAGTTCAAGTTTGATATACCTGATTTTTATTTCTATCATCTTATAATATCTTTACTAGTTATTTTAATTTGTTGTTTCCTCTTTTTATTCTTTATTAGCTTCACCAAGCATCTCTTATTTCTATTTTCTTTCTTTGTTTTCTCCTTTTTTTTTTTAACTCTTGCTACTTTGGGACTACTATTGTACTTTTCCATTCCATTACTGATTCTTTTCCTTTCCTGGTTTTCATAATTCTCAGTTATTATATGAAAACTGAGTTCTTCCACTCTTACCCTACCCCTATCAAATGAGATTTTTGGAATACTTTGTCATCCCTTAATAATAAGACTTTTTTCCTCCTCCCTTCCACTTCTCTTCCTTTCCACCTCAGCCGAACAACTACATTTTTCTAAGATAGTGTATTATGTTGCAAAATATCTTTATGTCAAGAATACTTATTTAGCTCTTACATTATACATTCTCAGTCTATCCTTATCCATTTATAGTTAAATATATATAAATACCCAGGTTCCTTTGCTCACTACTGTTTTCTCTTCATTCCCCTGTATTGAGATTTTTGTTTTGATTCATTTGTTTTATGGTTGAATCCTTTCTTGACTCTTTTTTGTTCTCAAATAAGGTGTGCACTCATGTATTTTATATTTTGTTTTGTAGTGTTTCCTTTGGTTGACCATCCTAAGTTAGTCATTCATACAAACCAACTATAATCAGTTCTGTATGGTTTGTAAAGAGTGGCAGGTTGAGAATGTAGGAGTGTAGATGAGAAGATCACAGAGGTGCCCATGGACAGGTTTATGGAATATGGCTTTTATCCTGAATACACAAAACTTTTATAGTACATAAATATTTTTAAGTATGGGAACAAAATGATTAGATTTGCCTGTCAGCAGAATGGGGAACAAAATTGGAAAGAGAGTTGGGAGGAGGATAACAGTAATCCGGGTGAAATGATGTTGGGTACTGAAGTTGGGTAATAGCAGTGAACATGGAGATAATAGGAAGTATTCAGTAGTTATTTAGAGGCAAGGATAGTTCATATGCTTAATAGTTGTCTGGTACTTTAATAGTTGCCTTTCTTGGAGTATGGAATGGGGAATGGACAGAAATTAAAGTTTAAAAGTTAGGAACGGTGCTCAATTTAATAAAGGAAAAAGTTTAATTTTATGTAACTTGTTCAAAGTATAGAAGGCAGGTATAGAGATTATGAAAGGCTTATTGAATTTGTTACCTGTGATCAGAAATTGTTTATATTGTTCATATTCAACATTCATTCACTATCTGTAAAGGTCTTGGTACTTTTTGCAGTAGGAAAAATTAAAAAAAATAATGATCCAGTTATTATTCTTTAGGAGCTCAGAGAACAATAATACATTGTAATTTTAAGATGTATTCCATTCTAAGTAAGAATATAAATGTCTTCAAGAAGAATATATTATACACATTTCTTATCAACTGTAATTTGGAGTCTTTAGGTTACTATTTTGGGGTACCTTACTTGTTTTCAGCCAAGACATCTGAAAAACAAGCCAAGTAAACCCAGTATGTTTTGTCATGATCATGCTCCTGGCTCTCCAGCTTACTAGTGGTTCAACTAAGTGCTCCACATATAACCCTTCTAGAACTAGCCCAGATATGTCCTCATCTATGTGCTGTATATTATTGATTTTCTGTAGATCACTTAAATCCCTAGAGAGGTTAAAACAAACAAACAAAAAAAGCCCTGTTCCTTTCTTTCATTTTTTTCATTTTCTGTCCATACCTCTCAGAAGTCTCTAACCTACCCCAATTTTGGTGATTTCAATCACCAAATTTATCTCATACTCCTCCTAGTGGTCATTTAGTGAATAGATAATAATTTTTAACTAATATTATTAATATATACTCTTTAGTCTTTTTATTTTTTTAATTTTTTTAAATTTATTTTTTCTTTATTTTTTAAACTTATTTTTAATTGTTTATGGATATATATTATTAATAATTATACATATTTATAAGATACAGGTGATATTTTTGATACAAATATATCCTTTTCTAACCTGATCTAACAGTACTATTGTATGTGATAATAATAAATCCTTTAAAAATTTAATATACTATTATAAAGTTCAAAAACAAGCAAATACAAACAATATATTATTTAGATATATGTGCATTTGGGATAAAGCAAAAGATTGGTAAACATAAAATTCCTTCAGGTTTGAGAGTGGCAGCAACAAAGGGTAAGGGAAGAGCATGTAAATAGATGTATGTTATTAGTAATGATCTAGGTTTCTTTACCTTTTTATTATGGAAAATAGAATAGTAGAATGAACTCCATGTACCCCATTACTGAGCGTCAACAATTATCAACATTTTACTTTTCTCTTTTATGTATTTCCCTACTGTTTTTTTTCCTGACGTATTTTAAAGCAAATCCCAGACCTTATGCCATTTCATAAATGCTTATTTATGTATCTTTACCTGATAAGGACATTTCTATTTTTATCTACATACTATGGTATTATTATACCTAATAGAATTATAATAACACTTGGTCCAAGTCACATTTTCATGCTTACCTCAAAAATGTCTTTTTACAGACATTGTAAAATATCCTAACCAGAATTCAAATAAGATTCTCACATTGTATTTGAATATTATATTTCTTGTCTATTTTATTCCATAAAAGTCCCTTCCCTTTTTTATGCCATTGGTTTGTTGGAGAAACCAGGTTATGTGTCCTAGAGAATATACCAATATTCTGGATTTCAAATTACTTCCATCTGGTATTATTTAACTTGTTCATCTATTCCCCATATTTCCTAGAGACTAGTAGCTATATATGTAAAGGAAGCCTTGCTGACAGATTATATGGGGTTTGATGAGAGTTAAATTCTTTGGGGTTTTTGTGTGTTTGCTTTTTGGCAAGGCTATTTTATGGGTGATGCTGTATATTTTTATATCACATCATGAAGCACATAATGTCTGGTTGCCTTACTTTTAATGATGCTAAAACTAATCAGCAGTATAACAGGCATTTCTTGATTACATTCATTTTCCTTAATCTGAATAGGGAGGTAACACTTTAAGAAAATATCAGATTTTAAAAAGTAAGCTTACAAAGCAATAAGGAAGAAGAGAAGAGGTAGGAAATATGATTCAAGGCTTGTTTCTTTATCCATAAAATATATTGATTGTATTAGAATTGAATCCCAATTGCCCATTATAGGCCAGTGAAACAAATCTTTACTGGCTCAGGTAAGTACCTCCTTTTTTCTTTTTCCTCAGTTACAGGAGCTTTGAGATCTCAGCCTCTCGTCATCTCTGTCTTTGTTATCACATTCTTTGGATACAGGCTAGTAAATTTAGGTAGTTTATAGGTTACTTGAAGTATAATATGGAACAAGAAACACAATATCAGAAGATCTCAGAGGCCTTCCCAACTAAATTTATATGATAAATTTCAAATAATGATAATTAACTTCTTAAACAGGGTTCAACTCCACCAATAACTGTTTTCAAAGGTTCAAAGAAACCTTACTTAAGAGAATGCATTTTGATTATTAATCATGATACTGGAGAATGTCGACTAGAAAAACTCAGCAGCAACATCACTGTAAAAAAAACAAGGTATGTGGTTTAATGAAATAAATTATATTATCAACACATAAATTTTTAAGGAACTGTCAGGGGGAAAAGTTAGTGGATTAAGTCACATTATTATATAAGGATTATTTATGTCAGGTACAAAAATGTTTTAATCTTTTTCCAAGTTTAAATTTTAGTGGAGATCCTAAGCCAAAAGCTTTTACCACATCACCCTGTAACATATAAAAGCCTATTTTGCTTCTAAATGCTTTCTATAGGTATAGATATATTTTTTATTCCATTATAGATACTTCCATAGCACTGGACTAAAAGGAACCATTATACACTCCCCAAAATAATTTCATCTTCATTAGTAAAAATGTATTGAGCACCTAGAATATGTAAGGCACTAGAAAAAGGAAAGTTTACTATACAAACACTAACCTCAAAACTTCTGCATTTTAATTGGATTAACAGACCATTCCATTAAAGCCAATAGGAGAATATAGCCATCTCCAATTCTTTTTGGAAATAAGTGATACATAACTTACCATGTAATACAAAGGCACTTTCTCTAAAAGCTATACCAATAGTATAGGCAAAATTGCTCTAAGAATTAAGAGAAAGGAGAGGTCATGGTAGATTGGAACATTCAGGGAGGCCATATTGATATACCTTAAGGGGAGGTTACAAAAGGGAGGCCATATTGATATACCTTAAGGGGAGGTTACAAAAGAAGATAGACAAATGACCAATAAACATATGAAAAAATGCTCAATGTCAATAATCATCAGGGAAATGCAAATTAAAATCACAATTATATATAACCTTACTCCAGTCAGAATGGCCTTTTTAAAAAAGTATAAAGATAATAAATGCTGGCATGGATGCAGAGAGAAAGGAACACTTATACACTGTTGGTGGAACTGCAAATTAGTACAACCTCTATGGAAAACAGTATGGAGATTCCTCAAAGAACTAAAAGTCAACCTACCATTTGATCCAGCAATCCCACTACTGGGCATTTACCCAAAGGAAAAGAAGTCATTTTATCAAGAAGACACCTGCACTCAAATGTTTATTGCAGCATAATTCACAATTGCAAAGATGCGGGATCAACCCATGTGCCCATCAATTCATGAGTGGATTAATAAAATGTGGTATATGTATACCATTGGAGTACTACTAAGGCATAAAAAAGAATGAATTAATGCCTTTTGCAGCAATTTGGATGGAACTGGAGACTATTTTCCAAAGTGAAGTATCTAAAGAATGGAAAAATAAGCACCACATGCTCTCACTACTAAATTGGAACTAACTGATGGGCACACATGTGCATAGAAGGAAGTAAAACTCAGTGGAAATGAACTGGGGCGGGCGGGGGTGGGTAGGAAGGATGGGTGAAAACCTACCTAATGTGTACCATATCTGGGTGACAGGCACTCTTACAACCACAACTTAAGCATTATAAAAGTGATTCATGTAACCAAAATTATTTGTACCTGTAATACTTTGAAATTAGAAAACAAACAAACAAGAATTACCTTGGGTGCCTGTTAAAAATATGAGTTCCCAAATCCAGCCTCAGATCAGAGAAGGAGCCTGGGAACTCTATTTTTTAATATCCCTTCACCTCCGTCCTCCATGCCCTCCATGATTCTTACTAGTAGAAAAGTTTGGGAAATACTGATTTTGTTGATCAGAGAGGATATGAGGATGTAAACAGGGTTTCAAAGCAGTAATATATATGACTTATTCAGGGCTACTGAATAAGACCTTGTTTGAACAGAGCAGAAATTTGTCTCTATACCTGTCTATAAGTTTCAGAAAGTAGAGGGTAATATTGATATTGAGTTAGAGGTAAGGCTGTAAAGGGAGGTTGAGGTTAATGCCTTCAATATTAACTAAGAAATTAGGACATTATCTTGCTGGCAGTGGTTACATATTAAAGTCTTTTTAACTAGGGATTGGCATGTCTACAGTTTTATTTTGAAACATTAATCCAGCAAAGAAACTCAGTAAAATGAAAAAAATTTAGGAAACAGAAAAATGTATAAACCAGGATTTTTGAGAGTAAGAATGATGAGAAAAATGAGGTTCTAAATACTTTTTGAAGGAAGGACTGGCAGGATTCAGTGACCAGAAATGGGAAAGGCAAAAGTCAAACATAATTTTGTTATATACTCTTTTCTTAAAGATGTTGAGAGAAAAGCATATGAATTTCCTTTATGAACATGTCTGTCTTAAAGTTACGAATGCAAAGTGTTGAAGTGATTTAGTTTTAACAGAAATAATAATTTTAGAACTTAGGGAATATATTGAACCTGTTGTATACTTATGTTTTTCCTTTTACTTTAGTCATTTGTGTGTCTTATCTGTTAAACTTGAGCAGCGCTTTTGTTTTTGTTCACATTTGTATACCCCATCGTACCTGTGTGTATGCCGCTCACATAGTAGTCACTTGGTAAACATTAATATTTGTTAAATAATGAATTAAATTGATGTTTTAATCTTGAATATCATTTTAAAGATATGTAGGGAAAATAAGTGGTCAATTTTAGTAACGTTATAAGTTGAAATTGTTGTTACATGGCTGTCATACCTGTTTCAATCTTTGATATTCTTAATTGCAGAGTTGAAGGAAGCAGTAAAATTCAGTATCGTAGAGAACAGCAGCAACAAATGTGGAATTCAACTAGGACTCCGAATGTTGTAAAACATTCTCCATGTGAAGACAAGATGTTCCCAGCATCTCCAATGGATGATATTGAAAGAGGTAAAATCTAAATGTTTATGTCTCTTATTAAGAGATAATAAATGTTAAGTAAAATTTTTCATTTTAATTAACAGTAGGTACTAACTATAAACTTTTACTGAGAGCTAATATTTTTTGTAATTATACCTTTTTCTGGGGCAAAGACATGGCTTATGATTTAGAGTAGTATGTAAGTAAGACCATAGCCATACAAGACAATTTGTATTTTTTTAAATTATTATTCAGGACAAAAAAATGAATGTTTAGATGTGTGTAACTGGAGTTTTCTTCTTTTTGGCAATTGTGATGACTCAAATTCAATTTTCACAGCTTCTTCTTGTCAAAGTTATTTATGTATAGCCAGACTGTAGACGTCTAAGATGTTACCAATTCAATAGGAAAATGAGGAGTAAATAGGAGTGGGCAAGTTCTTCTGAATTACTGCTTACTTCTCAGCAGGAAGGTATTTCTAAGGAGATACAGTCCTTTTGAAAGTAAGAAAACTTAAATCTCCATTTTTTTTCAAGCCACAGTTTGGGTGTTGATGTTATAATACTTATGGCAGCAGTAAGACCCTGATCACCAAAGCATATTTGCTTCTGCTATGTGTTCATAATTTTCACATAGCTCCCCAATTCCACTTGCCCCTTTCTAGGTATAGTACAATATTAATTCCCTAATGGGTTAGTAGTCCCTATACAAAAAGTAAGGAAAATACAAGCTCAGAGCCCTTTCTTGGTACAAGGAATCTTGAATTTTATTTTTACATCATACCTGCTTCCAAAATGAATTTGAATCATGATGTCATTATATACCTAAAACAATAAAGTACTGGAGCAGAAAATCAAGATATTGGAGGGAAAGAGGAAGGAAACTTGCTGATTATTAAAACATTAAATTTAGCTCTAAGCTTCCTAGCCATCAAGACAAAAATGAAGTCACAAGTAGCATATTTTGTATTACCTGATAGACTGGTTCCAAAGAATCAGATTGTTCCCTGTTACTAAATTCTAAAAGGAATTCATCATGTGGAACCTGTTCTAGGGAACATTAAGCTATATATTATCCTCAACAATAATTTTACAGTACAAGGGGAAGTGACAGTTTTTTAGCAGAGACCTTAATAAAACCATTGTATCAAAGCATAACTCAGGGAAAAGAGAGTTGTAGATGATAAGTTAACATGATCCAAGCATAAAGCTTTCTTGTTTTAACTTTGTATAAGAATGGAACTTCATTTACCTTGATTGTATAGCATGTACCTTAAATTGTATTCTATAAAGTCTTTTCTTGGTCCTACTGTGCCACTGACTACTGACTGTTATGATGGTTGAATTATCTTTTCAAATTTATGTCAGGCAGTTGTACTAGTATTTTTGTCACTTAATTTTTACATTTACATCTTTGAGCTATCTGGAATTTGAGTTTAAGAAATAAGGTAGGGCCCAAGATTCCCCTCCCCTACCCAAAAACACACAGCTGGGAGTACCAACAAAGGGGCTCCTGCCACAATGAATGGTTGCAGTCCTGGAAGTGCTCTCCTTCTATGCCTGGCCTGAGAGTCCTCTCCCTCATCAGAGATACTGCATGCCAGAAGGCACCTACAAGTAGAATAACACAATAACAAGAGCTCAGCCTAGAAAGACAGTTCATACCCCTCTAGCTCCCAGACCCCCTCCCTGACCTGTCACCCTGAGATTCCTCTTTCTTATCTAAAGACATCTTGAGACTGAGTGGCACTGACAAGGGAGATCCTGCCACAACAAGTACTTCACTGGGAAGTACTTTACATTCTCCCTCCAAGCAGGGGAGCCAGCAATATAAAAATTGTCTGGCCCAGGAACCACTCTTCATCCTATTAGGCCAGAGACTCCCTTTCCTTACTTGTAGGCACCACACTTCCCTGCCTGGTAAAGTTCTTTCTTTCCTTCAAGAAGAACTAGCAGGGATCAGTGGGGACCCCAGCTGCTAGAGATTTACTGAGAAGAACAAGACAGTACTATAAAAGCTCTGAAAATTAGATTGCTATTTAAACCATAGCCCACAAAAGTAGGCCCTTAGCTATATATGCTAAACCTAAACAGGGTGACTGTCTACTAAAATAAAAAATTTAAATAGGATGTAGATCTCCCCCAGCATAAAAACCCAAATGTCCAGGATACAATAGAAAATTACCTACCAAGGCCTGGTGCAGTGGCTCACGCCTGTAATCCTAGCACTTTGAGAGGCTGAGGTGGGAAGATCACTTGAGGTCAGGAGTTCAAGACCAGCCTGAACAAAAACGAGACCTCTATCTCTATAAAAAATAGAAAAAATAGCTGGGTGCGGTGGTATGTGCCTGTAGTCCCAGCTACTAGGGAGGCTGAGGCAGGACGATCGCTTGAGCCCAGGAGTATGAGGTTGCAGTGAGCTATGATGATGCCACTGCACTCTAGCCTAGGCAATAAAGTGAGACCCTGTCTCAAACAAAACACCCATAACAACAAAAAAGAAAATTATCTATCATACTATAAACCAGGAAAATCACAACTTGGATGAGAAAAGGCAATCAACAGACGCTAACACTAAGATGACTTAGATGTTAAAATTATCTGGCAACGATCTTAAAACAACTATCACAAATATGATTCAGTGATAAATTGTCTTGAAACAAATGAAAAAATCACATCAAAGAAGTAGAAGTTTTAAATAAGAATCAAATGAAAATTATAGAACTAACAAATACAATAACCACAAAAAACACACTGGATGGGCTCAATGCTAGAGAATGGATAGAATCATTAAACTTTAGTATTTATAGAATTTACTCAATCTAAAAATAGAAAATAGACTGAAACATAATGAAGTAGAGCTCTAGGAATCTGTGAAAGAATGACAAGAATGACAAAAGATCCGATATTTGTATCATTGGAGTCTCAAAGATGAGGGAGAGTAGGGCTAGAAGAGTATTTAAAGAAATAATGCCTGAAAACTTCCCAAGTTTGATGAGAGACATAAACCTACAGGTGTAAGCTGAACAAATCCCAAATAGGATAAACTCAAAGAAATCTATGACAAGTACATTGTAATTCAACGTCTGAAAACTAGAAGCAAAGAAACAAGTGTTGAAAGCTAGAGAGAAACGACACATTATCTATAAAATAATACCATTCAAATAACATCAGATTTCTCATCTGAGACCATGGAGGCCAGAAGGAAGTGGCACAATATTTTTCAAGTGCTATTAATAAAAGAAAAAAATGTGAACTGCAAATTCTTTATCTGCCAATATGATTCTTCAGTAATGAGAGAGAAATAGCCTTCCTCAGAAAGGAAAAATGAAAGAATTTGTTGCTGGAATAATATGCTTAAATATTGGCTATAGAAAGTTATTTGAATAGAAAAGAAATGATAAAAGAAGGACTCTTGGAGTATCAGGAAGGGAGAAAGAACATCAGAAAGAGGAGACATATAAATAAATACAATAAATTATAGTTTTCCTCATGACTTTTCTAAGTCATATGTGATGGCTGAAACAAATACTGTAACACTTCTGATACTCAAGAAAATGATACCTTTAAGTGGAGGGGGGAAAAGACTTAAATGAGAGTGAGGTTTTCACACCTTACTTGCAATGGCAAGTCATATACATATTATGAAAAACCCAAAACAACCCCTAAGAAAAATATTTAAAAAATGACACCTTTTAAAACACTATAAATTAATTGACATGGAATTCCAAAATAGTTCAAGTAACTCACAGAAAGGCAAGAAAAGAAATTAGAGGAATGAAATACAGAGGAAACAAACAGAAAGCAATATTAATAATAAAATGATATACTTAAGCCCTAACATATATCAATAATTACCTTAAATATAAATGGTCTAAACAAACCAATTAAAAGGCAGAAATTAGCAGAATGTGTAAAAAAAACACACTCAACTATATGCTGTTTATAAGAAACTAATGAAATAGGTAGCTTAAAAGTAAAAGGATGAAAAACATATACCATGCAAACATTAATTTAAAAAAGCACATGTGAGCTGGGCATGGTGGCTCATGCCTATAATCCTAGTACTTTGGGAGGCCAACGTGGGAGGATCACTTGAGGCCCGAGTTAGAATTAAGAGCAAAATAAATTACTACAAACAGAGGTACATTAATGATGATTAAAGGATTAATTTACTAGGAAGACTTAAATGTGTACATTTCCAACAATAGAATTGCAAAATGCGTGAAGCAAAAGCTAATAGATCTGAAAGGGGATATATACCAATCCACAGTTATGCCTGGGTACTTCAACACTCTGCTCTCAGCAATTGAACTGGAAGTACTAGACAGAAAATCAACAGGAATATAGAAAATGTGAGCAACACAATCAACCAACAAGATCACTCCACACAGTAGCAGAATATACCTTTTTTTCCAAGTGCCCATAAAATATTTACCAAGATAAACCATATCCTGAGCCATTAACAAATCTCAATAAATTTATAAAAATTGAAATCATACAGACTATGTCCTCTCACCATATTGAAATCAAACTAAAAATCAGTAACAGACAACAGGAAAAATCTCTAAACACTTAGAAATTAAACAACATACTTCTAAATAATCCATGGATTAAAGAAGAATCCAAGGAAATTAAAAATACATGCAACTAAATGTATAAATACAGCATGCGAAAATATGTGGGATGTAGCTAAAGAAGTGCTGAACAGGAAATTTATGACATTAAATGCTTACATTAGAAATGAGAGGGCCAGGCGTGGTGGCTCACACCTGTAATCCTAGCACTCTGGGAGGCCAAGGCGGGAAGATCGCTTAAGATCAGGAGTTCAAGACCAGCCTAAGCAAGAGCAAGACTCTGTCTCTACTAAAAAAATAGAGAGAAATTAGCCGGACAACTAAAAATATATATAGAAAAAATTAGCCGGGCATGGTGGCACATGCCTGTAGTCCCAGCTACTTGGGAGGCTGAGGCAGAAGGATCGCTTGAGCCCAGGAGTTTGAGGTTGCTGTGAGTTAGGCTGACACCACAGCACTCTAGCCTGGGCAACAGAGTGAGACTCTGTCTCAAAAAAAAAAAAGAAAAGAAAAGAAAAGAAATGAGAAAAGGTACCATATCAACAATTTAAGTTCCTACCTCAGGAAACCAGAAAAAAGTAAAGCAGGTTAAATCTACAAGAAAAAAAAAGGAGGAAAATTATAAAAATAAGTGAAATCAATGAAATTGAAAACCTGAAAACTATAGAGAATCAATGAAACAAAAAGACGATTTGTCAAAAAATTAATAGTATTGATAAACTTCTAATAAAACTGGTAAAAAGACAGAAAACAAATCATTAACATCAGAAATGTAAAATTCCCTTCTGTAATCAGGAAAGTAATGAGCTTACTACAGATTCAGTAGCGATTGAAAGTATTATAAAGAAATTTTATAATGTTATGCTCATAAATTTGACAATTTAGAAGAAATGGAACAATTCCTTAAGAGCTCAAAACTGCTACAACTCAAGCAATTTGAAGTAGACAATCTGAATAGTTCTATAAACATTAAAGAAATTAAATTAGTAAGTAAAAAGTACCAAAAAAAGGAATATCTGTAACCAGAAGTGTATGAAAAATTTAAAAGAACATTAACACCAACATTACACATTCTTTTCTAGGAAACGGAAAAAGAAGGACCATTTCTAAGCTCATTTTATGAGGCCAATATTATCCCAATACCCAGACCAGATAAAGACAGTACAAGAAAAAGAAAACTATAGACCAATATCTCTCATAAACTTAAATTAAAAAATTCTCAGTGAAATATCAACAAATCAAATCCCAAATTGTATTAAAAGAATTACACAACATGAACAAGACAACATTTCTATTCTCACATTATATTTGGGAGTGTGGATAAGGGTGGGGAGAGATGAGCAATAAACAAGCAATAAGTATCCAAATGAATTTCAGAAGTGTCTTGAAGAAAATGAAACAGGCAGTGAGGGTTGGAAAGGAAATAACCCTTTGAAAAGGTTACATTTAAACTCGTTTAAGAAGGAGCCTTTCAGAGATCTAGAATCTCATCAAAAGACACCATTAATAAAGTGAAATGGCTAGCTGCAGACTTGGAGGAAATATTCACAATGCATATATCTAACAAAGGACTCATTACCTACAGGACTCATAGAACTAGCAAAAGTCAGTAAGAAAAAGATAATCAAATACAAAAATTGGCAAAAGATTTGGACAGGCATTTCATAAAAGAATATATTCAAATGACCCATAAGCATATGAAAAAGTGCTTTATGTCACCACTTACCAGAGAAATGAAAATTAAAACTACAGTGAGATACCATTGTACACCCATCAGACTCACTATATTAAGTGTGTATGCCAAAATCGGGAAAGTTATAAAGCATCTGTGATTCTTACACATTGCTGGTAGGGGTGTAAAACCACTTTGAAAACTGGCAGTTTTTAATGAAATTAAACCTGTACCTCTCTTATAACTCAGTGATTTAACTTTATACCCAAGAGAAATGTATGCATATATTCCCAAAAAGACTTGTAGAAGAATTTTCATAAAAACTTTATTGATAATGGCCAAGAATTAAAAACTCAAATGCTCAGAAATCCGTAACCAACTTATGGTATATTTATACAATGGGACATCATCGTATCAGTAGAGAAGAATGAGCTACAAATTCATTCAATATGTAAAGTAGTAAAACCACAGTTAAAAACAGTATGGAGATTTCTCAAGAAACTAAAATAAAACTATCATATGATCCAGCAATCTCACTACTGGGTATCTATCCAAAGAAAAAAAATCAATACATCAAAGAGATACCTGCACTCACATGTTTAGCACAGCACTATTCACAGTAGTAGCAAGGATATGGAATCAACCTAAGTGTTCATCAGCCGACAAATGGATAAAGAAAATGTGGTATGTATGTACAATGGGATACTATTCAGCCATAAAAAAGAATGAAATCATTTCATTTGCAGTAAGATGGATGAAACTGGAGGTCATTATGTTAAGTGAAATAAGCCAGGCACAGAAAGACAAATACCACATGCCTTCACTCATATATGTGGGAGCTAGAAAACTTGATCTGGTGGACATAGAGAATAGAACGATAGCAGAGACTGAAAAGGGAGGGAGGGGGAGATTAAAAGAGGTTGATTATGGGTACAAGCAGGGCTTTAGAATAAATAAGTTCTAATGTTTGATAGCAGACTAGAGTGACTATAGTTAGCAACAATATTATGTATATTTCAAAATAACTAGAAGAGAGGACTTGAAATTATATCAACACATAAAAATGATAAACACTCAAGGTGATAGATACCCAAAATACTCTGACTTGATCGTTATACATTCTATATATATAACAAACACATGTATTCCATAAATATGTAAATTATTATAAATCAATAAAGTAAAAAAGGAAAAGATTTAAAAATTAAATATAACATGAATGAATATAAAAAAACGTGTAAAAAAGGCAGACATAAAAAAGTACATGCTGAGTGAATCCATTTATATTAAGTTCAAGAACAGACAAAAATCTTTGGTAATACAAGTCAAAATGGTGTGTGCATTGACTGGAAAAGAGCACAGTAGAACATTTATGAGAATGGAAATGTTCTATATCTTGATCTCAGTGGTGGTTTTATATATTCTAAAACTTAGAGCTATGCATTTTGCTGTGTGGAAATTATGTATTAAAACAAACAAACAAAAAAGATCTGAGTGAAGAATATGCCATGCAGAAGAAACAGCTAGTGCAAAGAACTTAAGATGGAAATGGATTTAATGTGATCGAATAATAGGAAGAAAGCTAATGTGTCTTTAATAAGGAGGATGAGAAAGTGAGCTAGAAATTACCAGTTAATTTAATATAGTAATGTATTAAAATGATATCAAATGGCAGTGTGTCAACTGGATATATTATTCACTTAGAATTTTTATTTTAAAAAATTTTGTTCAATTATTTGACAAGTTTTATAATTCAGTAGAAAAATATTGACTTGAGTGTTAGTAGACTTGGCTCTACCCCTAAATAGCTGACAAATTTTGGCCTTTCTGGCCCTCCATTCTCTCATTTTTATTAATAAAATTATGAGGTCGATCTAAATAATAGCTGAAGACCTTTCCAACCATAAACTTTTTGTTTCTTAAAAGAAATTAAAAAAACACTAAACCAAGGAAGACATCAACATTGTTGCTGTGGTTGCTTTTTAGAGATGAAGTCTTGTTCTGTCACTCAGGCTCTAATGCAGTGCACAGTCATAGCTCACTACCTCCTCCAACTCCTGAGCTCAAGCAGTCCTTCTGCCTCAGTCTTCCGAGTAGCTGGGACTGTAGCAGTGCACCACCATTCCTGGCTAATTTTTATTTTTTATTTTTTTTTTAGAGACAAAGTCTCACTATGTTGCCCAGGCTGGTCTCAAACTCCTGGACTCAAGCAGTCCTCCTCCTTTAGCCTTCTGAGTTGCTGGGATTACAGGTGTGAGCCACCATGCCCAGCTATTATTATTCTTTTTATCTACAGAAATATTTACAACCAAAGTTATAATGGGAACTAGCTTTTCAAAAATACTTAGAATATTTTAAATCCCCACTAAGGGGGCAGGGGAGAATCCTAAATAATGATGCTTCATCAGAATGTTCTCTAGGACAACCAGGCTATTATATTATCACACTGTATTGTATGTATTAAGAAAATAAAAAAGAATTAAAAGACAGTTTCTGTCAAAATGAAGTTTAATTTTTATAGTTTTAGTTTTTTATATCATTTATTTTATATTTGAGTTACCTATATATTTAAGTACAGTGGTATAAATAAATGTGGAATTTAGATTTAGACATTGTCTATATCTTTTAGTGTTCATAATCCCATCATTGAAGTATGGTTTGATGGTAGAGGATTTTTTTTAAATAAAGTACTCTAAGTGCTATAAATGTATGTTTCATTTTATTTATTCCTCAACAGTTTCTTAGAAACTAATACATTCACATTTTATTATTTATTTAACATTATTTAATCTATTCATTTCTGCTTTATTTTCAGAATTGAAGGCAGAAGCTAGTCTAATGGACCAGATGAGTAGTTGTGATAGTTCATCAGATTCTACAAGTTCATCATCTTCAAGTAGTGAGGATAGTTCTAGTGATTCAGAAAATGAAGAGTGCAAATCCTCTCCTTCTGATGCAGGGAATTATATCTCAGGACATCCTACCATGTCTGCCATGCCACAATCTAGGATTCCAGACACAGATGCCAGTCATAACAGATTTCATGACAACAGTGGCCTTCTGATGAATACTTTAAGTAAGTATACATAAACACAAAAAATTGGAAAAGTGAGAATTCACAGTAGAGCCATATTGATTATGATATAACATTTGGATAAAGAAGATTCCTATTTTATGTATTTGACATTGTTAACCATTACTTTTTTATTGAATTATGCATTTTCTGTTGACTTGTATGACATAATGCCTTCTTGGTTTTTCTCCTATCACATTGTAGCCATATTGGCTTTTTCACAATTCAAATACAGTGTCACCTCTCCTGCTTTACACTTTTTAATAGCTTGTAATTTCTTTTGAGATAGAGACTAGATTCCTTAACATAATGGTCTTACTTTTTCTTTTCTAGCAACAGTTACCTTCTTTTTGCTACTACACTCAAATACTTTTACCTACCTCAGGGCTTTTATGCATAGTGTCCATTTTTCCAGAAACCTTTCTTCTTTTCATGTAGTTAACTTTTTCTCCTTTAGATTACAGTTCAAAGCTACTTTCTCAAGGAAGTCTTTCTTCACCTTTCTGATGAAATCATATCTTCCTTTTCTTTCATGTTTACTTTGGCCAGCCTAATAGCAACGTGAAATGGTGATTGCCTTTTCACATTGAGTCTCCCAGGAGTTCTGTGTGCTTCTTGTATCAGGATATCTAGGTTTCTGGCCAGGCCATGCATATTTTCCTCCAGTATTCCAAGAAATAGATTATCCGGCTCTCGTGTATCCTCTTCTCTCTCTGGGGTGCCTGTAATTCTTATATTTGGTTTCTTCACATAATCCCACATTTCTTGTATATTTTGTTCTTGTCTCTTGCTTCTGTGTTCTTTTTCTTCCTGATTTTTAGCACATAGGCATTATATTCAAGCTCTGACATTCTTTCCTCTGCATGATCCATTCTATTCTGAAGGCTTTCCACTGTATTTTGTAGTTCCTTAAATGCTTCTTTCATTTCCAGAATTTCTGTTTGGTTTTTTTCATATTTCAATTTCTTTAGAGAATTTTTCATTCATTTCCTATATTGTTCTTGTGGCTTCTTTGTGTTGAGTTTCTATTTTCTCTTCAATTCCATTAAGTTTTCTTATAATCCATGTTCAGAATTCTTCCTCCATCATTTTAATCATTTTGTGTATGCTGGTATCCATTGTTGAAGATCTAATGATTTCTTTTGGGGGTGACTTTTCTCTCTGATCTTTCATGTTTCCGGCATTCTTTTGCTGATTCTTTCTCATCAGGCTACTTTGTCAAGAACTGGGGGTGCTAGGACTGGTTTATGGCCTTATCTCCAAAGGGACATTCCTTGACAGAGCTGGGAAGAGACGTGTTGGTCCAGTATTGCCTTAGAGGTGTTTTAGCAAGTTCGGTTACCGCTGACCTATTATCTTCACCTCTTGCCAATGGAGATTAGTGAGTTTGGTCCCCCAGCTTAAGCTCCCAGGTGATGAATCACACTTGTGTGTATGACTTCACTGCCCTCTCATAGCTTGAGATGAAAGGCACTGTGTTGAGCTACGGAGTTACCCTCTCTGTTGTTGATTGAGGTTTGCGTGGAGGAGCCAGTTATCAAGATAATCTGATGCCTCTGTGTTGGATTCTGGTCCCCTAAATGGGGTATATGAATGCCCCGATCTTTGGGAAGTGTCTTGCCATTCCCGAGGGTTACTTGAACCCTGTTCCCCCTTTAGGTGAGGTAAGAGCAACTGATGCCTGTAAGCCTGAGTGTGTATACTTCTATGGTTGCTTGATCTGCCGCTAGGGGGAGCCACTAATATGTTATTCGGGGCTCTTTCACCACACTTGGGAGGCTGCTTCTGTTGGGAGAGGTGGGGAGGGGCATCAGTTGGTGCAATTGCTGAGGACTCTGGCGAGGATTTTCCTTCCCAGTCCACAGACCCCAAAGCTGGAAGCCACCCAGACACGAAAACCAAGCCCTAGAGTTATGTTCTTATCAGATGATCTAAGGCTGTCTGGCAGACCAAATCAACAGGTGCCCCCTATTGCTTAGGACCAGGGCCCCGCAGACTCACGGCAGTGGCACAGAGAAAGCGGCTTTTCTGCTTCTCCCTGCCTCTAAGGGCGGAGCCCGCCACTTGGGCCTGAAAGTCGCTGGGCTGGGGAAGGGGTGTTGCCCGAAACTGCCATCCTCCCCAGCGTCTGGGGATCCCACAGCTGGTGGCCTCCCCACCAGAGCACCAGTGCTAGGGGGATGCGCTCAAGCTTTGCCCGCTGATGCTGGCCCGACTAGCCAAAGCAACAGTTTGTGGACTACTTTTTAGTACCAAAGTCCAGTGGATTCGCGGCAGCTGCACAGAGAAAGTGTCTCTTCTGGCTTCTCCCCATCTCCTAGGATGGATGGAGCCCACCATGCCCGGTGTGAAAGATACCTGGGCTGGGGGAGGGGTGCTGCTGAAAACCGCAGCATGCCACAGCGTCTCAGGGGGCCAGCCACCCACGGAGAACCAGTGCTGGGGGCGACCACTTGGGGGTGGGCAGATGCTGGTTTGGCAGGCTGAATCAACAAGCCGCCAGCTGTCCCCAGTCTCACATCTGTCCAGTAGAGGGCCCTGCTCTCTGTCTTGCCCTGAGCCAGCCAAATCTTCAGCGGTTTCCAAGGGCAGAGTCCCCCTTTCAGCATTCACCTCCTTTATTCTGCTCCCGATGACCGCCAGAGGCGAAGTGCCTGTCTCCAAACTCCGTGGCAGGGTTGTGGGAAGTGTCCACTCAGACCAGTTCCTCCCCCGCCCAGTGCGGTCCTAGCACAGAGCACTGGGGAGTTCAAAATATTTCCCGCTATTCTCTCTTCTCTACAAAGCCTGTCAGCGTGTGCCACAACTTTGCACTGACTTCAGGCGCTTCCCTGAGTGGGTGCCAGGTCGGTGGAGGAACCAGGCATCCTCCTGTGGGTCAGATCACACTGCCTTGCCTGGCCGCGCATCCCACGCTCTATTCCGTATTGTATATCTCGCATTCTGCAGTTTTTCTGATTTTATCTCCCATTCGCTTCTTTTTTTTTTTTTTCCCCCGTGCTGCTTGTCCTGCGCTGCTTCTCTGCAGATTCACAACACTGTTCTTGGGGGGGCAGTGATCCATTCATGTGTAGCCATCCAAGTTCTTCATCTCCTACTCTGGGAGCAGAGAGCCAGGAGATCACCGCTAATCCGCCATTTTTGCTTCCCCCTCTTTCCAAAACTATTCTTAAAAAACCTTGGCTGGGCACCAGCCTGGCACATGCCTGTAGTCCCAGCTACTTAGGAGGCTGAGGCAGGAGGATCTCCTGAACCCAGGAGTTTGAGGCTGCAGTGAGCTATGCTCATACAACTGCACTCCAGCCTGGGTGACAGAGTGAGAGCCTGTCTCTTAAAACAAAAAACAAAAAACAAACAAAAAAAAAGGAAATAAAATCTTGGTAAAGTTCTCAAGAAAACAAAGTTGTCTTTTAGTTTACATGATAGTTGCATCCTTGTCAATTTCAGTTATATCTGGGCAAAAGAATACTTGGAATTATGAAAATGCAATTAGGTTCTGGCCTTAAAATTATAAACAGATTTTCCATGATTATCCCACTGGACTTGCAGAAGTTTCATAGAATGTATAAAATCGAAGACTTCTTTATTTTGCAAGTCTGGTCTGTACATTGCAAGACCTTTAGCGTTCCTGAATTCCCCTTCTGCTAATTGCTACTAGCAATCTGCAATCGTTAGGACAAGCAGCCCCTCATATAAATTTCTGTAGCATCTCCTGGTGGCAGTACCACTCTAATTGAGAACCATTGGTTTAAATGTCTGAATACATTTGCTACATATTACTCTCCTTTTTCGAAGTCATAATTACTGTTTTGATTGAAAACACATTTCCTTTATTAAGCATTTCATATTCAAAGGCTTATCTTATGTCTTCAAAACTTGACTGAACATTTCAACAAGCAGCATATCGATGCTGAGCATATAACCTTAATAGCATAAAGTCTATAAAGGCAAATGGAACTCTGAGGATATTTGAGTTTATGTCACTTGAGAAACTCATGTTACAGGCATTATGTCAAGTTGAACATTCTTATGCCATACAATAGTTGTATAATAAGTGGAAACTTAAGCCTTGAAAATGATAAAATGGTCATGGGAACCAGATGCACAAAAGAAGCTTTAGCAGATTTTTTTCATCAAATGGTGTATTCAGTTCTGGAGTTCATGTGAAGGACTGAGATATTTTACAATGACTTTTATATGGCCTAAGAAAACTACTCCTCCTAAATTAGATATTGACTTCAAAATATTTCACCTTTTGTTGATTGTGGAGTAGCTAAAAAGAAAACCTTTTTTAATCGTTGTAATTTACTACCCAAGTGATTTCATTCAATTCTATAGCTTCAATTAAACCCATATAATCAATTACTCCCAAATTCTTATTTCCAAATCCAATCTCTACCTTGAGCTCTTTGTATATCTAATTGCCTATAACATATATACTTGAATATTTACTAGATATCTCAAATGTACCACAATAAAAATTGAACATGTGATTCTTCTCCCACAACCTTGTTCCTCTGGTGTTTCTCATCTCAGTAAATGATGAAACCATTTATGTAGTTGTTCAGACCAGAAACCTTGGGGTCATTCTTCATTTCTGTCTTTCTCTTATGCCTTAAATCCAATATTTTAAATAGTCCTTTAAGCTCTATCTTCAAAGTATATTATCAATGTGACCACTTAGCACCACCTCCACTGGACCACCTGAGCGAAACCCCACATTTTTTTCTTACATGAGAGACTACAATAAACTTATAACTGTTCTCCCTGCTTCCATGTTTCTTCTACACTGTTATAGTGTATTCACTGATATGCAGCCAGGTTCAAGTCAGTTGCCTGCTTAAAATTTTCCTATGAGTTCTCATTATGACTTAAACAAAATCCAAAGTTTTTACCATGACCTTCTGGATATCTTTCTGACCACATTTACTACTGTTCTCTTCCTAGTTCATTCCACTCCAGCCACAGTGACCTTGTAAGTCAGAGAACACAATAAGCATGCTCCTGCCTTGGGGTATTTGTACTTGCTATTTCTTTAACCTGAACAGTCTGCTTTCCCTCCATTTTTTTATGACTTTCTTTATACATTTGGATCTCTATTCAAATATTACCCCCAAGAAGGCCTTCCCAACTACCATATCTAAATTAGCAACTCCCACCACTATCTCCATACCCATGTTCCTTTTTTCATAGCACTTGGCATTATGTTATACATTTTTTTGTTCACTGCCCCAGTGGAGTGTAAGTTCCATGACTATAAGCAGATGGATGAATTGCAAAGGAATCAGTGATGAGTTACTCTTGACATGTATTACTTAATGATTTCTACTGCATTTTAAGTAAAAAATACTATAACGTTTTTTCACTCTTAAAAAAAAGAAATAAAATCTTGGTAAACGTCTCAAGAAAACAAAGTTATCTTTCAGTTTACATGATAGTTGCATCATATAACTGTCTTCTAAACCATACTGTCTCTCATTTCCTGATAAAATTAAGTCAGTGATATTTAAAAAAGGGTAATGTTGGTGTTTGAAAGAAGACTAAAATAGATGCCAGGTAATATTAAAACTGTGGTATTTTTTGTTTATAGGTAGTATTAATTATTTGAGTTACTAATTATATGCCTGGATTACAGAATAAGCAATCTGATTATTAATTACAAAATGCTAGCTAAACAGTATCACTCTTGGAGTTGTATTTTGCATAAAAGTTATGTAATATAAAAATAAATATTAATTATTTAATTACTATGGTTTTGTTGTTTCTTTTTTAGGAAATGATTTGCAGCTGAGTGAATCAGGAAGTGACAGTGATGACTGAAGAAATATTCAGCTATAAATATAAAATTTATATGACATGTGATAAATCATTTTGTATTAAGAATAAAAATTTCTAAGACTGAGGAAAATGTGTCTTAACTTTTGATGATAAAAGAAATTAAATTTGGCCAGGCATGGTGGCTCACACCTGTAATCCTAGCACTTTGGGAGGCCAAGGTAGGAGGATTGCTTGAGGTCAGGAGTCCGAGACCAGCCTGAGCAAGAGCAAGACCCCATCTCTACAAAAAATAGAAAAATTAGCTGGTCGTGGTGGCATGCACCTATAGTCCCAACTACTCGAGAGGCTGAAGCAGGAGGATTGCTTGTGCCCAGGAGTTTGAGGTTGCTATGAGCTATGATGATGCCATTGCGCTCTAGCCCAGGCAACAGAGTGAGACCCTGTCTCAAAAAAAATTAAATTTGATTCAGAAATTTCAGTTGATGTTATATTTTTAACCTTTTATTGAGGCATTTTCATGTGTTCTCTTCATTTAATCTTAAAACCTTTATGAAGTTTGACAGATGAGAAAACATACTCAGAAGTTAGGTAACTTGCTTCATGTATTGTTAGTTGATAAGTGGCAGATTAAGTGTTCTGGAGTCTGTTTAGTGCTCTATTTTATCACACTATTGTCTCTGGTTGTGAAATGTCAAAACTATTGATTTATAATAAATTTCCATGGTTTTAATTATATCTCTATCTGATATCCCTTAAATTATGGCTGAAAATAATTTAATTCTTGACAAAATTAAGGTATAATTTAGGGTAAAGGTAAAGTTATATGATTATTTTAATGATTCAACTATTTATCTCTTGCAGTATTTTTCATCAATTTATTTTGCTTTTGAGAGAAAAATAAGCAAGTGTTAAGAATGTGAATAATACTTGTATTTATAATATCTTTTAATTTGGGGGAAATGATAAATATTAGATTATAGTTGAAAGCCACTGACCAGCAGTTTCATTCTTTTTTTTTAATAAACTATATTTTAGAGCAGTTTGGGGTTCACAGCAAAATTGAGCAGGAAGTACAGACAGTTGCTACTTCTTCTGTCCTCACTATCGATATCCACATCAGAGTGGTGTATTTGCTAAATAGATGAACCTACATTGATAGATCATTATTATCCAAAGTCCATAGTTTACATTAGGGTTCAGTCTTAATGTTGTATATTCTATGGATTTTTGACAAATACATAACAACATATCTCTCATTGTAGTAACATTCAAAATAGTTTCACTGCCCTAAAAATCCTCTGTGCTTTGCCTGTTCATTTAACCCCTCTAACCCCTGACAACCACTAATCTTCTTACTGTCCCCATAGTTTTGCCTTTTCCAGAATGCCATACAGTTGGAATCATGCAGTATGTAGCTTTTCATATTAGTTTATTTCACTTAATAATATGCATTTAAGTTTCCTCCATGTCTTTCATGGCTTGATAGCTCACTTTTTTTAAAGACTGAATAATATTATATTGTCTGGATGTACCAGTTTATTTATCCACTTCACTGCTAAAGGACATCTTGGTTGCTTCCAAGTTTTGCCAATTATGAATTTTTTTTTATTCAACTTCACCTCTTACCATTAGAATTTCTATAGTTATGTCTTTTAAAAATCCATAAGTTTTGGTTTTAATCTCTCCTGCCTTCTCTTTTCTTTTCTCTCTCTAGCTTACCTTCAGTTAATCTGTCTTCATTTTTATTTTTCCTTTATTTATCCATACTTAGCTGAGAACTACAACTATGTCATTTATTACTTATCTGAAGCAAGCTCATAATTCAAAGTAGCTAGTAAAACATGTTTATCATTTTAATGTAGTAGTACAAACTGTGATGGTTTTTACTGACAGTTGTTATGCTTATATTTCTTTTATTAGTTGTTAACTCTACCAGAAATGAATACGTGGTGATCTGAGCTGGTAATACTGGCTACATAATGTGCATTATGTTCTCAGACTTTACTTCCTGCAATCCAAACAGCTCACATTTCCCCCTCTTTATTATTTCCCCCATAAATGAAACATTCTTAATAATCTTTTTTTATTGATTGAATACCTAGTATATCATTCTTTATACCACTCAAGGGTATATATAAGTAGCTTAGAGAGGAATGAAATAATTTCTCCTATGTTTCTGTATCTCCTTATTTGATGTATTTTCAGTCACTGAAATGTAGGGAGCCTGTAGATTAGACAAGTTCTCAGATGTAAAGATCTCTGCCAGAAACATCTGATGATCCTGCCATGATTCTAAGCACATACCCTTTTGGTTTGATCTGTTCTGAATGGTTTGATTAAACTGATGATAATATAAGCATGCAAGCGGGAAAAGTTGGCTACAAAGGAACAAAAATCAAAGGGCTTTCAACTATTCCACAACACTGCACTCTAAAGGTAATAAAGCTGTATCTGCACAAGGGGATGAATGTGACGTGTGAATTGTGCATTCATCAAATGCCATCCATAGTTTGGTAAGAAGGTATTCTTAGACATATCAGAATTCAGGAATTATATCATTCACAAACCATTCCTATAATAATTATTTTAGTAATTTCCAATTAAGAGATGAATCAAAATTAAGAACTGAAGAATGGAAAAATTAAAAATGCAATTAAAAAGATTGATAACTTTCCAATATTTTGAGGACTTGGCACCTTTTTTGTCCCCTGAAGGAGACTCACTGTTTGAAGGAGTAGGTGACACTCATGCCCAGAAGAAACATTTTAAGTGGAAGTAACTTCTCAGATGCTAGCCAGAGAGGGAAGGCCAAGAGTTTATTGGCCCTCCTAGCCTGAACTTACAATCCTAGTTGGGGCAACCATATTTCAGGTTAAGGCTGTGTGCACATGCAGCAGAAACCAGAGTTGCTCCAAGCTATTCACACACTTGTGACCAACCCTGAAGCATGTGCCTAGTATACTCAAAAATGCCTGATGAAAAATGAAACCTGGGAAGACTTGAAAATAGCCTGAACTTTGAATTCCCTTACACATACAGATCCATCAGTAAAGGACAAAGCCTTAACTGGCTCAAGGTGTTTGAGCACAATCTCTGTCCAGTCTTTGGCTGACCACTCAGAGTAACACCTGCTACTTTACAGAATAGTGCTTATCTTGGGAAGTGGGTCAAGTTCAACAAGGAGGCAGTAGGAAAGCAGAGTATTATTGCTAAAGGACATTCAACACTGAGGTGCTAGAAATTTTTTTTTTTAAATTTTAGCTGGGTTGTGGTTTATGTGAGTTACACATGTATAAAAATTAATGGGGTTGTACACTTAAGATTTGTGCACATTACTGCAAGTTAAATTTAATTTTAAAAGTCCAATAAACAAAATTAATAGGAAAAATATTTGGAATGTAGAGGGTGGCAGAGCATCACTATTAATAGTATACAGATAGAGCCTACAAATTTACAGAAAGAAGAAAAACAACTCAATCGAAAAATGGGCAAAGAAAGTGAATAGGCAGTTCTAAAAATTATGGGATTTTTTTATATACTTAATTTATATGCAATGTGCAGTATTATTTATAATATCAAAAGACTAAACCTGAATGTGCATTAATTGAGGACTAGTTAAATCAACTATATTTACATCTATACAGTTGATGACCTATTCACAGATTTATTGACTATTTCGGTATCCTTTTTGTGAAATATCTGTTCAAATCTTTTAAACATTTTTCCATTTACTTATCTATCTTTTTGTTACTAATTTTTGGAGTTATTTATATAGTCTGGACACAAATCCTTTGACAGATTTATGTAATACAGATATTTTCTCCCACTCTGAGAGTTGTCTTTTTGTTTTTAATGGTGTCTTTGGTGAACAAAAGTTCTTAATTTTGATATTGTCCAACATATCAAATTTTTTCTTTAATGGTTATCATATTTTAT
This sequence comes from Lemur catta, assembly GCF_020740605.2. Lineage (NCBI taxonomy): Eukaryota > Metazoa > Chordata > Mammalia > Primates > Lemuridae > Lemur > Lemur catta. Next base: position 223,722,550 of record NC_059128.1, on the reverse strand, counting down.
GTCTTATTTAAGAAAATTTAGCTTACTTCACAGTCATAAAGATGTTCTTATAAAGCTTTAGTTTTTGTGGGGTTTTTTACTTTAACATTTAAATCTGTAATCTCTATGGAATTGACTTTTGTATGTAGTATAAAATAAGGGTCAAAATAATTTTTGTTGGTATGGTTATCCAAATGGTGTTTGTTTATTGAAAATACCATCATTTTTCCCACTACACTGCAATATCACCTTTGTCCTAAACATTATATATGGGAATCTTTTTCTGAACTTTGTTCTAGCCCACTGGTTGACTTATCTATCCTTGTATCAATTCCACTCTGTTATAATTACTGTAGCTTTAAAATAAGTCTAAGATTGGATAGCATAAGTCCTCCACCATTATTCTTATTTAATATTGACTTTGCTCTCGGTTTTTTCACTTCCATAGGAATTTTAAAAGTCAATTTGTCATTTTCTACACTCACAAAACCTGCTGGGATTTTGTACTGAAACTATAGATTGATAAGGAATATTGATATCTTAACACTATGAGTCTTCCAAATCGTGAGTGTGGTATGACTTCATTTATTTTCATCTTCTTCAATTTCTTTGAGTAACATTTTTCATTGTTAGTATTGCAGTTTAGAAGATATTTTATTAGATTTATTCCTAGGTGTTTTATGCTCTTATAGCTGGTATCATTTTTAAATTCCCTTTTCTAATTTTTTATTGCTGATATTTGAATTCAGTTTATTTTTGTGTGCTGATTTTATATTCAGGGGCCTTGTTAAATATGTGTTCTCTTTTAATTTCATATTTGCCTCTTCTATATTAGATTCTCTCACTTTAGAGCTTCTGTCTCCTTTGTATAACTGTAAAACATTATCATAAGTCATATTAAACATTATCTGATGTCATAATCAGTAAGAGCACAAATATTCTTTATTCTTATCACTGATACTTAAATTTTTTCACTTTTATTGTCTTTTTGTGATTTTTTTTATTTCAGAATATTATGGTGGCACAAATGTTTTGGTTACATAGATTGCTTTCATACTGCTTGAATCAAAGTTATAAGTGTGCCCCTCACCAAGATAGTATACATTGTACCTATTAGGTATGATTTCACCCATCCTGTCCTCCCCCCTCCCACCTGCAGGATTTCCATTGAGTTTTACTTCCATCCGTGCACGAGTGCTGTTCGGTTAGTTTAATAGGCAGTACATGCGGTGTTTGTTTTTCCATTCTTGCAATACTTCACTTAGGAGAATGGTCTCCAGTTCCATTCAGATTGTTGTAAAAGGTATTAATTCATTTCTTGTATGGCTGAGTAGTACTCCATGGTATACATGTACCACATTTGATTAATCTACTCATGAGTTGATGGGCACTTGGGTTGATTCCACATGTTTGCGATTGTGAATTGTGCTTCAGTAGACATTTGAATGCAAGTGTCTTTTTGATAAAATGACATTTTTTCCTTTGGGTAAATACCCAGTAGTGGGGTTGCTGGATCAAATGGTAGGTCTACTTTTAGTTCCTTGAAAAATCTCCGTACTATTTTCCATAGTGGTTGTACTAATTTGCAATGCCACCAAGAGTGTATGTGTTCCTTTCTCTCCACATCCACACCAGCATCTATTGTTTTGGGACTTTTTGATAAAAGCCACTCTCACTGCGGTTAGGTGATATCTCACTGTGGTTTTGATTTGCATTTCCCTGATGATTAGTGACAAGCATTTTTATTGACTATTAGTCTATTTTCTTTTGAAAAGCTTCTGTTCATGTCTTTCGCCCATTTTTTAATAGGGTTGTTTGATTTTTTTTTCTTCTGATTTGCTTGAGTTCTTTGTAGATTCTGGTTATTAGCCCTTCATTGGATGTACAGCATGCAAATATTCTCTCTCATTCTGTAGGTTGTCTATTTGTTCTGTTGATTGTTTCCTTGGATATGCAGAAGCATCTTAATTTAATCAAGTACCATTTCTTTATTTTTGTTATTTCTGTGATTGCCCTTGGGACCCTTTTCATAAATTCTTTGCCTAGGCTGATATTTAGAAGAGCTTTCCAACATTTTTTTTCTAGAATTCTTATGGTTTCATGTCTTAGATTTAATCCATCTTGGATTACTTTTAGTGAGTGGTGAGAGATATGGATCCTGTTTCAATCTTCTACATGTGGCTATCCAATTTTTCCAGCACCATCTTTTGTGTCTCTGAAGAGTTTGTGCACATTTCTTAGAGGTGCTTTCTCTGATCTTTTCCCTTTTGTCCTATCTGATGTCAACTTAGGAAAAATAATAGGGTATAGAAGGCACCTTGATATTATGTAAAGGGCTCTAGAGTATGACTAGGGTTCTAGTCCTTGCTTTATGCCTTCTGAACTCCTCTGAAATATCTTTCAGGCTAGAATAGGAGAAGGATTTAAAACCAGTGTTTCCCAAATTTCTGGCATAAGAATCACTAGAGGTGCTTATTAAAAACGCAGGTTCTTAGGTCCCTAGTGAGATCTACTGAATCAAAATTTTCAAAGGAAAATGATTCTTATCATCAGGGAAGTTTAGTTTACATAGGAAATAATTAAGATTCCTTCCATCTCTGATATTATTTGATTCTATGAATACTGTCATTATTTTATCTAAACAAAAAGAATTTTATCTAAACAAAGGAGTGTCAGAAAACCAGTGCCAATGTTCTAAAGTTTGGTATGTGGGGTACCTATGAGCACAAGTGAATTGGTGCATGGAATACAGGTGCTATTTCATCTGCTCTGCCAGATCAAATGCCATTCTAGAGGTACAAGGCCAGAGCAGGCAAAGTCACTGACATAATTAGATCTTCCAGGCATCTGTGCCTCTACTAGTTAACTTGACTAGTAACTTATAACTGTTTATTTGTTTTGCATCCAGAGTCATTAACCAAACTAGGTCAGAAAAGGCAATACTTCCTGAAAGAGTAACTACAGCTTAATCATTAATGCCACACTCAGACAGGTAGCTGGACTCTTCTTTGGGTAAACGTTGGTGGGAGAGAATGAAAATGAAAAGTATAATAGAAGCTATGGTCAAAGTCTGAGTTAAAGTTTAGAGAAGAAAAAGTAGAGTTTATCTTGGCCTTGTTTGTCAATAAATTATTCAAAGAGTTAATGTAAGAATTTTGTGGGGGATGAGTCATTGGTTTTCTCTCTTGTATTCTCAAATCAAATAATTCATTCTGTTGTTGCCTGACCTCATTGGTTTAGTCCTCATTTTTTCTTATTTTAGAGCTCTCTGGCCATTCTTTTTCCTTTTCTTTTGACTGACAGCTAGCAGGGTATCATTTTCTTTTGTTCTTCTTTTACCTCTTTGACTTAGCAAAAATAATACAGCATAAAATGCATCTATCATCATCCCATTTGTTCTTGTTCATCCTCTGATAAAGACTAAATATAATATTCTGGAGTCAAGGAGTTCAATACTGGAAATTAAGGAAAATAATGTTTGCAGCAATACCTAGAAATTAACTAGTTCACAATTTTTGCTCAAATTAAATTTTTTTAAATGAAAGGATGTATTCATCTTGAAGTGAGAAAATGAAAATGCAAGGAATGACTTTAGCAAAGGAGAAGAATGATTCCCACATGTACATCACCAACCCTTTTCTCTCATATCTTTAGCCCCACCTCTTTAATTGCTTATAGGATATTTCTAGCTGAACTTTACAACACTGAAAACCAAAATCATCATCATTCTTGTCTCTCAAATTCAGTTTTATGGTGACTTTCCCTCTTCAACACATTTCAATTCCCCTACATTCCATTTACATAACCTCCATACCTGGATAATGACCTGAGTCATTACTGATACTAATCTCTACCTTTCCCAGCTATCATGGCATAGTGAAAATTCCAGATCTGCACTTACTGGCCATGTAACTTTGAACAAATTATTTAACCTCTTGGAACATTAGTTTCTGTAAAAGGAGGACAGTAATAAGAATTAGAATAAATATAAATGTTATATACACATACATATGTAATTCATATATATATCAACCTTATACATCATAGATGTTCAATAAATGACAGCTATTGTTACCTTGAAATCAGTCTTTTAATCTATGCTCGAGGCATGGTATTCTTAACTATCTTGTGCTTGTTATTTTCAAAGATAATCTTTCCTAAATAGATTTTCTTATCAATTCTCTAGCATTGTCTCATTCTATCTTTGATATGTTCGCATTTCCCTATGCTCTCCCTTTTGCACATTCTTTCGAACTATAGCTTCCTGCTTTGCTCTGGATCAGGCAGCTATTGAAGCTGACATGCACAGGGTTAAACCCAGTTGCTGAATTCACCCCCCTCCCCCTCCCAGTCCCCCTTTTCACAGTAGCCTGGCAGCTGTCCTAACTGCCTACTGAAGCCAAATGCTTGAGGAGAGAGAGAGTAAGAAGCCAGCCATGAATCCCTTCCAGAAAAATGAGTCCAAGGAAACTCTTTTTTCACCTGTCTCCACTGAAGAGGTACCACCTCGACCTCCCAGTCCTCCAAAGAAGCCACCTCCGGTGAGTCCTCAGATTCAGTTCTGCCTCTGACAAGAATAGTTTTGCTCTTTTGGCTTTCTTCCTTGGCCCCTAGAGCTTCAGGCTGAGCTGTTTTAGGATATAAAAACTATTCTCTTTTGGAGTTAGAATTCACCTGAAACCCAAATGTAAACAAAAGCTTCCTTTACTTAAGAGAAAAAGCAGTAGGAAGAGGTAGTCAAAGTTTTTTTAGCTGAGATCCAGGGCTTTGCTGTATTTCATTGCATATTCTGAGTTTCCCTGGGGGGGGGAAAAGCAATTTGAATGTCCAGGGAAACTTGGCAAGCATTTCTGTCTGGAGAACTGTGTGTGATTGTTCTTTCTTTACCAATATAAAAACTCAACCCTTAGTTCCCCCTGTGTGCAGAGCCTTCAGCTGGACACAAGCGGAGGTTTCAGAATAGATTCAATCTTTTACTATGTGCTCCCAACTTACAGTGGGACGTAGGACAAAGAAACTAGAAGTAATAATGTTTTGCATTATATACTTGTTAAAGTACTTCTTCTATATTTATTATCTCATTCAGTCCTCATATTGAAATCCTGTAAGTGGAGAGGATATAGTAATAATAGCCAATATTTACTGAGTTCTTACTATGGACCAAAAGGTAGTATTAGTCTCATTTCTTTGGAATAACAGAACTGTGGCATAGAGACAAGAGTAGTGACATGGCCAGTGTCAGTATGTTAACACAGCCAGTGACAGTGTTGCATAGCTAGTGACAGTGTGTTAACTAAACTCCAGATTGCGTAATTCCCAAGCTGTGAACTGAGAAGGTAAGAAGCCCAGTTTATTGTGTCTTCGAAGCAAGTTATTGTCATATATTAGCATATATTAATATTTATGAGGGTTTATATATATCCATATGAGTAAAAGAATATGTTAATTTATTATTTTATCTATTTAGTTAGTTATATCTCTTCTGATCCCAAAAAATTTAAGGCTGCTTACTTATCAAATAAGAGACAATATAAATCTCATGGTAAGATTTGACCATACCAAGGACAGATATCTCCATCCCCACTCATGTTAGTTAAGCTATTGTAATGTGTAGGGATTTGAAATAACCCATAACATTCCTTATATTTTGACTGATGCAGTGCATGAAATAGCATAGTCCTTTTAATGTCCAGTAGTATTATCATGAAAATGTTATAGAATCTCTTTACTAGGAAGAATGGACATTTAATTTTACAAGATTTAAGAACTCTCTGCCCAGAGTCAAGGTGATCAGTTAGTTCACCTTTAAGAGTCTCTACCCTACATACTAGGCTGTGTACTTGGCTCCAGTTGCCTCTGAAGGGAAAGCCATTATATTTCCTGGATTCTTCCTAGCATGGCAAATAGGGAAGGTAGGGACAAAAGGGGCCAGTCCCCATGGTGGAGCTAAGCAGATATTGACATCTGAATCTAAACTGCTTGGATATCAGGTACTCCATAGGGTACCTCTTCATTCTGTTCCTAGAAAGTATGATTATCCTTTCATCCAGAGCCCCAGGCTTTTCATTTAGTAGTTGTGGGAAGATGAGCAAGTCCTGGTATCTAGGATCAAGGAATGTCCGAACAGTCTCATGATAAATAAATGAGAAACAAAGCAACATTCAGATTAGCTTCTATTAATCCTAAATGAGCAATGTAAGCACTTTTAGTGTGATAATAGCTGTTTCATGAACAGTAGAGACTATTGCTCCATATTACCTACCATGGCATTTTAAAATAAATGAATTTTTCAATTGTGAAGCAATCTAGTGGTTGAAATAGGGAAAAACAGCTCATGCTTAAATTATTGCCTTTTTGTTGCATAGAAAATCTGTGGCTCCAACTATCCACTGAGCATTGCCTTCATTGTGGTGAATGAATTCTGCGAGCGCTTTTCCTATTATGGCATGAAAGGTAATTTTGTGTCCCAGAGTCCTACTTTTCTTCGCTCATGCTGACCCCATATTTGTAACAGCCTGTTCTCTTCACAGGTACTTATTTCCCTTATCCATTCTTTCTGCCCTTGTCCAAATTGACCTTTCATTTGGCCAGGACTTCCAAAAAATGTTTCATAGGATTTCACCTAATAGCTCATATAGGCCAAGACCAGAAAGGCCTGACAGAAACCAGAACACAGCCTGTGAGAATATAAGAGCAAGAGTGGTGGTACACACCTGTAGTCCCAGCTACTTGGGAGGCTGAGGTGGGAGGATCCCTTGAGCCCAGGAGTTTGAAGGTGTAATGTGCTTATGATCGCACTGGTAAATAGCCACTGCACTCCAGCCTGGTCAACATGGTGATATCCTATCTCTAAGAAAAAAAAAAGAATGGAAGTGGGAAATCTCTCATTATCTGAGTCCCATTTTTGTACCTGTTCCTTAGGTCTATGAACTATATTGTCACTGGGAAGGAGAGGAGAGGGAAGGGATATTGGAAGCACCATGCTATCTTCATGGTTGCCCCAAGTGATGCTATGGTTGCACATATACCAATGAGAAGAGTATTATATTTGTACATTCAACATAGCCCATTTACTCCCATAACTCCCATGGACCCTGCTTCTACTGCCTGGCAGTCACCTCTCAGTCACTTTACTGATGGTAGTGCTGAAGGCCAGATCACCTTCAAATACAAGAGATTAAATATATTTTTCCATAAGTCACTTTAATGTATCTACCTTGTTTTGTCTCCCCCCTTCCTTTTTTTTTTTTTTTTTTTTCAACTTCAGCTGTGCTGACCCTGTATTTCCTGTATTTCCTGCACTGGAATGAAGATACCTCCACATCTATATACCACGCCTTCAGCAGCCTCTGTTATTTCACTCCCATTCTGGGAGCAGCCATTGCTGACTCATGGTTGGGAAAATTCAAGTAAGGAAGATGAGAGGTCATATCTCCACAAATTTCACAGATTAATTATACAGAAGGTTATTACTTCTAGCTTCTTGCCTTCAAGCAAAAACATACTTATGTCATCCATGGCAAATGAGGATCTAAGACTGAAAACAAAGAAAGTCTACTTCTTTTCATTATTAGTTTTTCCAATGTTTTTACATCTTTTTCAGTCAAAAGGTATTTTCTGCTTAAATCTAATTTTAATCTTCCATTGTATAGTTTAAGATCAAATCTTGTTCTGATCTCAGAGTGCTACCCACCAGCAAGTTTATAATTTTAGAGACATTTATGTAGCTTTTTGACACTTTCTCCATCTCTTTTCTAAATGAATCATCCCAACTCTTTCCGTATCTTCTTATGAGTCCCTCTTTTCAGCTCTTTTACCATCTATTTCTGTTCTCTAACCGCTTTTTGCTTTCATTCCTAAGAATATAATATATATTATCATGGGTTAGACTAATGGTCCATTCAATTCAGTATCTTTTAAGTCCCTAAAAATAGCACCAAGAGACATATTATAGTATAACGTTATAGTTGTCTCCTATAACATTATCCTTATAGGCTAGAGATGGATCTTGGATATCCATTGCCCAGTTATTTTTCTATGGACTTTTCATCCATGGATTTGTCTAAATTAGAATTTCCTTAATGTTTTCTTACTGCATGACTTCTTATAGCCTTTAACATGCTAATATGTAAAATCTTCAAGAGAAGATTCTATTATGTAGTGTTTCCCAAACTGGTTTGACCATTTTGTGGACCTACTGTTTTAAGGAGGCTTCTTTAATAAACTCTGGTTTATATCTTACTTTGTCCTATAAATATGTTCATTGTCCTAAAAGTGTTTAATAAGCACCTATATCTATAGACACAACACAGTACTGAACAGTGTCTTGACTTGGGACAGGAATAGTGGATGGGTGGCTGAGATCTGCATTCACCACATATACGGTAATACTCACCAATTCATCCAGATGTGGTTGGCAGTATGTGCAGAATAGAAAGTATAAGCCATGATCTATTTATTCATTTATAGAATAAAGACTCACATACATGGAATAACATCTTTATTTATTTTTAAAATAACTTCCTTTAAGATTGAAGAAATATAGATTCAGAATTTGATGAGCAATAGCTTCCTGCCTAATTCAGAGGAAATATAACAACCACCTCCACTTGTGCCCTTGACTTAATCCTTGAGGTATTTTTGTTTTATAACATTTATTTTTATTGAGGTATAACTTACCTAAAGTACACAAGACCAAAAGTCTTAACTGTTGAGCATGGTGAATTTTTATATATGGTCACCATCACCTAGATAGCTCTCCCTAGGGTTTTTGTGCCCTCGATATTCCCTTCTTGCCTTCAAAGTCTCCCTCAGAGCCGGAGTCTTTCCTGCACCTAGAAGCAGATGCAAATCTCTAATAGCTTTAAACAAACAAGCGAAACTCTTCTTGATCCTCTTTTTCTGTCTTCTTTCTCATATTACCATTACCACAAAATTTTAAAAAGAATCACCTATGTGTTTTGCCTTTCTTTGTCTTCATTATCACTTCTTATGGTACAGTAATCTAATGCAATGCAATAGAGTCCAATTTAATTAATTATATCCAATTTAATTCAATAATGTTTGTTTAGTACCTTCATCTATCTAAAGAAGCATGGAGGATAAAGAGGTGAATTACACAAAATACCTGCTTTACATGATTTATATTCAAATAGCTTTAACACAGAACATAGTATAGTAAGTTCAAGAAGATATAGTATAAATCATCTTTTTTTCCTACTGAAATTACTCCCTAAGACTATTGATAATGATTTCTTTGCTAACAAATTCCAATGGTCTTTTATAAATTCTTATTCCTTTTGAACTTGTTTTTAACATTTCAGTCTGTTTATTACTCTTGTGTTCTTAAAACTTCCTGGCCTTCTCTAACACTATTTTCTCACTCTCTTCATCTTACATTTTTGTGTTTTTATCTGGCTCTTCTTCTGTCTCTTGTTTACTTCACTCTTTCCTGAGTGTAAACATTTCCTCCAGGTTATAACTTTCACCCTCTTCTCTTTCTCCAAATTCTCCCTTAGCAAGTTCTGTGGTTTCGATATTAACTATATGCAGATAGCTCCTCGAACTCTGTCATAACCTCTCACTCAAACTTCAGTGTCCTGCGTATTGGCGGTCACCTTCTAGATGTTCCACCATGTCCTTACTCCCCAAACCTGTTCTTTTCCTGGATTTTCTACATTCCCACATCCATTCAGATATCAAATTCTACCAATTCTGTTTCTACATCTCACATTTATCTTTTTTCAACACTAAATCCACTGCCATTAATTGCCACCACCCTAGTTTTAGTGTTCATTGCCTCTAAATTGAGATATTGAAATGGACACCTAAAATGTTTTTTGCCGCTTCTCACATCTTTTTCCTACAAATGAGCATATACAGTACTGCCAGATTAATCTTCCTAAAAGAAATTTCTATTCACATTACTATTCTGCCCCAAAATTTCTAGTGACTAAATCACTGTCTACTAATCTTACTACAACTTCCCTTTCTGTGCTATTGTCATAGTCACTCTCTTTCAAGAATAGCCACTGGAGAATATTAATATTTCCCTAACAATGTCCAGTGACATCTCTTTTCCATGTCTGCTTGCACTGTTGCTACTTCCTGGAATCCCCTACCTCCCCATCCCTTGCCCAAACCCTTAAAAGTGCAGCTCAAATACCACCTATGCTATAAAATATTCTGTGCTCCCTCACCTTTTACTACTGGCCAGGAGTAATCTAGGGTTCTCTGAACTCTTTATTTTCTTCTCTCATATGACATTTACCAAACTCTATCTTATTACAATTATTTGTATGTGAATCTGATATCTTCTTCCAAACACTTAGAAGACAAAGTCATTTATATTTTTATCCATAGTACCTAGAACATTGCCTGGTACATAGCAGGCCTACAATAAATGTTTGAATTAATGCATTTATTCACTCTCAGACACTCAAATGGAGGCACAAGACTAAAGATGGATATAGACAGGCATGAAGATGACTTTTACTTTTTTGTAGGTATTTTAGTTGCTTTTTAAATAACGAAACTCTTGTGGGAGATTGGCATCTCTTTCAGAAAGGAAATGAGTTAGAGAAAAGATGGATAACTTATTCTCCCATAGACATGTGTGTTTGTGTGTGTGTGTGCGTGTTCATATATATAAATAGAATGATAAAAGCAACCAAATGAAACAAGTACTTAAAACTACTCACCCACCATACTTTATTCCTCATTTCCTTAAACTGGAAAATCAGAAAATGAGCAGGCTCCTCCTTCACTATCTTCTCTAAGTTGAATCTACAGCCTTCTTTTCTTCATTAATTAGAAGAAAATAAGATGGATTTATGTTTCAAACTGTAAGTTCTGCCCCATCTTTCATGTGTCAATGTGTCATGTGTTCCTCTGCCTTAGTCAGTCCCTCTATCTGTGTGTGTGTGTATGTATGTGTGTGTATGTGTGTGTGTGTGCGTGTGTGTGTGTGTGTGGTTTTCCTTCATATGTGGTCTTGGGGGTGAAAAACCTTTTATAGCATTAGAAAGATTGTTCAAACCTTGAAGGGACAATATTCTGAATTTAATAAACAGTTTCTATTAAAAATCCTTCCCAGGATTATATAATAGCTTTATTAAAAGGAAATGAGCACCAAGGTCCCTGGCTCCTGTGTAAGGAACTCCCTATTCCAGGACAGAAGTGAGGCTTCGTTCAAGGCTACACACAGGAAAGACCAACCAATAGGTGCACAGTAGAAAACAAAAATTATTAAACATGTATGTTGGCTTTTCATGCTTTGTATAAACATTTACTGAGAGGGTTAACTACATGCTAGGATGCTATTTTTAGTGCCAAGTTGCTATTAAGAGAGAAAAACATTTTTAGTCATAGTTCCTAGTTTCTATACCCTAGGACACCTGCCTATCCATTTCAAATTTTGACCTTGGCAATCACTTAGAACCACTCTCTTAAATGTGTTTATTATACTTTTGGGTATCCTCGGTACACATCTCCTTTCTCTTTCTCTGAGTGGGTAGGTATGTCCTTTCTCTCTCTTATCTTTTTTTTTTTTTTTCTGGTCAGAGCTGACCTTCTTTTCTTCATGCAAGATCTCTTTCTCTGCCATCACTGCACATTCTCTGTCTCTGTAAATCCTCCTTCTCAGTTCCTAAGCTCTTTTCCTTTTCCCTTTCCTTTTTCCACATTAACTTATTCATGATAAAACCAAAGGAATGCTGGTCTATAAGTTGGAAAGTAGAAGTTGTAAGCCTAACCCTGATATCAATTAAAATATAACTTTTTAGAAATGTCATTTGACCTTTCTGGATCTTAGTTTCTTGATTTGTAAAATTGGGAGATTGGTCAAGTCAACCTAAACCAGTTCCATGTCCTGTGGTTGAGATAACCATGATACTAATGACCCAGAGTGTTCAAGTCTCTCTTGACTTCTTTCTCCTGTTGAAGTTTCTTGCCATTAGATTTCTCTCTTACATCCTTCGTATCTGGACTGTTTCCTATGAGTCTTTCATTTAGAAATTCACCTATTTTCCTGCTAAACTACTTAAACTTCTCTCATTCATTCAGTCCAACAACTAGCTGCTGATCTATCTTACAACCTAGACTGTATCATTCCAGCTCAGAATCATTTTGTTGTTTTCTTCTTTCTAAGGATCTAACATAGATAATCTCTTTTAGGTTCATGTTAGCTAGCCTTTTTTCTGTTCCCTTTTATTACCTTTCTGTCTATTTATTCTTTTTATTATAACAAAGAGAACTTTCTGTAGAAGATACTATTATACAAGGCTTTTTGGGAAAGCTTGGCCCCTTCCCTGATGTCCATTAGTCCTGGATTAGTCACTGAACTTCTTGTCCCTTACTTGTCATTATATACCCTTTAAAGCCAACCTAGGAAGATTAGGCATTTAGAATTAGAAATCCAAGTTCTGAGATGATTTTTGGCATCTGGTCACTTTTATTCCATTCTGTTCTTTATATTCTTTAGCATTTAACACTTCAAAGTCATGGATGTAAACTATATAATTTCCAGGGTTCATTGTAGTGCTAACATTCTACTTATATTTCAAGAGAATGCTGGTATGGTAATACACATAGGAGGTATATGTCATAGTGTGCCATATTTCAATGTATCTGCTGTATATTCTTACTGGAATTCCTTGCTCTTCAACCTTCTATTTGCTGTTCAATTCCTTGGGAAAACACAACAGGAAGTTCCTACCAACTGCATGATTTTTATCACTGGACAGTCTACTATAAGTCCCTGGCTCCTTTCTTAATGCTGGTAACTTGTCTGTGAGGAAACTGTGGTGGGGATTACAATTAACCCAAGTGTCCAAGTTACACAGGCTGAACCTGAGAGGTAATTTTTTTGTCTCTATATATCCTAGTGCTTCTTCTTCTTCCTTTTTGTTTTTTTGTTTTTAGGAAACCGAACTGTATGAATCCCAGTCCTTCTTGGGTTTAGAGAAAGTCTTTTGTGTTAGCCATTCCTGTTTACTTAGAGTTTGTCCTCAACCCCTCTTGCTTTCTACAGCAAAAGACATTTTCAGAGAAAAGCACCTCAGGTCAAAGTATACTGTTCTACTGGTTCTCCTAATTTAAAACATTGTCACTTTTGCTACAAATCCACACCATTCCTATCATATCTGTACAAAAGTAGGGTTACTCTGTGTATGTGTGGAGTGGGGGGTTGGGAAAAGAAGAGGGTACACATAAGATGGGAACTTAAAGGGAATGTCTATTACCTCTAGCACTACAGGGTGAAGAATTGCACTCCCTTTTCCTAGTCTGTTTGCTTCATTCACCATTATTGTTTCTATTTGCATTTCTCAGGTAATTCTTTCCTCCTCCACCCCTTCCTCCTCCTCCTCCATTTATCCCCACACTGAGAACAGTATGAACCCTGAGTTTGTATTACTCAAGTCTCTGAATTCTGTTATCAGCCTGACTAATTTAACTCTCTCAACAGGACAATCATCTATCTCTCCCTGGTGTATGTGCTTGGCCATGTGATCAAGTCCTTGGGTGCCTTACCAATACTGGGGGGACCAGTGGTACACACGTGAGTAAAAATCATGGAATCAACTCAACTACTTTTTTCCCATTAGACAGGTACATGTTGCAGGCATTCATTACAAATGACTTTCTATTTTCTAACCAGAGATGTTCCTTTATTTTCCAGTCTACAATGTTATTATCAAACCGGTTAAGAAAAAAAGTTTTTTAAACAGTTGAACTCTTTCCTACTTTATCTGAGCTCATTTGTTTTGCAGACTTGTAGAATGCCTAGTTAGTATCCTCTTAATGTGCTTGAAAATAATTATAATCTTCACGCCCTCTGTATTCCCTTACCTATTCATTCATCCATGCATGTATACTTCACCAAGGTTAAAAAATGTCTGTAATATTTCCTTATAAAACATTGCAGAGATCAAATTCAAACATTGGAGTATTTCCATTTATGTGTAGCTCCATATACTCCAGTTGCTATTTATATTTATGGCTCTAGAGGCATTTGATAAATTCTGATATCTGCTGGTTCAGTAGATAGAGAGGATTATAGGTGTTTAGGAAGAAGGTCATATATATTTATGTTATAATGTGCCTATACCTGTGTTTATTCTATGAGTTAGGAATTTTATTTGAAAATTTAATAAATATTAGATACCTTCTTATTGATGTACCATTAAAAAACTTTGACACTGCTCCTATTAATTATGATGAATTTGAACATTTTACTTTTTGATTAGTAAGCATATGTGGGATCAGGGTCCTACATAAGGTCTTTCTATTGATGTGTCCCTTTGACTAAAACATGCTGGTTTGTGTTAGCTCTGAAGTTCCTTCAATATCTGCTTCTATCTGATGCACACAAGGGTTAAATGGAACTATCAGGAATAATATCTCCCTGTGCAATGTATACTTTCTAGCAGAGTCTCAAGGGTCATAAATATGGTAAGTGCCCGTAAATATTTCCTAGGAGTGAAGGCAAATGGAAAGTTCCTACAAGGTAGAAATGTGAAGGGGATCTTTGCCCTTGTATACATTTTTTTCCCCTCTGCAATAATATAGTTCATCTCTACAGTTGTATTTAGTATCAACATGGTTAGTATCCTCACCTCTCCATTTCAGAGTCCTATCATTGGTTGGCCTGAGTCTAATAGCTTTGGGGACAGGAGGTATCAAACCCTGCGTGGCAGCTTTTGGTGGAGACCAGTTTGAAGAAAAACATGTAAGAATCCTGTAATTTCTGTATTTCCAAGAATGCAGAGCCAGCATTAAAAGGGGTCCCTGGCAGGTACACATTGGCCAAGATTGAAGGAATCCACTGGTCAGTTGCTATCTGAGGAGTTGTGTTCAATGCTAGATACTGGTCATTAATAGAGAGAAAAACTGACATACATTCAAAGGAAAGTGACCAGCGTGGTGGTGGTGGAGGAACTAAAAGATATGTCTTATGAGGAAAGGTTGAAGAAAATTGGGATATTTAGCCTGTATGAGAATCAAGGAGAACATTATAGCTGCTTATAGATATTGAAAGGAAGTCAAAGATTAACTCTGAGACCAGTGAGTGAAAGCTACAGGAAATCAACAATTTGTTTGATGGAAGAAAAAACTGCAGAGTTGGAAGTAGTGAGTTTACTCTTACTTGAGATATTTAACAAGAAATGTGGTAAGCACTTGGGGAATGGGAGATAATGAGTAGTGTAGAGATGATTTAAGCACCTCTAGCTCTGAAATTCTAAGCAAGGGGGAAAATGACCAATTGGAATGAAACAGAATGCATTTACATAGATGAACTTGCCTGGCTGATCATTCCATATTTTCCTAAACACTTTCCATTGTCAGTGGGGGAAAAATAAAACAATATAGGTAAGGTAAAAATGGGCCTGTATGAGGAAGCAGTGACAAATGGTCAAAGGAATAGTCTATTCTTAGATCAGTCTGCATTCCTGGCTTCCTCTCTTTTGCTCTCAGTTTTCTTTCTGTATGTCTTCATGTACCTATTCCCTCTTCTATAGGTGTTTATCATTTTTCTGGTCTCTGTCTCCCCTAGCCACCACCCCACCCCGACCCTGGTCTCTCTGTCTCTCTCCCTCCACTTCCCTCCTCTACCCTCTCTGACATAGAGCCTGCTATCTCTTTCTGACTCTGTTCTCTCTCTGTCCTGTCCTGTCTTCCTGTGTTTCTCCTACCTTTCAGACCATTTGGGTTATTTTATACTTTTTACCTGTCCAAGGGTCCATAGATCCTAATTGACTTTGGAGAAATAACTGACTTTTGGCAAGTGGGATTTTGAGCATACGAATTATGCAAATTAGATGACTGGACTAAGGTTTAAATGGAAAACAGAAGAGGAAGCAAAACACACTGTAAATAGAAAATGGGGAAGGACTGATTGTTCTAATGTGTAAGGAAAAGATCCGAGGTGTCAGAATGAAGCACGGCAATACACAATAAATGTAACATCAGCAACTTTATTTAAAAGTTGCTTCTGTTGGTAACAGCACCACAAAGATATTTCAATTAATAGGAAAAAAAACACCTCCAAGTTAGTGCCAGCCACTTCTAAGCCCACTGATCTCCTTTTATACTCTCAGGCAGATACCCCTTAAGCACTAGGTGAACCATCTGCTTGATAAACAATTTACTCCGCTGTCCTATGTTCTTGTCCTATTCCTACCACACACTCCTACCACAAAATCTATTATCTAACTCAATCATTCACTTAAATAATACAGTCAATAAACATTTATTGAGTCCCTAATATATGTCAGGTGCTGTGCTAGGTACTGGGGATAACAGAAATGAGTAAGGTACAATTTCTACCCTAAAGAAACAACCTGCTGAAAGAAACACACATTTAATGCAAAGACATTAATATTAATAGTAAAATAGATATGTATAGGACACAGTAGTGGCACTGAGGACAGGATGATCATTTTTGCCCAGGTAAAGGGGGTAAAAAAATGTAAAAGCTGCTTGTACTGGAGTTTGAAAGCTGAGTAAATGTTTGTCTGGGGTCATCCATCCATGTTTTTAAATATTTAATATGATGTTCAGATACCATGGAGGCAGTATCTGAATCCCTTTGTATGCACCTCCAGCTCTGAATCTAAACATGACGGGGGCGGGGGCGGGTAGTTGGAGCTAGGAGGCACATTGCACTCATGATTTATCCTGTTTGTTACAGGCAGACGAACGGACTAGATACTTCTCAGTCTTCTACCTCTCCATCAATGCAGGGAGCTTGATTTCTACATTTGTCACACCCATGCTGAGAGGTTAGGATCATTTCTGAGGGGTGCTGTATAAGGCTTTACTCTGGCCAGCCAAAAAGCCGTTCAAGGCTTCCTGCTGTCCACCTTCTCCTTTGACAAGAGCTTGAAAATCTGTGAGAATTTCTTTTAGTTTTTATTTGTCTGGTTCAAAAGAAGGATTATGGATTTGGTGATGGGAGGAAAGAAGATGACTATGTCTATGATCTCAAGAACCTGGGCTTGTAAAATAAAGCATCAAAGATTCAAGATTCAGAGCTACTCTTTCTCCCCTCCCCCCCTGCCATTTTCCTTAGGAGACGTGCAGTGTTTTGGAGAAGACTGTTATGCATTGGCTTTTGGAGTTCCAGGATTGCTCATGGTGATAGCACTTGGTAAGTGTAGTGGAGCAAAGAAAACTGATAATCACTGATGCCTGCCACATGTAAAGTACAATGTAGGCACTTTGCACAAACTATTTCATTCAATCCTCATGCCAACCCAATTAGATAAGTGTTATTATAGGGGATTTCCCTTGACTCTGGAGATATTTTTAGAGACAGGGTCTTGCTCTGTCACCCAGGCTGGAGTACAGTGGAGCGATCATAGCTCACTGTAGCCTCAAACTCCTGGGCTTAAGCAATCCTCCTGCCTCAGCTAGGACCAAGGAGTGCATGCCTGACTAATTGTTTTAGTTTTTTGTAGAGATGGGTCTCATTATGTTATAGCTCAGGCTGGTCTCAAACTCCTCTCCTCAAGCGATCCTCCTGCCTCAGCTTTCCAAAGTTCTGGGATTATAGGTGTGAGCTACCACACCCAGCCGACTTTGCAGATAGATTCTAAATGAAGTCCAGAAAGTTTTTTAAAAAGTGTCCAGGGTTACATAACTAAGATATCGCCTGTGGAGCCTTTAAAAAGACCAAATTCTGGGCCCCATGGAGGACCAATTAGGGGCCTGGGTATCTATAATTGTTTTAGTATCTCAGGTGATTCTAATGTGTAGTCAAGGTTGTGATCCACTGCTCTACTCTACAATATGTAAGGAAGCAAGGAAGATAATTAATTCTCTCTCAAATTAGTTTACTCCATCTGTTTTTATTTCTCTAGGCATTTTAAAGCAGCTTCTAGGTTTAGCTATTTTGGCCCTGCTCGGCAATGCTCCCAAAGAATTTGCCCTGGAGCAAAGAGAGTAAGAAGAGGTGGATAAGTAGATGGAAACTAAGGCAACTTAGATCAAGTGACATTCTCTTTACCACTGAGAACCCAGTTCTGGAGAAGAAGAATGTGGCGTTCCTTAGTTTATTCAGCCTAAGGGGAAACTTGGGCATGATTGTCTCTAATCACTGACCTGGAAACCTGTTCTCACTCTGAGCCTCAGGGTGACGCCCCCCTGGAAGATATCCAGTCCAAACACATAGAGAGCTCACTAGAGGAAAAAGAGCACAGAGCCTCAATGTTCAGTCTGATTATTTTCTACCAGGGAGGCTGATAGTAATACTCAGAGTTCCCAATGCCAAGGAAATTTATTCCAGGAGAGCTGTGATAATATATTTTCTGCTTCCTTCTCCATTCAAACCAAAGTATTTTCCAAAATATTTTTATGGTTTTCCACTGATTAGTACTGTCTTCTCCTTTGGATCATTGCATGACAATAATATTTACATATCACAGTAATTATGAAGATCAACAAAGATTCTGTAAGTGAAATGTATTATAAATTATAAGATGTTAAACAAGTGCTAGGTGTCATTATTAGTCAATGGCTTCAGGTTTCTGGGTGTTAATAAAGAACTTAATTCTCTGACCCTTCACTGTAATTTAGTTAATTAATTTCATTTATTCAACATTTAGTTAATGAACCTATTGTGTGCCAGATTCTGTGCTAGGTATTGGGGTCGCATTGGTGAATTAGACAGCTACAGAGTTCATGCTCTCAAAGAATTTATACAGTTTAGTATGGAGAGGAAGACAGACAAGTATATAGGAATGTACATATAGTGTGATTGATATAACAATGGGGAAAGTACAGAGAGAGCTTTAGGAACACATAGAAGGAATGTCTGATTAAGGGCCATAAAAAGTTTGCCAAAAGATATGACAGCTAAGGTGAGACCTAAGGGATGAAAAGCAATTAATCAAAGAAGAAATTGTAAGTTGTACAGAAAGAGGATATGGTATCTGTAAGATCAGGAGGTGAGAGATAGCATGACATGTTTAAAGATCTTGAAGTAATTCAGATTACCTACAGCATAAATGAGAAAGATAAAGAGGAGAAATAGGCAGAAACCAGGACCTTTTAAATCATTAATTAGAACTTTATCATGAGAGACAGTGGGGGGGGCCCAAAAAGGTTTTGAATAGAGGCATGATTGTTAGATATTTATTTGTCAATGATGATTCTATAACGTGGAGAAAGGATTGTGTTAAGGGTGAAGCAAGGATAATATTTATCTTGACTACTGATTTTTTGGCACTCCCTTAAATTTTGTGTTTGAGATGAGTACCTCACTTAGCTCACCCTAGTCCTGGCCCTGGTATAATTAGCAAACCTTTGTATGATTAGATATGTGAAGAGAGAAGATAAGTCAAAATTAAGTATAGGGTTCTGACTTGAGTCACTGGGTAGATAGTGGAGTCATTAACTGAGATAGATAATGAGGGAGAGGAGGTTTGGGGCAATGTTGATGAATTTAGTTTTCAGCATGTATTTTAGATGTTCTTGGAACGTCTAATTGGAGTTACCAAACAGTCATTGGGAAATACAGGTTTTAGAGCTCAGAAGAAATATTTGGCCTGTAGATATATATCTAGAGTCATTCATTATGGGGAGTAATAAACTGTGAAGATAGATAACTAAGTGCTAATAAGAGTAAGGTAGAAAGAGGGCCAAACCCCAAGGAACACCAGGATTTAAAAGATAGGGAAAGAAGAAAAGCTTGCAAATGCTACTAAGAAGGAATGGCCAAAGTGGTAACAGTGCTATCTTGGCTACTAAGAGGATTTCTAGAAGGGACTCATTCAGAGTGACAGATGTTACTGAGTGGGAAATTGAGATAAGGGTAAAAAAAAGTCTATTAAATCTAGCAACAAGGAGTTCATTGATATGGTGATATCAGTTATGGTATATTGATGGAAGCTAAAGAGTGATTGGAGTAGTTTGGGAAGTAAATAAAAGGTAAGAAAGTGAAAACAGTAAGTATTTATAGCTGGAAGGTGACATGGATTCAAGAGAGAATATGAAGCATGCTTAAATATTATTAGGAAGAATCCAACAGAGAAAGAGGTTGAACATCTAGATAAAGACAGTATAATGAGTATGAAAACACACATGAAAGAATTAGCTTTGGACAGGAGGAGAAGCATCATCCTCACCTAAATGGAGTGAGTAGAAAATGAATGTGGATACAGGTATTATTAGATTTAGTGGCAGGAAGTTGAGGAAGTTTCATTTGAAGGCTTCTATTTTCTTTGTCAAGTAAGAGGCAACATCATGTATTAGAGGCAGTAGATAGTAGAGAATTTCAAACTTCCTACTCATCTTCTTTAGTTAAGTGGCCTTGAAATTTAAGTGTGACCTTAGTGGATTATATAGTCTTCCTTTTATCACTCTGCTGTCACTATTGCAGCCAGCATTCCGGAGGTGTCTAGTCTCTTGCTAGGATCATTCTTAGTTTCAGGATTAGTTTATTTCCCATCCAAAATTTTCCTCTTGTCTAGGTACCTCTTTATCCGCCCACTTGACTCGCAGGATTAGCATTCTTCCCCTGAACTATTATTTTGGTCATCGATGAGAAGGCTATTGTAAGTAAAGTGTGCTATCTGGAGAACTTTGGAGAAACTGGGAGGATGCGTAAAGAAAAGTGGTAGAGTGAATGTGACTGAGAGGAATGGAGAGATATTAGAAAGTTAAGGGAGAGAAAATTAAGGTGATTCATGCCCTCTGATGTGTGAGGATACTGGAAAATGCTACTGGTCACTGAGAAAGGCATCTTTAGCAGAAGATTTATTAGAGAAACATCTCGCAGGAGCTAGGAAATCTGTTAAGGAGGAAAGTACTTCTGGGAGGGTACCAATGTAGAGTCTTCTCATTGATTTTTCTTTAATAATACTTAAAAAACACAACACTTACTATTTTATAGTTATAAAAGTAATACCAGCTCATTGTTAATCTGGAGAATAAAAGGAAAAATAACAAAATAAAATTCACCTAAAATTAGCAGTGGAGATGTGATTAAAGGATAAAGATGCAGGTTAAAGGAAATGGAATGAACTCAAGAACAGAAATCGTATAGGATAGAATTTTTTGTAGGAATTATGAATAGTGGTTAGAGCATGGGGTACCTAAAGAAGAATAATAAAACATAAAGTGGGAAATGATAGGTCGAAGTGTGCTCCTTTGAGAATAGGGGCCTTGTATTTTTTACTTGTATTCCCTTGTACAGTGTATCATGCAAAAATTAGTGAATGAGATGTTTTATAGTGACTAAAAGCATAGATTTTTGAGTAAGGTTTCAGGTCAAAAATGCAGTTTCTGGCAACTTCCAACTGTGTAACCTTGTATAAGTTGCTTAATTTCTTTAGTTTTCAGTTTCTTCATGTGTAAAATGGGGGTAGGAGTACATATTTTGTCAGGTTAAATCAGTTAACATATTAATATGTAAAATGATTAAGAACTTATAATAATAAACCTTCAATAGATGGTAGTGATAGCAATAACCATCAGGATAACAATGACTTTGGGAAGGCCTTTCATGCCAGGAGTTTGAGTTTATTAAGTAGATCCTGGAAAGAAACATTTGATATCAGATTAGCGAAGGAAGAGATTAGGGAATGAGAAACTAGTTGGTGTCCATTTTAATAATCTAGGATAGAAGCTGTGAAGTCCTGATCAAGAGTGCTAGCAGTGGTATGTAAAGGAGGGGCAAAGGGGCAATGCATTGAAGAAAGAGGATCAGTGACAGATGGTAACATTTCAGATATGGAGATGGAGAAAGAAGAGTGAGAAGTCAAAGATGACTACCATTTCTGTGATTACATGAAAGTCTTAACACATATGTCTCTTAACAATTGACTGTTTTATCTTCTCTTGGCACCTGTAATTTTTATAACCCCGAAGTCAGGAAATGTAAGTCAGTTATCTCTTTATGAGATTTGCCAGTCACTCCCACAGTTTAGCAGTCTGCCCTTTGCACTGACATGCTGAATGAGAAGCTAAGAACCTTGTTTGTGTATCAACTGCAGTTGTGTTTGCAATGGGAAGCAAAATGTACAAAAAACCACCTCCTGAAGGAAACATAGTGGCTCAAGTTTTCAAATGTGTCTGGGTAAGTCCATGAATTGTTTACCTGCCTTTTTGAATCAAAAGAAAAAGATGCTAGGCTGAGAATATGGGTCTTCAAACATCGGTATACATTTTTCCCAGTGACCTCTGTTCTATTTCCATGCCTTTTGAAAGCTGAGATTAATTTGCCTTCCTCTGTGCCTCTACCTAACCATTAAGTAAAAAAAAAAAGGTAATCATTTTTAAAAATTGGCAATAAGATTCTGAAGTATAGCTATATGTGATACTGACAGGAAATAAGGATAGATAAGGTTATATCTGAAATATTTTGAAATTCAATTCCTAATGATGTCAAAGAGTTGGAGTAGGTCACTAAAAGTATATGTGTTTGAGGAAAGGGATAATAAATTGGAAAAGGTAGGGGATGGTTTCTCTATGTATCCCCCCTGATGTCTGTGCTCTGCCCTAGTTTGCTCTTTCCAACCGTTTCAAGAACCGTTCTGAAGACATTCCAAAGCGGCAGCACTGGCTAGACTGGGCAGCTGAGAAATATCCAGTAAGTTGGAACTGCAGAAACATCTTATGGCTCAGTGGAGTCTTTCTTGATGTTCAAACTGATTCTCTCCTACTGCATTCAACCTCTTCTCTTACTTTCTTGGGGGAACTTCTACTTTATGCAAGAAAACCATGTGTAGAACTTCTGGCAATTCTGCCTGTTCTTCTTCCTTCTTGTAGAAGCAGCTCATTGCGGATGTGAAAGCACTGACCAGGGTACTATTCCTTTATATCCCATTGCCCATGTTCTGGGCTCTTTTGGATCAGCAGGTAAGAATAGTTCTTTTGAAAGCTACTTCTTACAGCCACTTCTCTTTCATAGGAAAGGAATTTCTCATAATACTATCTGTTTTCCCTAGGGTTCACGATGGACTTTGCAAGCCACCAAGATGAATGGGAATTTGGTGAGTAGAAGAGATTTTACAGAGAAATCTACTATTTCTGTCATCATTCATATTGAGGAAAAATTAATTTCTTTGTGTTTTTGCCTGAAAACTGACTTAATGTCATTAGAAAGGTGTATTTAGCCTGAACGCACAGTGTAGGCAAAGATAAAGAAAGCTAGTCTAGGCACAAAAACCAGAATCTTGTCTTCAGAAATCAGGAACAAACTGATGGGAAAGGTTTTAATGTATATGAAGAAGTATTGAGAAGATAACAAATGAAGTGATACAGATCTAGGATAGTGATTTTCTTCTATCTAAGCAGAGCAGAGACAGGTTTGATTGGTGCCACTACACAATTGTTCCATCTCTCAGTAGGGGTCACAGCAGGGGACCTGTAGGAAATGGAATATTTTGTACATGGATATGAAAGGAATGAGAAGGTCGTAAATATTATTTTTTCTTTGTCTAATCTCCATTCTTTGACCTACTCAAATAAGATCCCATCTCTGCTCCCAACTGTTCACTTCCTAGATTATTGTATTATTTTTCTACCTTCTCAGTTCTGAAGAAGACAGGGTGGAATGATACCAGAGTCATATTAACCAGTGTATTTGCAGCCTGCAAAATATAATTTTACCTTTTCCCTCCTTCTGGTTGTCCAGAATTTACTATGGTGGTCCTCTTGTTGACCCACTGGAGAACAACTTTGGAAGCACTATGTGTCAGAGGGAGTCTTCGCCCTAACCATGATGTCTTGCCCTTCACGTTATTTCCACCTACAACTGCAGTTGCTGAGATTAGTAAAAACACACCAACTCTATTCTCTCTCAAGTTAAGGAAAGCATAGGTCATAGAAAAGAACATTCTTCCTTAGGCCCATCTACCTTCAGCAAAAAACAGACAAAAGCCATCCCAAGTCTGTTCCCATCTCCAAATACTCTTACAAGCAAGATAGTGGTCCTGAACCAAACACCTGGTGAATTTTCTCTAATATGCTTCTCACCTGCTAATTAGCAAAATTGTTGATCTAGGTTTTTCTTATCTTTGGCCACCATCTAAATATAATTTATTATAATGTTTCAGGGGTTTTTTGTGCTTCAGCCGGACCAGATGCAGGTAGGAGACTTCTCTATAGCCATGGGGACTTAGTTCTTTCCTCATCTATGCCTTTTCTCCTTATATGCTGAGAAGGGCCAAGCTTAGAGATGAAAACATTCTCTTTAAGCTCTGTACTTCCCCTTCACATTCCCTGTTAAGTGAGTAGCTCCTGCCCAACTCCAGGGAGAGTGAGTTTTGAGCCACAGGTTAAGAATAAGCCTTGGATTTTTTTTTTCCATGTCAAGGTAGTATAATGGAAATATTGTCAAAGAAAGTGTAAGGATTTGTTGTGTGAGTAATGAAGTCAGAATCTCTGTTTACTGGTAATTCCCAGTTCTTTTTTTAACCTGTTGTTCTACAATCCCAGTTCTTCCTTCTTTCCTTCCTTCCCTCTGGCCCTGACATTTTCCCCTTAGGCTGTGGAACTGGAGACTATGGGTGAAAATGGGAAGGAAGAGCTCCTAATGTGATTGGCAGGAAAACAGGCTCAGAGTGAAACTGGTCCCTTGGGATGTTTGTAAGCTAAGCTGCTGTGCAAGGGAAATAAAGTCTTGGGTGTAAAGGTATTGGGAAATGTGGAATCATTTTGTACTTATAATGATAAAAGTGTGTGTGGATGTGAGAGAGAGTGTACACAAGCAAATGAGACCAGTGCTCACACTCACAGTGGGAGAATTCTTGTAGCTAATCCTCTTTACCATGGTGTTACAGGTACTAAATCCCTTTCTGGTTCTTGTCTTCATCCCGTTGTTTGACCTTGTCATTTATCGTCTGATCTCCAAGTGTGGAATTAACTTCTCGTAAGTGCTCACTGTGCCTGTATTACTCCAAACTGACTCAATCTTTGCCCAGTTTGATAATGATTCAATGTCAATATTTTTCTCCTTAGTGATAATTTGTTTTGGCTTATCATTTATCTGCTTCTATTTTTCCATGTTAGATTAAGTGCCTATTAACACTGAAAAATGGGAATTAGATCTAATTAATGAGAGTCAAAGTCATTACTATGGACTTAATTGTGTGATGTTGATGTTCATGGAAAGTCAAAAATATGTGAGATTAGGCTCTTAAACCAAATTGCTCCTTGTTCTTGAACGTTGTCTCTTCAAAGAAGCCCAAAACCTTTGATGACTACTAATCCCTTTAAATCTCCTGTTGTCCTTGTAAAACAAATGGGAGACTGGGTAGGACTGGGGATACAGTTGTTCCTAATTACTGTTTTTTCCTTATTCTAAATAGAAGTGTTATTCTCTGTAAAGTTTGGCAGAAGAGGGTTTCAAGCCTCCTTTCATTCCTGATTTAATAGTGATTTCATTTTGATGACCATTTTACCAAATTCAAATGGCCTTTGGTCATTTACTCATTCATTGAGCAGATATATCAGGGAGTTTAGGACCAAGTGTCATACAAATGTAAATCAAGCAAAAATCTTTCCCTCAAGGAGTATTATATAGTAAGGGAGCTAGAGCAGATGCAAGTTATATATGTAATATGACTATTACACAGGTAAAATATGTTAAGTGCCCTACGAAGGGAAAATCAAAATGCCAGGGGAGTATAGAGAAGGAAGAGAGCCCTTCTTGCTGCCAGGGTCAGCAGACTTCTGAGGAGGAAAATGAAGTAAAGCATGTACAGCACCTGACATTTGGCAAATGTTCAATAAATCTGGTTATATTGCTATTATTTTTGGTATTATAACATAATGAATAAAAAAACATCATAAGCAAAAGTAGAGGTGAGAAAAGGTGGTGTATTACAGAGAAGAGCAGTTCAAAGTGACTCAAGTAAAAGGAGAAAGAGGGATGTGTGAAGGGTAGTTCTAGGAAGTACTTTGAAAAGTAATTGGGACCAAATCAGGAAAAGTCTTTAAGAATAGGCTATGGAGGGTGGATTTTATACTCAAGAGTCTAAAGTTTAGATGTAATTGTCTCTCCCTTTCCTCTGCAGATCACTTAGGAAAATGGCTGTTGGTATGATCCTAGCATGCCTGGCATTTGCAGTTGCAGCAGCTGTAGAGATAAAAATAAATGTGAGTTCAATAAATCTTAAGCTCCATGAGGGCAGGACAATACCTGTATTATTCACTCTTCTGACTTGTTCAATCTTGATACCCTGGGATCTAGCACAGTACTTGTTTTATAGGAGGTGCATAGTAAGTATTTGTGATAAATGAGCAGATACGGGGGTAGAGCAGCCATGCAAAATGAGGCCCACCTCGGCCTGAGTGATTCAGAGTGTATTTTCAGGGAATTCCTAAAAACTAATATCCAGGATATCTAGCCATCACTTTAGGGAACATATGATGCCTTTCTAGGTACTCAAGCAAATACCTTTCGGCAGATTGAGTAGCCACTATTGGGGAATGAAGGATACGGCCACGGCCAAGTCAAGAATCATGGATTTTGTTACCTGGCATTTGTGCTTGCTGCACTGACCTCGTGTTTCCCCCTCCAAACTGCCTTCAGAGTTTTCTAAACCAAATACTCTTCAGAAGGAAAAAACCATGTTCTCTTGGTTAGATGGGCTAGGCTATCAGAAACAGGAATGAGATATGTGTTCCCATTGTATCTGAAGGATTATTTGTTGGTGATTCTGACATGTGTTCTCTGTCTCAAGGGAATGGCTCCACCCCAGCCAGGTCCCCAAGAGATTTTCCTACAAGTCCTGAATCTGGCAAATGATGAAGTGAAGGTGACAGTATTGGGAAATGAAAACAATTCTCTGTTGGTAGAGTCCATCAGATCCTTTCAGGTGAGGTATGGGCCTGAATTAATTAGAAACTCTATATGCTGTCTTGACCTTGATTTTTTTTTCTTTATATTAATTATATCATAAGCACCTTCCGAGGTCTTTAGATAATCTTTGAGAACATGTTTTTAATGGGCACATAATATTCCATCCTATAGATATATCATAGTTTATTCAGATATTTCCTTAGAGGTATTCAAATTTTTTATTATTATGCATAATCCCATAATGAATATTCTTATTCATAAGTCTTTACACATGCCTCTAATTATTTGGTAGATTACTAGAAATAAAATTACTAAATTAAAGAAAGGAATTACTAGGGTCTGAAAGTATCTGATGAGGTCACCCACCCTGAGAGATTATGAGATTGTGATGTCCAAGATGAGGTAGAATGTAAGTGTGACAGATACTTCATTCCACAGAAAACACCACATTATTCCAAACTGCACCTGAAAACAAAAAGTCAGGATTTCCACTTCCACCTGAAATATTACAATTTGTCTGTCTATGCTGAGCATTCTGTGGAGGAGAAGAACTGGTATAGTCTGATCATTCGTGAGGATGGGAAAAGCATCTCCAGCATGATGGTAAGTTGAAGAATTGCCCAGGTTCAAAGTTGTCATCTCAAAGTAAGCTGACTGGCTCATCAATGTCTTACCAAGATCTGCCTGATGATCAAATTTTCTGATTATAGTTTCTTTTTTGTCAGCTGTTACTGATTTTTACTTTTCTCCATTGTAGGTAAAGGATGTAGAAGGCAAAACAACCAATGGGATGACAGCTGTGAGGTTTGAATGTCAAGGAGATACCAAGCCACCCTGTTCTCTTGAATGTTGGATCACTCCTGATCCTTGGGTTTCAGATTAAGAGGCCTCTCATTCTACTTGTTTCAAACAGGAATTCTCTCTCTCCTAGAATATCAGGGGCACTGGTGTCAGAAGGCATTTTCCAGGCAGTGAGAGGCAGATAGGCTTGTTTTCTCATGTGGGATCATAGATGACCCTGCATCTGTGTATGCTCTCTGTGCTCTGCTGTGTGAATTCTTTCTGCTGAATTTTATCCATCATCTTGCTCTCAGGAAAATAACTGAGTACTTCCCTCTCTGTGATCACCAGAGAGAAATTTAGAAGTGAGCAAATAATCTTCCCTTCATTGTTGGTAGTTGAATATCTATCTTTTAAAGTATAGTATAGAAGTATCATGGTATATTACACATTTGAAGTCAAAAGATTTGGTTTTGAATCCAGATAAGGCTGATGTCAGACAGACAAGAGATAGAGATGGAGCACAAACGAGGTAACCTGCTCTCTGTGGCAGGTATCAGACTTGAAACAGACAGATACACATGCCTATGGCCACCAAGATCATGAGGCTGCTGTTGAGAATAGCATTTTAGAAGAGAATTTTTACTGAAAAGTCTGAATTTCACTAACGGGTAGGACAGTCATAATAACTTGCTTTTGAATATGCTTTAGAAAAAGAAAACAGCTCAAAATAAGACAACACTGGGGCCAGAAAGCCAGAGAGCCATAGGCCTCAAGAAAGGGTGTTTTCTAGGTCACTGCAGGATGATCTGAAGTGCAGGAATTAGCATTCAGGACTCTAGAGGGAATTCCATTCTTATCCCTTAGGCCAGAGACCAGTCAAAAGTTATCAAAACAGAAATGTACCAAAAACCCATCCTGAGGGGAAAATCTAGGTACTCAGGTTCAGAAAACTGAAAAGATGGTTCTGGAAGAGTCAAAAGTTTCTGCATACACCAGAACACTGATAACAACCTACTATGGGCTGATAGTCTGAATTTTGAATAAGTCAAATTGGATTTCATTTATAAAAGGATAAGATATCAGCTTATTTTATTTTATTTTTTTATTTCAGCATATATTATAGGGGTACAAAAGTTTAGGTTATGTATATTGCCCTTGCCCCCACCCCCACTCCGAGTCAGAGCTTCAAGCATGTCCATCCCCTAGACATGCGTATCGCACTCATTATGTATGTATACACCCATCCCCTCCCCACTCACATCTGCAAAAATGCTCAACATCTCTAATCATCAGGGAAATGCAAATCAAAACCACTATGAGATATCACTTATCTCCAGTGAGAATGGCCTTTATCAAAAGTTTTATATAAATATCATTATACATAATTATATGTATAATTATATATACATAATTATTTTTCTTAGTAAAGTCTCAGTTGATGAATTCCACCATTATAAGGGAAAGAAATTTGATGCACCTAAACTGGATTAGTAAGGAAACTCAGATTGACATGAGTGATCATAATAGTGTCCATCTAGCTAGAGATCTGGTGAAGATGTGACAGATGAAATTTTCATACTTCAAGAAGTTAGGGATAGCTAAGACTTCATATTACTTCTTACATGTGAGTTTACTCATTTGTCCAGTTAACAATATACATCATGTACCTTTTATGTACCATCCACTATTCTAGGCACTGGGAATATAGTGATAAACAAAACAGAACAGGCCCCTACCCTTTGTTATCAGATGTCCTGTTTGGGTGTGTTTGTCCGATGTGTAAATAATGTCTCTACCCTCAGGTTTATTAACACTTTGCATAAAGATGTCAACATCTCCGTGGGTACAGATATCTCCCTCAATGTTGCTGAAGACTATGGTGTGTCTGCTTACAGAACTGTGCAAAGAGGAGAGTAAGAGCATTGCCCCTGTGGACATTTTACTTTTATCAACAATTGTATTTTACATGCTATCTTTGTATAAAGGTGGGGGACATCTTTTGAGTATAGAGAGACTCCTGCTCTTTTTCAACTCTTGCCTCCTTCCTTCAGTCTCACTTTTTTCTACATAGATATATTGAGATCATGATTACTGTGAAGGCCATACTGTATAGTTAACCCAGCCCATCTCTGTGAATTTTGCAAAGCTTATTATTGGTTCCCTCCTACCCAAGGAAGTATCCTTAGGTTCCTCCCAATGGCACCTCATTACTTAGAGTTTATCCTCTCCAGTTCACTGTTTTATGCTGTTTCACTAAGTCATAAGATTTGTATGAGAATAGTTCAACTGGACCTGAAGTCCACAAAAGAAGATGATTTGTACCTTCTTTATTCAGGTTTAAGATTTAAAAAAAATATCTAACAAGCAAGCAATCAAGAACTCAAACTAGGATCAGAAACCTGGAATGGTAACTCACTCCTAGAAACATCTCTCTTCAAAGACAAATGGTGACTTCACTGCTTTCTTCACCATCAGTAGAGAGATGAGATCACTTTCCCTAGAGATGAGAATGCTTTTCTAACTTGTGATGTTTATTCTAACCCGAATTCATCCTGTTACAGATACCCTGCAGTGCATTGTAAAACAGAAGATAAGGACTTTTCTCTGAATTTGGGTCTACTAGACTTTGGTGCAGCATATCTGTTTGTTATCACTAATGTAAGTAGCTCACAGCACCCCCTCCCCACCACCTCCATCTTCTGTCCTCTTAGCAGGGACAAAGGATAAAGAAGACTCTGTGGCCAGACACGAACACATACTTATTTCTAGTGTAAGGTGAAAAGTTCTATAATGACTTTAGAAAGCCCATTGTCTCCATAGGGGATGTTAAAAGTGATAACATCAGCATTTAATTCATTTTGAATTAATTTTTGTATATGGTATAAGGTAAGAAGTCCAACTTTATTCTTTTGTATGTGTATATCCAGTTGTCCCAGCACAATTTGTTCAAAACACTATTCTTCCCCCATTAAATGGTCTTGGCACTCATGTCGAAAGCCAATTGAGCATATAAATAAGGGCTTATATCTGCATTCTCAAATCTATTTCATTAATCTGTGTGTCTATCATTGTTCCAGTACCACACTGTCTTGATTACTGTTGCATTGTAGTAAATTTTGAATTCAGAAAGTGTGAGTCTCCAACCTTGTTCTTTTTCAGGATTGGTTTGTCTATTCTGGGTCCCAAGAATTTCCATATGAATTTTAGGATCAGTTTAGGATCAGAAGCCAACTGGGATTTTGATAGGGATTACATTAAATCTGAAGATCATTTGGGGGAGTAGTATTATCATCTTAATAATATTAAGTCTTCTGACCAGTGAACATGAGATGTCTTTTCATTTATTCAGGTCTTCTTTAATTTTTTCAACCATATTTTGTAGTTTTCAGAGTAGAAATTTTATATTTGTTTTGTTAAATTTATTCCTAAGTATTTTATTCTTTTTAAAGCTCTTGTTAATGGAATCATTTTCTTAATTCCATTTTCAGGTTTTTCATTGCAAGTTATAGAAATATAATTTCTTTTTATATATTGATCTTGTATCCTGCGACCTTACTAAACTCATTTATTAGTTCTAATAGTTTTTTAGAGAATCCCTTAGACTTTCTACATACAAGATTATATCATCTGAAAATGGAGATAGCTTTACTTCTTTTCAATTTGGATGCCTTTTATTTATTTTCCTTGCCTAATTGCTCTGGCTTGAACCTCTAGAAGTTATGATAGCAGATATCCTCTTAGGGGGTAAGCATTCAGTCTTTTATTATTAAGTAGGTTACCTGTGGGTTTTTCATAGGTACCCTTTATCATATTGAGGAAGTTGCTTTCTATTCCTAGTTTGTTGAGGGTATTTTTGTTTGTTCGTTTTACCACAAATAGGTGTTAAATTTTATCGAATACTTTTTCTGCATTTATTGAGATGATAATATGTTTTTGCCCTTTATTTTATTTGATATGATATATTACATTAATTGATTTTCAGATATTAAACCAACCTAACCCTATTAATTTTCTAGGGCTGCTGTAACAAAGCACTACAACCTGAATGGTTTACAGAACATAAATTTGTTGTTTCACAATTATGGAGGCTAGAAGTCTGAGATCAAGGTGCTGGTAGGGTTGGTTCCTTCCAAGGGCCGTGAGGAAGAATCTGTTCCATGCCTCTCACATAGCTTCTGGTGGTTTGCTGGAAATATTTGGTATTGCTTGGTGTGTAGCAGAATCACTCTTAATATCTGCCTTCACATCATGTTTTTCCTGTGTGCCTGTCCAAATTCCCCCCTCCCTTTTAATAAAGATACCTATCATATTGGATTAGGCCCACCCTAATGACCTCATTTTAACTTGACTAATTATATACACAACAACCCTGTTTCCAAATAAGTTCACATTCTGAGAGTACTGAGTATTAGGACTTCAGCATATGAGTTTTGGGGGATACAATTTAGCCCGTAACGCTTGTATTTCTGGTGTTATTCTGTTTTGTTGTTGTTGTTCTGTCTCTCATCTGCTGCTCAAGATAAAAGCCATACATGATGTTTCTGAATACTAGGATCAAATAAACATCTAGAGTAGAGGTCATAAATTGGGAGTCTGGGGGCCCTACCTTCCATTGTCCTGTCTTGTATGGCCTGCACAATGTTGACAAAAATAACAAAAGATTTAATTGTCAATATTTAAAATTCAAGAGCTTTCACCTGAGAAGTTGGATTTTTGACATTTCGTGGGGAAAAAATCAGACTATTTCATGACAGGTAGTCCTGTGTCAATTGGTTGGTGCCATAGGGGCTGTGCACTTTCAATGGAGCCTGTGATGCCCAGTTCACCATAGTCTCCATCTGACCTATGGCCATTTAAGTATCTGACTTTCATTTAGAAGCTCTGGTCATGGTCTTCTCTTATGCCAAGAAAACACAAACAGATGCCTAGGTATTGTTTGCACTTTCAGCTAAAGTAAAACAGAACTCCTTCATCTTCCTCTTTTGAACCTAATGGCCTTTTGACTCAGAGAATCAAAGGCATTTAGATGCCAAAGAGTTTTAATCTCAAAGACTTTGACCTTAATGTTTTAACTCTGCTATTTTTAACTTATTGTATATCCAGATATTACACCTACTACCTAATAATGGTTTTAATTCAAGAAATATATGTAGTTTTTAAAATAAAAAGTATTAGTAGATATAATCTACATAAAACAAACCATAACTAAAAATGTGCATATAGTAAAATTACTTTTAGACAAAAAAACTGATTGTAAAATCACATATATTTGATAATATTAATAACAAAAAAGACCCTGAAAAAATTTCTTTTTGACCAAATTTTACAGAAAAATTATATCTTTTTGACAAAATTTGGATATATAAAATTTGAGTTAAAATATAACTGGCAGTAAATAGAATGCAAAATAGTAGGTGGTATTTGATATGTATTAAAAATTGATCAATAAAATCTTTAATGTAAGAATTATCAAGAAAATAATTCATTCTGATAAAAGTAATTTCAGTAAAATAAAAATGAAAATAGAAAATGTTAAAAGCAATTTAATTGTACTTACATAGAAAATGGAATAAGGAATTAAATTGTTCTCAAGAAAATGTTTCTGAAAATTTATTTTGTTTGTATAATTCAAATGCCATTTTATGTTAAAATGTTGTCCAGGATCAAAATGCCCAGTAGGTCCAAATGGTGACAATCCAAACTGCAATATCAAAATATTATGCCATTTAAGGTCTCTGTCAATAATGGTATCTGATTGACTAAAGCCAGGTGAGTGAGCATAGTGATACCAAAAGAAATTTCAAAAAGCTGGAATTGTGCAGAAATGGTCAATCTCCTGAAGGTAGCAGAAGGATGAAAATATAACACAAAGAGAGAATGAATATAAGATCATAGAATGCTACAGTTAGGAATATTTACTTGACACTACTGATAAGCTCATTTTTTCTTTCTTCCACCAAGAGTACCAGTCAGGGTCTTCAGGCCTGGAAGATGGAAGACATTCCAGCCAACAAAATGTCCATTGCATGGCAGCTACCACAATATGCCCTGGTTACAGCCGGGGAGGTCATGTTCTCTGTCACAGGACTTGAGTTTTCTTATTCACAGGTAAGTTTTTGCAAATAGAAAGTAGAAATGGAGATATTGCTTGAAGGATGGTGAGTTTTAATTCTAGCACTGCCTTAAATAGGTATACGGTCCTGGCCAAGACCTCCATTTCTTTTGGTGTTGGGTTCCTTGTATATGAATCTGAACATCTATTACCTTTATATCTTGACTCCCCAGATCATGACTGTGCAGCATAGCATAGGAGTCTGTGCTGTCTGGTCTCTAGGAAAGAGCAGTTTTAAAGATTAAAACTGAGGACTGTGGAGTCAGATTGCCCATGTTCAAATTTTGGCTGCATGACCTAGTATGTAACCTTGAGCAAGTGAATTGTCATCTCAGTAATGCTATTTTTTCTTTACATGTAAAATAAAAATCTAATAGAACTTATCTCTTAGGGTTGTAGTAAAGATTATATAATATAATTAATTAAACTATTCAATTAAGACCTCCATTTTATTACTATTAACATTACTGTTAACATTATTACCACCCCTGAATCAATGTGATAGATGAACATAGGGGGGAAGTTTGAATCTAGAAGCTTTTATAGGAGAGGTTTCCGGGATAGATACATGGGGCATGAGGGTGGTGTAAGGAGTTTATTTACTTTCAAACTATGTATTCCCTAGGCTCCCTCTAGCATGAAATCTGTACTTCAGGCAGCTTGGTTGTTGACAGTTGCAGTTGGGAATATCATCGTGCTTGTTGTGGCACAGTTCAGTGGCCTGGTACAGGTAGGTATCTGAGGGAAGTAGGAGCTCATGTCTACCCAAAGTTTTCCATCCAACTTTCTCTTCTCCCTTTCCCTCTATTTCTCTGTCTCCCATATCCCTCACTCAGTGCTGTGACATGAGATTGGTTAGATACACAGACTTTGTCAGGAAAATATAATGGATATATGAGAGTGGCAATAATGACCACCATATACCTATGTGAGGAAATTCCAGTGAACCCAGTCTTCTTCCAGCAAAAGTCTGCCTAAACTGGTGATTTTGGGTCAATCTGCTCCCTAATCCTGACTCTGTAAATATCCTTTTACGTTTAGGTTTCGGCATAATCTTTTTTTTCCCACTCAAACCCACTTTATTTCCATAATCTTGTCATATTTATTTCTCCTTGCAGTGGGCTGAATTCATTTTGTTTTCTTGCCTGCTCCTGGTTGTCTGCCTGATCTTCTCCATCATGGGCTACTACTATGTTCCTGTAAAGCCAGAGGATATACAGGGTCCAGCAGATAAGCAGATTCCTCACATCCAAGGGGACATGATCAACCTAGAGACCAAGAAGACAAAGCTTTGATGACTCCCTGGACTCTGTCCTGACCCCAATTCCCCAATTCCTTGTCCTGTTCAAGCATTTTTTTCTCCTAGTAGATTAGGCAAGAGAGGTAGCATTGTAATTGAGCTGATCTTCCACCTTTCTCCCATGATAGGATAGAGACAGTTTAAAGACTGGGTTTTTCAGTACATCTTTAAATGAGGCCCCTGAGATTCTATCTATGTCTTCTGATCTATCCATAAACTCAGTAAATCTTGTGCAGTGTTGCTAAAGCTGGCCTGGTGTCTCCTAATGGCCGTGAAAATACAACTGTATAATTAAGATCAGTCTCTGAGGATATGCAAAGTTATGTGGGAATTCCTTTACAGGTACCTGCCATTTAGAACTGATAACACTGCTTTTTGAGGTGCTTGCTGATTTAGGGGCAAAATTGCAGAATAATAGAAATGGTATTTCAACTTTCTTTAGAAGCAAGGTAATTGTGCTATTAACAAGGACCTCAAGAATTGGTATGTATGGTGTGATCTGGTCCAGCCAGGGGCTGCCTTGTTGGTTATCCAGGTTTGATAAGACATTAGTAAAGTTTTCAATACAGATGATAGGAGACAACATGCCATTTTATTAACACACAGTTAATACAGTGATTATTATAGTATTTTATCTTTTCATCCAAATACTTTTTGTTCAGTACTGATAGATCCTAGCACCCAGATTAAAGAAAATAAACACTCATAAACATGGTTCTGGAGAATAGGAATAGGTATAAATTGTAGAAATTCTGATGAGCCCATTCATCCTTTTACAGTACACATTCCTCTTAGGAACTGTGATGTTTTATCCCTGGACTATGTTGATCTGTGGATAGTTATATAGACAGTTATTATAATTTTGCAACCTTGTTTTATCAATGGTGCTGGACCAGCTTTTTCTTATTATTATATCTTGTCTTGCCTATAGCAACAAATTTTCAATAATAACGTTTTTACAAGTGCAACTTTTGTTTTGTAATTATTCCATTTAGCCTCAAAGTTGTGGTTCCATTTTGATAATTTTTCCTGACTTGCTTTTCCCATAATTTTAAAATATTATTTCTTCCTTTAGGTCTGAAAATTCCCTTCTTATTTAAAAAATGTTGTATTAATGCTCTAGGTTTGAGGTCATACAATGGCAATGCTCAATAGAGAGGCATAGACCCACATAAGGAGCCTGTTAAAATTTGTGGGTTGGGGGCTGGTAGAGCATGCAAGCTTTTTGTTTGTATGTGTACGTGTGTTAATGAAAAGAGTTGGAAAACATTACCTTGCATACAATAAATGAATCCAGGCATAGGCATGGGAATACAATGACTGTGCAATGTGTTGCTAGGAAAAAAAGTTTAGAACCACTAAACTAGAGAGCCTCATTTCCACTGGTTTTACATTATTCTCATCTGGAAGAGTGTTGGGTCTCACATTGTTAATGTAACAGGTAAGAGAATTTACTTTCCCAAGTTTTATATACTTCAGTTTTAATGACTATCATTTCACAAGTACAGAAGTGGCAGCAATGCCAACCCAGTTTTCTGATCTCTTGATGTGAACCTGACCCTACTCCTTTAGAAGACAGCCTGTTCACTTTAAAGCAGCTTTAACCTAAACTGTTCTAGAAATATTGTTTCAAGAGATGTTAATGCTTTTCTGTGAATAAAAGTGTCTATGGACAAATAAGTTTGGGAAATGAGGCATACTATGTCCTCTTGTTAACATTTGCATATTAAAGACTCTGAGATATCCTGTAGTAAAGACACAAGACAGTTTGTCTAAGCTAACATGGTATTGTATTCTGTAGAACACTGGTTTGGGAAAAACTGTTAGGCAATTCTTCCTTATGCTGAACCTTAGTTCCTCTCTGAAACCTCCTACCATTGGTTCTTTCCTTTCTAACCAACAAGAATATGCATAACCCCCTTTTTCATGTGGTAGATGTTTCACTGTTTGAGGAAAACTTTCATGGCTCTTCCCCAATCATCAAGTATTCAAGGTAAAGAGGTAAAGATTCTCACTTCCTGTAATGGTTCCTCACAAGGCATATTTCTGTCCTTTTACCATCCTGGTTTCCCTCTTCTGAAAAATATCCTTTACCTGAAAGACAACAATTAAGATTAAAATATCTTAATATGTGATACCTGTAGCCAAATACAACATTCCAGAAGTGGTCTAACTGGAAGAACTAGCATCTGCCTTTCTCCAAACAATGCACTTCTGTTAATGCAGTGTAAGGTAACATTAGATGTTTTTGGAAACTACACCACAATGTTGGCTTATATTCTGTTGTGTGTCACTTTGTGACACGGATGTGTTCTGAGAAATGCATCATTAGGTGATTTCATCATTGTGAAATATCACAGAGTGTACTTACACAGACCTAGGTGGTATAGCCTACTACACACCTAGACTATACGATATACCCTATTTCTCCTAAGCCATAAACATACATAGCATGTTACTGTACTGAATACTGTAGGCAATTGTAACATGTTTTTTTGTGTATCTAAACTTAGAAAAGATATAGTAAATTTTACACATTAGATGAATGTATCAAATTATCATATTTACCCTGAAAATATTTTTAAAAAGAGTGTGATTGCAATCCATTTGGAAAAATTTGGACACATAAATGAAAAAGAAGGTACAGTAAAAATACAGTATTATAATCTAATGGGACCACCATCATATATGTTGTTGGTTGTTGACTGAAACATCAATATACAGCCCATGACTATGTGTTTGACTAAAAACCTCAAAGTTTTTTAAGAAAGCTATTGTTTATCCACATACATTTTTGAGTTCCGCTATATACCATTCACTGAGTTAGCTGTTGGAGTATAATCTACTATACCTGTCCTCAAAGTTACCTTGCTTATCCAGACAGACTGTCAAGATCCTGGAGAGTGCAAAGGCCTGGAGGAAGTAATGGTATGATGAGGAAGAGTGAAAACAGTTTGGCAAAGAGGTAGAAGATACATTCAGAAGAAGCTAAGGATCAGATCATGAGGGCCTTGTGACCATTGTAAGACATTTTGATGTTATTCTAAGTGAGATGTGAAACCATTGGAGGTTTAGAACATGGGAATGACATAATCTGATTCTCTGAGATCACTTTGGCTGCTGAGTGAATTTTCTATAGTCAAGAAGGAATAGAAACAGAGAGCCCGGTTAGGAGGCTTTTGCAACAGTTCAGGCAAAAAATGATTGTACTTAGGCAATGTGGTAGCAGTGGAGGTGGACAGAAATAGTTTGACTTGGAATTAAACTTTAAGATGGAACTGATATGATTTGAGTGTGGTTTGGACATGTGGTTTGAAAACAAAAATCAATGCTCACTCCTAGATTTTGGCCTGAATAATGTAGATAAATCATGATGGAATTTTCTGGAAGTAGAGAAGACTAGGGTAAGAACAGGTTTGGGGTATACAGTAACTAAGTTTTATTTGCAGAATGTTGAGCTTCAGATGTTAACTGGTGTCCAGTTGGAGATATTAAGCTGGCAGGTTCATATAAGTCTAAAGTTCAGGTAAAAGATAGGGGCTAGAAATATAAACTTGACAATCATCAGCACATAAATGTCATTCAAAGCTGTGAAACTGGATGAAATTTCCTAGGAAGTGAATATAGAGAGAGAAATGGTGAAGGACTGAGTCCTCAGATCTGCCAACATTAGAGTTCTAGGAGAAGAGAAGGATGCAGCAAAGGCAATGAGATGGGTGACCTATGAAATAAAAGGAAATCCAGGAGAATGTGATTTACTATAAATGACACATTCTTTATTGTAATTAGATAAAACCAACATGAAAAAATAATCTTTGACCTAAAAGAAGCACTTGTTCCTGCTAGCAAACCTAGTTCTGTTAATTTCTTTCCTTCCTTCCTTCCTTTCTTTCCCTCCCTTTCTTCTCTCTCTTCCTTCCTTCCTTCCTCCTTCCCTCTTTCTTTCTTTCTCTCTCTCTTTCTTTCTTTCTTATTTCTTTCTCCTTCCCTTCTTCCTTCCTTCCTTCCTTCCTATGTTTGTTCGTTCTTTCTTGCTTTTTTTCTTTCCTTTCTTTTTCCTTCCTTCCTTCCTTCCTTCCTTCCTTCCTTCCTTCCTTCCTTCCTTCCTTCCTTCCTTTCTTCCTCCCTTTCTTTTTCTTTCTCTCTTTTTTCTACAAGGTCTCATTATGTCACCCAAGCTAGACTCAAACTCCTGGCCTCAGGAGATTATCTCCCCTCAGCCTCTTGAATAAGTGGGATTACAGGTGTGTCCCACTACACTGGCCAGGTTCTGGTAATTTCTGTGTAAGTTTGCCTGAATCCTTTTTCCTCCACAGTTTAATTCAAGTTGATGGACCTTTCTTCCTTCTTTTCTTCTTTCCTTCCTTCTTTCTTTCCTTCCTCTCTTTTTGTCTTTCTTTCTTTCTCTTTCTTTTTGTTCTTTATTCCTACAAGACATTGTATCAGGAACTGTGGGAGAAATAAAGAGGTATAAGTAAAGAGTCCTTGTTCTCAAGGAGTTTCTAGTCTGCATAATGAAGGTAAGACACGTATATAAATAACTATCATCTAAATAAATAGTAATATAATAATTTTCATTTGCTCAGCATCTTACTTTTCACATGCATTATTATCTCAATCCTGTGTAATGAATAGAGAATGTGACTGACATCAAGGAATTTACAAAATGTTGTGGAAGTTAATAGAAAGGAGATATTATTTCTGGCTGTGGCAATTTATGAAAGGATTCATGAAGTAGGAATGGAGTAGGTGGCATTTTAGGCTTCACCATGAAGGTGACTAGAATTTGGACATGAGGCAAGGGACAAGAGAGCATTCCAGGTAGAAAGTCCATCACAAGCAAAGATAAGGAGATAGACAGGAAAACATGACTATTATTGGGGAAATGATAAGTAGACTGATTCATGTGGAATAAATAATATATGCACAGTAATAGTGGGAGATAAGGCTGGAGAAGAAGATGAAGTATAATATATTAATGCAGTAGATCAGAGTAAACAGATCTAACCACCCTCTATGAATTCTCATCCCAATTATAATAAAATCCAAGCTACTTGATCTACAAGGCCCCAGATGATTTGGCCTTTGCTTAACCTTATCTTTATCATTTTTTGCTCCCATGATCACTAAGTTACAACTACACTAGCAATCTTTGCTTCTCAAGCATGCCAAGCTTCTTCCTGACAGGATCTTTGCACTATCTGGAATGTTCTTTCTCCCAGTCTTCTTCACTGACTCTTCTTATCACTCAGTGCTTAGGTTACCTCTTCATCACCTGATCTCTGAATTTGAAATAGCTATCTAGCATATCATGTATAAATAAGAATTTCTGAGGAGAGAAAGGCAATGGAGTCAGTTTAATCAGCAAATATTTATTGAGCACTTGCTATGTTAAAAATATGCCACATACAAAAAAGACAAAGATGAATGAAACACAGTTTTTGCCATCAATGAGCTCAAAATTTTTCAATTTTCAAAACTTTTCTTCAAAAATCTTGTGTTTTCCTAACTATATAGTACCTGACTCTCAATCTTTTTCTGTCTTATCTTCTTCAGGCACTTTTGGAGTCTTCCATATACATAGACAAAAACCATTAACACCCAGGACTCACAAGTCTTTAACACCTTTTTAAATTCCAATGACCTCCATTTTACCTAGGGTAACTCAGTCATCCTCAAACTAAGCTATATCTCAACATTAAATATCCCCTGAAAAATGTTACCTACAAAATCTCCACTTTTGA